>NC_045428.1:512189925-512511971 GCF_902635505.1 Sarcophilus harrisii | reverse complement strand
CGTGCAATTCTTTTATGCATATTTCCACAATTATCATGCTGCCCAAGAAAAATCAGATCAAAAAGGGGAAAAAAATGAGAAAGAAAACAAAATGTAAGTAAACAACAAAAAAGGTAAAAATACTATGTTATGATTCACTCTCAGTCCCCACAGTCTTCTCTGGGTATAGATGGCTCTCTTCATCACAAGACAATTGGAACTGGCCTGAATCATCTTATTGTTGAAGAGAGCCATATCTATCAGAATTGATCATCATACAGGTAAAGATAATGCAGAATGTTGGAGGGAATGTGGGGAAACAGGGACACTAATACATTATTGGTGGAATTGTTAATACATCCAGCCATTCTGGAGAGCAATTTGGAACTATGCTCAAAAAGTTATCAAACTGTGCATATCCTTTGATTCAGCAGTGTTTCTACTGGGCTTATACCCCAAAGAAATCTTAAAGAAGGGAAAGGGACCTATATGTGCACAAATGTTTGTGGCAGGTCTCTTTGTAGTGGCCAGAAACTGGAAACTGAGTGGATGCCCATCAATTGGAGAATGGCTGAATAAATTGTGGTATATGAATATTATGGAATATTATTGTTCTGTAAGAAATGAGCAACAGGATGATTTCAGAAAGGCCTGGAGAGACTTACAGGAACTGATGCTGAGTTAAATAAGTAAGACCAAGAGATCATTATATACCTCAACAACAATACTATATGATGATCAATTCTGATGGATGTGGCCATCTTCAGCAATGAGATGAACCAAATCAGTTCTAATAGAGCAGTAATGAACTGAACCAGCTATGCCCAGCGAAAGAATTCTGGGAGATGACTATGAACCATTACATAGAATTCCCATCCCTCTATTTTTGTCCGCCTGCATTTTTGATTTCCTTTACAGGCTAATAGTACACTATTTCAAAGTCCGATTCTTTTTGTACAGCAAAATAACTGTTAGGACATGTATACTTGTGTTTAATTTATACTTTAACATATTTAACATGTATTGGTCAACTTGCCATGGTGGGGAGGGGATGTGGGAAGGAGGGGAAAAATTAGAATAAAAGGTTTGGCAATTGTTAATGCTGTAAAATTACCCATGCATATAACTTGTAAATAAAAAGCTATTAAAAAAAAGAATTGATCATCATATTATCTTACTGTTGCTCTGTACAATGATCTCCTGGCTCTGCTCATTTCACTTAGCATCAGTTCATGTAAGTCTCTCTAGGCTTTTCTGAAATCATCCTGCTGATCATTTCTTGTAGAACAATAATATTCCATAACATTCATATACCAGAATTTATTCAGTCATTCCCCAACTAATGAGAATCCACTCAGTTTTCATTTCCTTGCCACTCCAAAAAGGACTACTAAAAACACTTTTGCACATGTGGATCCTCTTCCCTTTTTGTGATCTCTTTGGGATACAGATCCAGTAGAGACACTGCTGGATCAAAGGGTAAGCACAGTTTGTAGGCCTTTGAGTATAGTTCCAATTACTCTCCAGAATGGTTGGACCAATTCACAGCTCCACCAATAATACATTAATGTCCCAGGTTTCCCACATCCCTCCACCATTTATCATTATCTTTCCCTGTCATTTTAGTCAATCTGAGAAGTGTGTAGTGGTACCTCAGACTTGTCTTAATTTGCATTTCTCTGATCAATAGTGATTTAGTATAACTAACCCCCCTAAGAAAACCCAATTATATTCTAGGCTTCTGCTTCCTTTCTTCTCCATCTTTTCTTAACTCTTTATAGTTTGGCTTCTGATTCTACTATTTAACCAAGATTACTCTCTTCAAAGTTACCAAGGATCTTGTAATTGCCAAATCTAATGCCCTTCTCCCCAATTCATTTTTTCTTAACTCTTCTGTAGCCTTTGACACTGCTGGTCATCCTCTTTTACTTCATATCCTCTTCTCTCGAAATTTCCTTGACCCTAGTCGATCCAATTTCTCCTTCTACTTTTCTGACCACTTTTCAGAGTCCTTTATCAGGACTTTGTCCAGGTGAAACCCACTAAGAATAGGTATCATTCATAGTTCTGTTCTGGACCTGCTTCTTTTCTCATTTTATATTATTTCATTTGATGAAATCAACTTCCCATGCATTCAATTGTTATTTCTATGTTGATGATTCTCAGATCTTGTTATCCAGCTCTAACCTCTTCCATCACCTCCAGTTTCACATCTTCAGCTGCCTCTGGCACATCTTTCCATATTTTAATCTATCCTCCATTCACCTGAAAAAATGATTTGCTAAAGTACCTACCAGGTCCTTTTCAATCCAGTGGCTATGGCCTCCTAACTGTTCCTCACTCAAGACACTGCATGCCAGACTGGGAGCCCCACATGCTTGAAGAGCTCTCCCTCCTTATTTCTGGCTCCTAATTTCCTTGTCTTCCTTCAGCTCCCAGTCCAAATCCTACCTCTTACAGGAAACCTTTCTTGATCCTCTTCAAAGCTAATGCTTCCCCTCTATTGATGGTCTCCTATTTATTGTTTTTTCCTCTCTTTTTCTGTCTCACCCTTTCTCCATCTTTGTTTCCCTCTGTCTCTGTCTCTCTTTTCTCTATCTCCTCCTTCATAAGCATTGTAGTGGCAATCTGCTAAATGTTATAACTTTACTGAGTTTCTTTATCTGCACAATGCATTAGTTATTATTATATTTCCAGCCTTACCTATCTTAACAGAGTTGTTTTGAGTACCAAATGAGATAAGTATATGAAATTATTTATAACTTGTAAAAAAGCTCTATGGAAATATAGCATGACATTATCATCAATCCACAAACATTATTAAGCACCTACTTTGAGCCAGTCATTGTGACTACAAATGTAAAGAATGAAGCAATTCTTACTTTCAAGAAGCTCACATCTTTTCACCTTCCTCTTTGTCTTTTCCTTCCATTGTGTAATCTCCTCTCCTTTTTCCCGGAATCTTAGCTGCATTCTATAGTTCTCTCTAGTTTTGATAAGTCACAGATTTTCACTCTATCTTACCAGGGCCCAGATTTTCATGTCATTTCTTCACCACACCATTTGGTATGGTTCCTAACTCCTCCCCATTCCCAATATGATTCTCAATATCACTTTATTATTATATAAACTCCCTAAGGATAGAGACTGTCTTATTTATATTTCTATATCTAGCTTTTATCACAGTTACTGGCAAGTAGTGGGTAATAAATCCTTTATACATATTTTTATAAATATGTGTGTGACTGTATGTTTGTGGTGAGATAGAAAACTCAAATTGACTAATTGGAATCCAATTGCCTTAGATCAACTATGGATGTTGTGTATGCGTGTGATGTCAGAATTGTCTTACTGCTATTGAAATGGTAATTTGTCATTGAGTAGAGGCTATGAGACTATTTAATGACCAAGCTGAAGGTATATTGATTTATTGGGAACACGGGGCCTGGGTTGTCTCATTAAGAACAATAATGCTTTTCTAAGGCAAAAAATAGTAATAAGATGGAACATCAGTGGATGCCATTTGAGAACACAGAACAGAAGAATGACAAATAAATGAAAAAGAATAGAGTTTCAGCATATAGAATCCTAAATGGAGTTGAGAAGGTCTTTAGAAGTCATTTCATCTAATACCTCTCATTTTACAGATGAAGAAACTGATGTACAGGGAATTTAAATGACAACCACTATCATTTAAGCCAACACTGGTTGTGAGATTTGAACTCAGGTCCTTTTACATCAAAACCAGTTTTGTTTCTATTGTACTTAGCTGTCTTTATATAAAACAGTGGTGGGAGTATAGTGTAAAAAATGAATAGTGAGCTTCCTGGATTCCACCAAAAGCATTAAGCCAAGAAATTGACCATTATCCAGAACAGAGATACTACAAAAGGCAGAGTTGTGTGGATTAAGAGAAGCTTTCTAGCTGTGACAGAAGAAAACCTCCAAAATCCTTCCCTACCTAAGAGCATACACTTTTTAAAAAGTTTTACTCCTTTCCCCTCTGTGTAGTGTGTAATTATGTACCTATTTGTATGTGGTGGGTGATGGTGGTAATCAGAGACTGAGAATGTTTCTATTTCATGATTTTGCCTTGTTACTTAGTTTTTTATTCTGTCTCTGTGAAATATTTGGCTATTTGAATAATGGTTCTCATTGGAACCAGTGTTCAAAATGGAGACATGAATAGAGTATTACCCAGATGTGAATACAGAATTGAGTGGGATGCTTGGTACAGAACATATGCTTGTCATAGATATATGTACGTATACACATATAATTTTTATCAATCTGTTATTTAAATTCATGTGTTAATGAACATATGTATATAATATATGCTCACTACATTCATACACCACATATAAATGACAGATTGGCAAAAATTAAACATCTAATCTAGACAAGACAGATGGTATGTTGCAGTTACAGTGGAATGATCATGGAAATCATGGAACAGAAAAAAACCAAAACAAAACAAAAGTCCTTCATTCAGATTTTAAAAGCCTGTTTAGGTAAGGTGTTGTCTGAGAGAAAAAAATAGAACATTTTATTTCAGAAGTATTTTCCTGATTTTAAACTTCTTTCAGTAGATTTTACTGAGAATGTATTGTTAGTTGAGGTTAGTCAACACTTACGAATAAGAAGAAAAAAATTACCATCCTGGGTTTTAACATCTTGCCAAATGCTTTTTTGAAATCACAGTTTCATTCCATGACTGGGGAAAAATTATTCAAGCCAGTACATCACTAGTGTTTTTTTTAAATAAAACTAATACATCTCTTGAGGTATAGGAATGGATGATCTCTTGTCATCTTTAAATATACATCAGAGTCATGGGAAGAAGGTATATTTAACAGAAAAAGATGCATTCACAATGAGATCACCTTTTAAAGAAAATGCCAGTTATATCTACCAAATTTTCATGTTATTTTAACAATTATGCGTATGAAATTAAATTCTGTTAAGTATAGTACTTTGGGTCATGGGGTGGAAGCTACAAATTGACAATAATATATTTCTGATGACATACATATATGAAAGAGTATTCTATTTAGATTTTCAAAACACTTCTACAATGAACTAATTCAATGTGCTCATTTTACAAATGGGAAAATTGAATGTTAGAAAGATCATATAGGTAATAAGTGTCAGAGTCCAGATTCAAACCCAAGAACTCCAAGTCTATATCCAGCCATTATTCCATGGTAACAGAGTGGCTCCATTAAGTGAATCTATACCCAGAAAAGGAGGTGAGTTGTTTATATAGTAAGAGCAAGAGACACAGATGGAATGCCTGAATCTCTATGGTTATCCATAGATTAAAAACAACATAGAGGAAGGACTCCTTCAAGATAGCCACATCCTTTGTGCAGGTCCTTACAAGAGTATATGGACAAAAATCACTTGGAGAAGGAAGGCATAGATAAACTGATATCACTGGACTGATGAAGACATACCAGACAGATGAAGTCAAAGTAGAAAATTGCAATATTGAAATGTGTAACATTTGCTTATTGCCCCCCTTCCCACCAAAGTCTCATTTCCATTAGTCTCATTGTATAAAGTTACAAAATACCTACTTTTCTATACATAGGATAGTTGATTTTGTTCTTATTTTAATTTATAAAACATAAATTAAATGTCCAATATGGGAATTGTCTGCTGCCTTGAATGTGGCCTAAGTATAAGATCTCTGAGTCCCTGGGGCCATTTCTTTACAGAGGCATTGAGGGGCTATGGTCAGCATGAGGTTCATTTCCAGAGAACTAGAAAATAAAGAGAATCACTTGGGGAATGGCTGAAAAAAATCATGGTATATGAATAAAATGGAATACTATCATGTTATAAGAAATGATGAGAGGGACAGTTTTAAAGAAGGCTGGGAAGACTTTTATGAGCTGATAAAAAAAATGAAGTGAACAGAAGTGAGAGGACCATTAACACAAAGACAAAAACATCTTTAAGGCAAGTTACTTTGAAAGATTTAAGATGTCTGATCAGTTCAGTGACCCAAATATGATTCCACTGGTGATAGACTAAGAGTACAGAATGAGATAATACATTTTAAACATGGGAAATACAGAAAATTGATTTGTTTTAGTATGCATATCTATTACAAGGGTTTTCTGGTATGTGTGTATGTGGGGCAGAGGAGGTTAGTCAACAAATATTTATTAAATGCTTGCTATGTGCCAGGTATTGTTCAAAAGGTTGAGTGACTAGTAGGAATGAGAGAAAATAAATACTTATTAAATGAACAAAAATAAAATTTAATTTTTAAAAAGGAAATTGACCTTTGGCCTCTATTGTACAAAGCAACCTATCTCCCTGCATGATGAATTAAATTATTTATTAAGCTCCTACTACTGTTAATGAACTAAGCATTTATGATAAAAAAAACTTAGAAGAAAAAAATTATGAGTATTAAAAGAGTTTCAAAATAAAGTCCTCTGGGAAGTCCAGTGGACTAGGGTGTTACTATTCTTAGATATGTGTTCATGCAATCTGGTATAAGTTGCTTTGTGAATTCCTATGGTCATTAAAGTGGAGTTAGTGGCAAGACAAAAGGGTTTCATTAGGGAAGGGGCATCTGATTTTGGCTTTAAAGGATGGTGAAGACTTCAACATGTGAAGAATTAAATGAAGATGTTTTTAGACACTTGGAAAAATTTAGGTCATATTGAAGGGATAGGAAATACATTGGTTCCGATAGAAAATAGAGTTTGTGAAAGGGGGATAGATTGGGATAAGAAGATATTATATCATATTGTGGAGGGTTTTGTATGTTAGGCAAAGAAGTTTAAATCTATGTAGCAATTGAGAACTAATGATTACAAAGGGATGTTTAGTCTGGCAATGTTAACAGAAGAGAAAAGGTGAGAGAGTAGAAGGAAAATCTCTTATTAACACCAAGCAGATATTAAAGTGGAGGTGGGGTAGAAGAGAGGACAAGATAAATGAATTATTCCATAGGTAGAATCAATAGAACTTGGTAATTCATTAAAAATTGGAGATGAGAAGAGGAAAGAAGCAAAAATAATTTCAAAGGTAAAAACATGAAAACGAGGCAAATGATGATGGAACAACTGGGAAAAAGTCATTTGAAAACCTATAAGAGGTGACTTGGTATAGAGGATTGAGATCTGGCCACAAAATTAAGAAGACTTGAAGTCAAGTAGTACTTCTGACTACTGATATATTGATAGTCAGTGTTCTAACCAATTTGAAACACCATAAATTGAAGAGAAGGGATTAGTCTGCATTTTTAGAGTTCTCTCTACATACATAATTGAAGTCACAGGTCCAGTCCCTTCCACTAGTCCTATGCTTTTAGATGCTGTGTGACACTGAACAAATCTCTGAATTTCGGTTTCTTTATGTATAAAATGATTTTGTGTATAGTTAAGATCAAAAAACCTTATCACATATGGGTTCATATGGCAACTCGAAATATTTCCATGAAATATCAAGATACCTTCAGTGAAAAGAGAATAAAGACAAAAAAGTTACTAAAGCAATAGCAAATTTGTTAATTTAATATTTACCATCATATTGTACAAAGCTTAGATTTTTTTTTTGTTGTTTTAGTAATTATCAGTTATCAAGGATCAATGCCAATTCTTAATGAATTAATGATTGATAAAAAAAGATGGTCAAAATAATGGATATTATCATAGAATACATTTATTTCTTATTAATGGTGTCAATATAAGTATAGATTAATGTCTATAGTTAGGAAAAATAATTAATAATTTTATGAGTTGTACTTAAATTTGTACTTCTTTCCTCAAAAGTAATTATTAGAGGAAATAATTTGTCTGGATCAAAATAAATTGTTAAATAAAAATGTATATTTTGTAAGTATGTTTGAATTTTGTAAGTCTTATATTCCATGCCTGGGAGAAAGATTCAGTCACAATTTTCATGTCCTAGTCAGCTATAATCAAGGCAAAAGATCCATCTCAAGTCAACAAACAATTCTTTTGGGAGAAGTGTCAATTAAGCACACTTCATAAATTTGCTAATTGTTATTCTCTGTTGTAGTCATTAGCTATAACATTATGTGCAAAGTGAAGAAATGAAGCAATAAAATGTGTTATTCAGAACAACTTTTATCTCCATTTCTTAGAAGCCTTAGTAGATATTGTTGACTCTGTCTCAAAATTCTACTTCACTTAAGTAAGCCCTCAAGATAAATACATGTTTTAAGAAAATTAAATGGTGTATTGTTAGTGTTTTCAATATGTAAAGTAGTTATTTCTCTGACTGGTTGACAGTGAGTGACCTACAGTCAAGTTCCCTTTCATCATTGAACTTAGTTTTTTGTTTTTTTAAACTTTATTTGGAAGTTCACTGTATCAATGACATCAAAAATCCATTAACATTCCTATTCTTTCTTTCTAAATTTTTTTGCATAAAGAAACACTATTAATGATAATATTATGAGAAAAATGTTATAATTGACAGCATGGGACATGGTTTGGATCCATTAGATTGTAGACTTGAGGACAAGGATTATCTTTTGTCTCTTTTGGCATGTCCTGTGATTAGCACACTTCCCTGGTTCATAGCATGTGATTAATAAATGTTTCTTGAACGAACAGTTGTTTGGAGTACATTAATCTTTGTATCCCTAGGGCCTAACACAATACCTGGCATAGTAGGTGCTTAATCAATGTTTATTGATTGAATAGTTGACTAGACTATTTTATTCTTGGTTATTCCCTAGGGGATAACACAATGCCTGACCCATAGGAAAAATTAACAGGAGCTAATTAATTAATTAAATAGTCTTCCGTTCAATTGAGTCTCTCAATGATTTCTGTCAGAACCTAATCCCATGTTTGATCAATGGCATTCTCAATCTGAGAAACAGAAGTTAGGAAGGACCTTCTCATTTAGTTTTTAGAAAAAAGAGAGTTAGCACAACCTGGTAACTTTGTACCAAAGTACAAACTAAACAAGAAAAATAAGGGATAAGAGGGGTCACACAGACTTCTAAAAAGACATAATTGTAATGTCAATTACTTTGACACCTACACACCACCAAGAAGCATCAGATGAAATTTAGGGAAAAGATTAATTTGCAAATAAATATTGTATTATTAACTTTTTTGAACATTTGCTTACATTTTAACTTTTTATTACTTTTAGTACATTATTCAGAAATTACTTCAATATAATGTTTATGTTAATTGATCATGCCACTGGACCAGATGATTCTGAAGGGGAAAGTGAGGCAAACCTTGTGCAGCTCTCCCTCACTTAAGTCCAATTCACTTTTTTTTTTTTGGATTAATCAGAAACATTCAGTTTCCCAAATAACTCTTCCTATTATCTCCTGTCTGCTTCCATTCTTTGTCCCAGGAAATGCGTGAATTGGTGAGAATTCACTACTTCCATACCCAATACCTAACACATACTATATGCTCCCTTACCCTTTTCACGTTTTGCATCAATATTATCACTGAGTTTGAAAAAGGTGTTGACCTGTGGTTCCCCTCACATCTTAGACTTCATCCTTCTTGTGCTGCAAGTGGCAATCACTTGCATGTGTTCATTTTCTCTATTATATTGAAAGTCCTTTGAAGGCAGTCTTTGTCTCTATCTATCTGTCTGTCTCTTTCTAAGTATGTCTCTGTGTCTCTGATATCTTTATCCCCAAAGTTTAGTGCAATGCTTGGCAAATAGTACATGTTTTAAATATGCCTTTTCATGTTTATCTCACTCACTTTCATCACTGGTATTTAAGGAATGACAAAAAGGTGACATAATTGATACTCTACTACTTTGAGTATTCCTTTCTTGGTTTTGCTGCTCAGTTTCCCAGATTTTACTACCATAACTCCATGATCTTCTCAAGGTGGATTTTCTTCCAGTGCCTGGGATCTTTTCATCCTGGGATATCTTTTATTTTGTTTTATTTTTTATTATAGCTTTTTATTGACAGAACATATGCATGGGTAATTTTTCAACATTGACCTTGAAAACACTCTCTTCCAACTTTTCCCTTCCTTGCCTCCCCCCCTCCCCTAGATGGCAGGCAGTCTCATTCATGGCAAACATGTTAAAGTATATCTTAAATACAATATATGTGTACATATTTATAAGTTCTCTTGTTGCACAAGAAAAATTGGATTTAGAAAGGTAAAAATAACCTGGGAAGAAAAAGAAAAATGCAAACAGTCCACACTCGTTTTCCAGTATTCTTTCACTAGGTGTAGCTGGTTTTCTTCATCATTGATCAATTGGAACTGAATTAGTCCAATTCACTTGTAGCTAATGGCATCACCTCCTGACATCATGGTCTTCTTCCAGAACTAAGGACAAACAACAACCTCTGTGAGTAATTGCCAGGGTTCTTTGTTTCTGCATCTATAAAATAAAAGATTTGGGTTACATGAACTCTAAAAATCCCTTCCAGCTTTAAAATTCTCTGATTATTTGTTTCTGGGAACCTTTCAGAATAAAGTGTATAGGAGCTTTCAGTGTCAGCAAGCTTAGGGAATGTTTCTCCCAGAACTTTGCTGAATCTATGATCTTGTCATAGTGGATATCTGCTTTCTCATTCTATATTACTTTTGCCTGTGTCTTCCCCACAAATCCTCTAAAAGAAATTTACTTAATATGCTGAAAAACTTCTTTTAGATTTCTCAATAATGTGTTGATACCAATGGCGAACAGTGGATGTTAACATTTATATAGACCTTTGATGTTTGCAAAGTGATTTAGATCCATTATTTGATTCTTACAACATTGTGAATTAAGTGCTAACATTATCTCCATTTTTCAAAAGAGGAAACTCAGGTAAGAGAAATTATAAGACTGACCCATTATCCCACAATTAACTAAATGTTTGAGACAGGATTTTAACTTATGTTTTCTTGATTATAAGTCCAGTACTTTATTCACTGAATAAGCATCATGTCCCACTGCCTTTTCTGGTCCCATATCTCCCTCACAATGCCGTATCCTTTATTGCAAATAATTTCATATTACCACATGTTCACACTTGCCTATTCTGTTCCATTCCACAGCCCTTTGGGTGACCCACAACTTAAAATTTCAAAGATGTGGAATTCTATGATTCCATGCTATGCAGTATCTCTCATTGGAAGAACTTTTTTTTTTTAATTTAATAAAAGCCTTTTATTTACAGGATATATGCATGGGTAACTTTACAGCATTAACAATTGCCAAACCTCTTGTCATTGGAAGAACGTTGATGTTAAAATGGTGGACCTGATTTCAGAATGAAGCTTGGGGTCATTAAAAACTCTGAATAATATCTCAAAGGCCATTCAGCTGGCTCCCTTCCTGTTCAATTCTGGGTCAAATTCATTGTCCATCTGCATGGTCTGCATAGGAAATTATGAGTTAAATTAAATGCCATTATGGCACAATAAAGAATGTTTAGGCAAGGAAAGTTTCTTTAACCTTTGTTTCAAAGTAGCTACTTAAATATTATCTCATGAATCCCGCAGGATATAGGCAAGATTAAAAGTCTTGAAGATTTGTGAAGCTAACATGAAAATAACAGTAAGGTTATTCCTTTCCCCAAAAGCACAGCTACTGAGAGGAAATAACTCATTTGTAAAAATTTGCAATTGGTAGAAGATAGAAAGCAAATCAGAAAGAACAGTAGCTACAATGACAAATGATAATAATAACTGACATACTGACATTTATAGAAGATTTCCCAAAAGGCTTAGAGCAATTTTAAGCTATTAATGCTTAATTTAAGTTTTAATTTAATCTATTTATATCTTAAAACCATGTTAAGACTTTTGGGACATACTATATAGTGTTTAAAGTTTGCCAAATTCTCCCTCTCTCTGTCTCTGTCTCTTTCTCCCACTTTTTAAATACAGACAAATGTAAGTATAGAGAGATAGAAATAAGATATAGATATACATACAAATACTACATATTATGTATGTACACATATCTATGTACACATATATGTGCGTGTATTTATATGTATCTACACAGACATACTCATAATATACATTATGACTCTCACAATAATATTATAATGCTTATGCTAAGTCCTATTAGTCCCATTTTCCACATAAGGAAACAGATTTGGAGAGTTTAGATGATTTTACTGTGGTCACATAGCTAATTAGTGTATACACCATTACAACAGAATAAAACTCGGCTTAAATACAATAGATATTATCAGAATTACCTTCTTTAAGTTTCATTCTGAAGCCTTTCTATATTGGAACAAAAACATCTTGGTGTAGGGGATATGAGACTGGCCTTGGAGTCAATACAGCCCAATTTCAAGTCCTTTGTCTGACACATTAGTTTTGTAGCCACATGAAAAAGTCATTTAACGTCTCTGTTCCAGACAATTCTCTAAGACTAAACACTACTGCAGAGCTGCTGAGCTTCACAGAAGAAGCAACTCCCCACACCAAGAAACCCTGCACACCTATAGATGAAATCACAGGTCTAGACTTTTCCCACCATCCTCCCCTTCCTCATAAACAGAATTATATGGTTACTATTTGTCTTTGGTCTTGTTTTACTTAATTCTGTGTGGGGATGTAAACTTTGGAATTTATATTTACGTTTTTCTACTCTACTATGATTTATCAATTAAAAAAAAAAACACAAAGACTCCAAGATTTCAAATTAAATGAGGCTTTTGAAGTTTTATTTTTAGATTTTTCTTTTGCTCTTTTACTACACATATAATTTGCTATTTTTTTAAAACTTTGGTAGCACTGACTAATTTTGGCAAAATAATGGCAGGTCAGTTACTGAGACACATCTCTAGCAATCAGGAAAATATCAGGATTAGAACTTGAATAATTCATGAAAGCTAGAGAGTTCTCAAATATTCCTTACTTCTTGGAAAGGTTTGTTATTGAAAACACATGTGCATATATGTCTAAACACACATATGTGCAAGGCATGTGAATATATGTATAGGTACGCATACAGGCGTATCTATGCATTGTGGCTATACATGAACATAAAACACACAAGCAGGTGAAAGATTTTCAACTCATCAGGATGTGTTGGGGATAGAAGATATCTTTTCCTGAGGGGCATATGCATATATATGCATATTCATGCTTATGTTTGTATGCATCCTGTGTACAATATATACAATTCATGTAAACATATAGCTACATTTACATATACATGCATACAATACACAAATATACATATACACACATGTACGTGAAAGATTTTCAGCCCAGCAGTCAGGGTGTGTTGGAGGTAGAGGGTGTCCTGTGCTGCACATGGAAAAAGTGACCTGTATCATAACGGGTGTCTAGACATTTCCTCTCCTTGCGGTCAACAGTCCAGTTGGCTGTAGGTTTTCCTACTCGTGAAGAGGAAGCATAACCCCTCTCTTCCACTCAGGGCTCTGATTCTGCCTTTCCCATGATCCCGAGTCTTCTGCTCAGTATGAAGGAGAGACCTCAAAGGTCAGACAGAGCACTTCATTTATTCACCATGATGCTTGTCAGGCATCTGAAGGGCTGCACCAGCTCGACTGCAAGAAAGGTAGGGTTTGGGGGCTAACCAGCTGGCTGCAAAATTCCGCAGGATGATTAAAAAAAAATCGGGTTCAGTTCACCTAAACAGGAGTTCAGATCAGCTAAACTTGAAAAGAAGTCGGGGAGGTGGAGGGAAGTTTGGGAAACTCATCTTCTGGTCTTTCAATCACAAACTTTCCTAAAAGTTTTCGGGTCCCTTCCTACCCCAAATCCCTCTCCACCGCCCACCTTTCATAAACATATGCACATGTATCTGTTGAAATATTCAGGTCGAGTGGCATTCAGCGTGTGTTTGCATACATTACTGCCCACACATAATCCCAGGCAACAAAGGTGGAAAGTTGCATTTTCGAAAAAGCAAATTGATTCCTACACTTTTTTCTTTTTTATCTGCTGCCTGATCTTAATTATCCAGCTGTTAGTCATTTCTAAGAAGCTGCTGGGGTAACTCCGAGTGATTTGAGCTGTGATGTATGAAGTGGTGCACGCACCTTAGTGTTTCAGGCATACCTTTCAAGTAATGAAGGCTCACAGGAATTGGGCTCGTAATAAATAGCTTTTATTACCCAGAGTGGTGGTTCTGGCAGCGGAGTGACAGCACTTTGATAGATGGGCCCGGTAGTTTCCCGTGTTATGCTTACTCGGAGTTAGTAGAAAATAACGGAGGGGGAAGACCAGGAAAAAAAAAAAAGGTGGGGTGGGGAGACTTGGCAGAGGAAATCTTATGGGTATAGGGGAACTGCAGATCTCTGAATTCCGAAACAAGAGCTAGAGCTGAAATGTGATTCTCTAGTGCCTGGCGTAGCTAGCATCTTGCCGGGTACAATTGTGCAGGATGCTCAGTGGAGCCCTTTGGATCGCACAATGAACTTGGGGGGACCGTGCAGCCGAGCAAGCCAGTAAGGCACCTGGAAGTTTGGCTAGGGAGGATTTCGAGGGGGGTTTTCTGATGCTTAGGAGAATCCTGCCTGCTTTCAGCTGTGTGGAGGAGGACTTCAGTTTCCCCATGAGGGGCCCACTTGGAAAAGCCGTCTGTGCAGACTCCCGACTGAGCTGCTGTGTTTGTTATTTAGCAAAAACCTTTCTCACCTTTGCTGATTTTGTTCATGCGATTTACACCTACTGAGCCGCGGGAAGGATTTTAGGATGGATTGTCTGTGCATTGTCACCACCAAGGTAGGACGGGGAAGCAGTATTGTTGGTCTGTGCAAATCTTTCTGTTATTATTCCGTTTCAGTAATTTAACAGATTGGAGATGTCCTGTCAGTTTATAAGCTAAAGTGATCATTATCATCTACTCCAGTGGGTATTGTGTTTTCTTTGTGGCAGGGTCTATATGTTTGTTCATATTCAACTTCTTAAAGTGACATTGCGAGCAAAAGGAGAGCATGCTTATGTTTTCTATCAGGCTTTGCTTTTTCATCTATTAATAGCTCAATATTGAAATACATTCAGTAGTAGTAGAGTACACACATCATTTTGACATATTACATCAGATTAGTCTTTCTGAGCATGATAATTAGCTTTCACTTAAAAACCAGAAAGCTGTACATGTCTCTGGTGTTCAAAGAAACCAATCAGGTTTAGTGTGACTTGACATATTGTTGCTGATTGGAGAATCTGCATGTTCTGCATTTTTGTTTTTCTGAGGGGGAGAAAAAGTACACCTTTGGGCCTTCCTCAAAATAACCAGCATTAAACCTTAATTGACTTTCTGTCCATATCTGAAGTTACTTGACTTCAGAAAGGAAATATTGACATTGATTTACTTGCATAGAAGGAACTTAGAAAAGTGGAAGATAGGTAGTAAACAGTTAAGGTTTTCCTCTCAAATAAAATATTTTTCATTTTAGCCTTATTTTATCATCCATTCCAAATTTTATGTTTTGGTGTCATAAACTTAGCGAGTAAAAATGAGAAATCATTATTCTTTCTGGAAGGGGCAGATATAATTATTTCCCACTTTCACTTTTATTGTTTATACATTGGTGACCTACTTCGTGAATTTGAGCCAGGTACATTTAACACCCTCCATTGACTGGGCACCCAGTAGGCATGGCAGGCAAAATCAATAGATATATGTAGAATTGCCAAGTGAAAAAAATTCATATATGATTTTTCCTTAATGAAGTAAGAAAGGCGGATAAGTTTTGAAGGCCCCAAATAAGCGTTCTATTAAATAAGAGTTTATTTTGCTTTCCCACCTGATGCTACACAATACTTGCACTCTTTGGTGGACATGATTGGTTCCAGCAAGATGCTTCAGTTGAGGTTAATGCATTTAAAGTTAATGGACTTTTTATTTATGTTAAGTAATTAGTCCTATAATTTAGGTAGGCCTCTTTACTTCTATTCTT
Source organism: Sarcophilus harrisii (assembly GCF_902635505.1). NCBI lineage: Eukaryota > Metazoa > Chordata > Mammalia > Dasyuromorphia > Dasyuridae > Sarcophilus > Sarcophilus harrisii. The sequence continues at coordinate 512,496,115 of NC_045428.1, read as the reverse complement.
GTCTTTTCAAACTTCAGATTATTTATTTGTTCCATTCACTTATTAATAACATTATCAGCAAAATAACTGCAGTGTGGCCAGGTAGGAAAATGCCAGTTTCCCAGAAAGGCCACAGTCTTAAAATGTGTTCTTTTTCATCTTGAGGCTGTCACTTGAGGCTAACTTTTCTCTCAGTGACTCTGTCAAAAAGTCAGTTTGACTATGTTTTATAGTTTCAGACCATGACAGTTTGGAGCATTGGAAAACTTGGTTGCCAGTTTTAGAAAGAAATGAATATCATTTTCTACTGTCTTTCATAGAAAGATGGAATCATGTACAGTAATAAAGTGGTAATCAATGATTTATTTTTCTGAAGTATACACATGATAATCAATTAAAAATTAATTGGTTCTTCTTGGATAAATCAATTGATATATTTAAAGATTTTGAACTATAGTTTGATAGCGTCAACTAACATTTGTATACTTGGTTTCATATACTTGGTTTAAGATTGCTGACTGTTCTTACAGCAGTCCTATGAGGTGGGTGCAATTATTATACTGATTTTTTAGATGCAAAAACAGACTCAGAGAAGATAAGTAACTTGCCCTGGGTCACATAGCCAATGAATGTCGGACCCAGATCTTTTGAACTCCAAATCCAGTACTCTCTCAATTAGACAACATGGCTTCTTGGCCAAATCAACAACAAAATTAGGTTATTTTTATTAATATGCAAATTAGATTCAGTAGGTAAATATAATTGTTACTTTATGTTAGTTATGGTTATGAAATAGTACACATTCTGTTCTAATCATCACAGTTTTAGGGAGACTATTTATAAACTGGACTAAAAGATGATGTCCAGAAGAGTAAACAACTTATAGTCCATGAAAAGAATAACAAAGACCTAAGGCTTATTTAAACTGGAATAGAAAGCTCAGTGAGCATCCAGAGCTGTCTGTGTGTACTTGAAATGTTTAGTTGTGGAATAGAGATTCCACATGTTTAGCCCATCCCCAGAAGGGAAAGTAAAGAGTAATAAATGGAAGTTCAAATAGGCAAATAGAAGCTTGATAAAAGGCAAAAACAACAACCACCACAACAATTTTGAAACAGGATTTGTTGGATTCTTTCTTTTCAAAGTCTTAAAGCTAAAGTTGGTTCTCACATTTTACATTTTCTATGATGAGTATTCTTTTGGAGAGTACAGCTTGGTCTAGATGCCTACTGAAGTTCCTTCTTCCAAATTCTGTGATTCGGGATCCATTATTAAATTTTTTTTTCTTTTGGTTTGTTAATATTACAGTTTGAGAGAGAAACAATAATGTATAGTAAAACTAATACTTAGGGTCAGGAGTCTAGATAGGATTCAATTCTGGATTCTACCATTTATTGGTCTGTGAGCCATGGAAAGTCATTTAATTTCACTGGTTCTCTTTTTTCATCTGTAAAGTGGGCATAAAAAAAACCACTTGTTTTATTCATTTTTGTTTACTTATTTATATTTATCTATCTGTATATTTTTTTTATTTAAACAAGAGTTATATGATGGTAATATGATAGGGGTGCAGTATTTAAAGAGTTTTGTAACCAGAGAATAACATAAGTATGAAATCCTATTATGGTTAATATTGTTTTATTATTTCTGTTATCATTTATAATAGTAATAAAATAAATGAAATAACCCATACTCAAAAATGGAAGTATTATATAATAACATATTTTATGAAGCCCTTCACTGTTTTCAAAATGCATTAAATATATCACTTCATTCTATTATTTAACAACCTTTATTATTCTTACATGGGAGGAAACAGTTTAATCTGTATTAAATGACTTGCCCAGGATCATACAGTTAGCAAATGTCTAAGACGGGACTGAGAGGAGAGGACTTTCTAATTTGAAGACCAGCTTTCTATCCAATATGAAATTTTTAAGTTGATATTTCAGTTATGAATAATAGAATATTAAGGTTGGAAGAGATTTCAGATGTCATTTAGTTTAAATCTTACCTGGATCTTGAATCTTGTCTCCAGAATCCTTAGCAGATCATACAGATTTTGAAGACTTCCAGTGAGGGAAACTGACCTCCAAGATAACCCATTGTAGTTTGGGATAACTCTATTTGTTAGGAAGTTATTTTTTTAACCCCTCATATTGAGGTAGCATTAATCTTTCTATATTTTCCATTTATCAATCTTAATTATTTGTTCTGCATCTAAGTAGAAAAAAAATCAAATCCCCTTTTTATATGACAACCCTAGAGGATTATAAATAATTGTAGTAAATGTCATAGTAGGGAAAGATTTATTAAAATTATCAAATTCAGACTTTTGAGAAGACTGGCATTGTTGATTCCAGTTATTTGAATTCTGGAAACTTCTTTGGGACTATACCAAAATTGGTGAATAATGGAATCAAATAAATTAATCATCAAGCAATTATTAAATACCTACTATGTGCCCAGCACTAGTAGGCACTGATGATACAAAGACAAATAATAAATCCCTTGGCCTCAAGGAGCTAAAATTCTATTAATGAAGATAACTTCATTATGTCATTATATGATGCAAAACATGATTATGGACAACTCCCATAATCTTTCTGGCTTATAGACTACTCTCTAAGACTGTAATTTATGATTAGGCTATAATTGTTTTGGTGGGAAAAGCACAAGTTATTGGTGTATTATATAATATGGACAATAATCTTAAAGAAAAAACATTAGAACAATATATATAGAACAACTTTGGTCACCAATATAGTAGTTGAAGTCAACTAAATAAATAATTTCTTCACTTCTGGGGATCACATTTAAGCAGAGACATCAATATGCCGGTACTCTCCATTGAAGGGTGGCTAAGATAGCAAAAAAAAAAAAAAATTGAAATTATATTATGCAGTCCTTTGTTCAGAAATCTGGAATTCTTAGGCTGTAAAACATATTTAGAAACTGATCATTTCTTTTGAAATATCCAAAGAGTTGTCAAGTGGAAAAGGGTTTGATATTTACTATAAGTGACACCAGAAAGAAAGAACAAGGAACTAAAAGGTAGAGGTTAGACAGAGAGGCAAATGGTAGCTTGTATAAGGAGAATTTCCTAATGGTTTTAGATCTCTACAAATAAATGGGAATGCCTCATGAAGTAGTGAGTTCTCCATTACAAGAGATAAGCTAATAATTTATCTACTCATAATGACAAAAAGATATTTAAGTGATAATGTGACAAAATGACCAGCAGGAACTGAGACAGACTCATCTACTGGTGACAAAATTGGGGCTTTCAGATGTTCTCCTTAACTAGAAATTGTTCATGTTCTCACAAAAGGCAATTTTCCTAAGCAGAATTATTGCTATTATAATTGGTTATTGTGCAGTATCCTGTGGCTATCCTCATGTTGTGTATTTAGCAGGTTAACATGAACAATCAAAATCCAATAATAAGATTAAATGACTTAAGTCACATTGACAAGGCAGCCTGGGAGAAGCTGGCTCTGTTTCTAATATTGCAGCTGTTCTTCAAATAAATATAATTTCCTTCTTTGTTTCTGTCAAGTCCTGTCTTTTACAAAAAGTAAATGTATGCACAATTTCTAAGAGGAACCAAAAATAGTAATTTAAAAGGTAAAAGGTTTTGAAAATTTAATTTTTTTGTTAACTAATGCCAATAAGTTTAACTAATAGCCATATTACTTATTTAACTAATATATTATCATGCATAATATACACAGTACTTTTCAAATTTTATAAACTATATTTCTATTTATGGTACTTAATAAAATATGTACATAAATTTACATTTAACTAATATATTACTTTAAAATAATAACTATATTATTTTAAAACTAATAACCATATTATTTTAAACTAACATATTATTATATAACATATATACAATTTTTCATATTTAATAAAATGATACATTTTATATTCATAGGACATGATAAAATTTAAAAGATTGACTCTAAGTATATGTCCACATGACAGAATTATTTACCATCCCTCTTTTTTTGGCTAAAACAATTGGTTTTTTTGCTCCTCGTGGTGATACAAAAAATAAATTAAACCAATTGGAGAAAAGCAAATGGAGTTCTGGATTTTATAGTAAAACATCTGGGAGCTGGGGTCATGAGTCTTGCCTCTTCTCTTAGGATCCCAGAACTAAGAACTAACTGAAGGGACTTAAGAAAACTAAGAACTAATCTGTGACTTGTCCAAAGTCCCATATACAGTAAGGGACAGACCTAGAATTGTAGCCTCATCTGTCAGATTCTAAGTCTAGTGCTTTTTTTCCATTCTACCATATTATACCACCCTCTTAGTTCCCCTAACCCAAAATGCATAAACTATGATTATCCTTTACTGTCAACATCACCCTTAAATCTTACCTTTAGCACATCTCCTTGTCTCCTCTTTTATTCCTTGATGACCATCTGACTTATCATTCTCAGTGACATCCTCTGCCGCATTTCACTTTTGTCAATTTTCTATTCTCTGTGCCATATCCTGCTTTTTGTGGTTCAGTCATTTCAGTCACATATAAGACCTTATGATTTCATTTAGGGTTTTCTTAGAGTATATTCCTCTAGTGATTTGCCATCTCTTTATCCAACTCATTTTACAGTTGAGGAAACTGAGGCAAACAGGATTAAGTGATTTGACCAGGGTCACATAACTACTGTCTGAGACCACATTTGTGCTCAAGGCTTCCTGATTTTTAAGAACCAGGTTTCTATCCACTATGCTATCTAGCTGCCCATATTCAATCAATTAATCCTGCCTTTCCATTGGATATGTCTGCCTATTTAGTAAGGCCTCTGAACTAGATTGGGTACCTGTGATCCCTAACCAGGTGAGCTAAGTTTCTAGATCCAGCAGGAAGAAACCAGAGGAGGGGGGCAGGATAGTGTTGGGTAGAGAAAATGGAATTTTATGAGTGACAAGGTGAGTGAACCATCTATCTAGTGCTGTGATTCTCAATTTTTTTTTGTCCTACAAACCCCTTTCACCAACAACAATAACAAATATGAACTTCAAGGAAAATTTAACAAGCTACTCATATTATTCTGCAATTATTTACTGTTTATGGCATCATTAAAAAAATTAACACAAATTCCTTGGGCCATTGCTATGAATTCTCAAAGGGTTCACAATGAGGACTACTCAGGACTACTGAGGACTACTGATTAAGTGGTAATAGAAGTCATGTTACTCAGAGTATATCACACAGGACAGCGAGGTTAATAATTCCTAGTTGGCCACTGTGCTCTATTGAGGTATTTATCACTTCTCACCTGGACCGTTGCAAGGGCCCACTATTTGATCTGTTTCCAATCTTTGTTTCCCCTTTCTGATTAATTTTTCATGTAGTGGTACAAAAGATATTATCATATATACTACTTAGTTTTATGTAATATTTATGTGTTTATATATAGATATATAAACACACACATATGTATCGTAATAATCAAGAAACTCTGAGGACTCCCTGTTGCGTCTAGGGAAAAATACAAACTTCTCTGACTGGCATTTAAGACTTTCACAATTTGGCTACAGCATCTTTCCAGATTAATTTTCTATTAGTCCTCTTCACACTCCCCATATTCTAGCCAAACTGGCTTGCTTCCTGTTTCCCATGTGCTATATTCTGCCTTCCATCTCTGTGCCCATGGACAGGACATTCCTCATCCTTAGAGTGTTTTTCCTCTTCCCCTTTGCCTTATGGAGTCTCTAGTTCTCTTCAAGTCTCAGCTTAGAGATTACCTTCTATCTGTTCAGATTTTCATTTCTGTTGGAATGAATTTCTATTACAGCTACATCCAAATCAGAGAAAATAAAGAATCTCATAAAGTTGTCATGTGAACTTGACTTCTCCCAAGTTATAATTATAATTATATAAGATATGGTAATTGCTTCTAGTCCATTGGATAAATAAATATTTATTGGCACAAAATCATATATATATATATATATATATATATATATGATTTTGTGCCAATAAATATTTATTAAGCACCTACTGTGTAGTCACTGGGCTAATATGCAACTATTTCATGAAATTAATTACATTAATCAGGATTTACCTGTTCTTATATGTATTTATATTTATATGTTTGTACACATATAAGGCCCCAGAAGAACATGAGCTCCCAAGGGCAGAGGATGTTTTGTTTTTTAATTTAGTTCATCAGTTCTTAGTTGACACGTTATATCTAGTAGCTGCTTAAAATGTTTTTTAACAATTGTTTAATAGTTGAAAAAATAACATATTTGTAAAATTTGAGCAATAATTAACTACTTTAATGACCTATTTTAGGTAATAATACCAGTGATAATCCTCAAAACAAGAAGTAAGATTTGCATTATGCTTTTAAGATTTGTAAAGTACTTTTCTATCGGGGAAAGCTTGAGACTCAAAAATTTTGAAAGTCGTGGTTATTATCATTCCTATTTCACAGATATGGAAACTAAGGCTGATAGAAATTAAGTGACTTGTCCAGTGTGATAGAGTGAGGAAGTGCTTCAGGGAAAACTTGATTCAGAGCTTCCTGATTTCAAGTCTAGCACTTTCACATCATCATAGTGCATTTTTCAAATGTAAATGCTTTTTTGTTCCTTTCTCCTCACAGCTTATTATTACCCATTGTCCATTACTTTTATTGTATATGAAATCAAACCAGGTAATTAAGCTTTTATTATTACTAGTATTGTATACCAGGAATAATGCTAGGGGTAAGTACTGGGAATACAAAATATGGTAAAAAGCCTCCAATTGTTACCCTCTAAGAACTTACATTCCAATGTTGGAGACCATATGCTTTCAGATATGTACAAGCAAAATATTTTCAGATCAATTTGTACATGAACTCAGTGGGAAGATATTCCTATTAAAAGAGTTTGGGAAAGACATTGCAGAAGGCAGAATTTTAGCAGAGCTTTGAAAGAAACTGGGGAAGCTAGGAGGTGGAAGTGAGAAGTGAGAATATTACAAGCATGGAGTTTAGTTAATGACATTGTTGAAAATTGGAAGAAGAGATGTTCTGTGAAAGGAACAAAAATGTTACTTCCATGTATAAAAAATTATATATTTGTATAAATTTCATAGCTACTTTGCCAGACTGTAAACTTCATGTTTAAGGAGTATAACTTAATTTCTCTCCTCCATGCCTGCCATATTGCTTTGAATATGGTAGAGATTTTTAGTAAATTGTTAAATTATTAATAAACAAGTTCAACATCCACTTGTTAAGTTCTTACTTTACGAAGTATTCTTTGCTAAGCCCAGGGAATGGTACAAAATTTAGAGAAAGTTCAGCTCTGCTGAAGTACATGTATGATTCCTTGTTTGTTGGTATAAAATGACTCAAAGTAACTCTTGTAATCCTATTACATATACCAATCAACAACAACCAATAGATATATATGTTGTAAATCTCATTATTCTGTATATGTTATTAATATTTCTTATTTGTTTTTTGTTATTCAGCTAAAAAAAGAGAAAATTCAAGTCCTGACTTCCTAGAGATTACAATCCAATAGAATAGATGATGTTTGAATAAAAATTCTTTATTTATTGCACAGACTAGTCTTGGTCATCAAGACAATGAACAAAAATAGCATTTTATCCTTCCCTTGCTTAAGCTGGTCCCATGTAAATATACCTTCTAAATACTATTTTAAATTTTACTATCACAGACATAATTTTAAGCAGTCACTTAAGATTTGATTTTGTTTCTATAGCTGTACTCAAACCTAAGAAAATATCATCTTCTGAATCCAAAATACAAATTTATGCTATGAATCATACCAGGCATCATCTGCTAGTACATCTGTAGTAAATACAGTCTTTCTCTAAAAACACACTTACCAGAAGGTCGCCCCAAAGCAGACAGCCTGTCCAGGACTCAGAGTTACTGGCCTCAAGCCCCATATGGCTTTATGTGTCTGGCATTATGCAAGAGGTATGACAAAAAATACATGTAAAGTAAGACTTTGTAAGGTGAGTCATCATTTAACTGCACCAACATACTTGATATATAAGAGAATCCATGGATAAATCCTTTTATAAAGCAAGAATATGCATAACATTTCTATAAATTCAAATATTAATTTATCAGATTTTCCTAAGGCAAGTTAATTTTCTAGCAGTTCCTCTGTGCACTTTAGAGATCAATCACATTTCTAGCATGGATTTGGAGAAAGGTTTATTTTTTAAATTTGAAAAATTGTATTTTTTAATATTATGTTTTGAGCCTGGTTCTCCCTATCTCATCCAGGTTGAAAGTGCCACTCACAATCCAATCCTATTACTGATTGGTAAGGGAGCTTTAACATGCTCCATTTATAACTCGGGCCAGTTCCCTCTTTCTTAAACAGTCAGATGACTTCTTAATTTAAGGGCCTGACTATACTGGTGCTACATTTAGTGTGGATATCCAATTGGCTTAGCACACTGCAACTCAGAATTCTCAAGTTCAGGTCAACCACTAGCCTTAACTCTCTGCAGGAGTATGTGCAGGAGCATGTGCCTCCACATTCTGCAATTTTTTTTAGTGTGTAAAAACCTATTTCTCTCCAACTCACCTCCAATCCCTCTTCAACTAGGAGAGGGGATGGGAAAGGAAATTAAAATCCTTCTAACAAATATGCATAGTTAAGTGAAACAAACATTAGCTATCTGGAAAACAAAAACCAAAAAAAAAAAGTCTCAATCTACACTGAATCCATCACCTTTTAGTTAAGACATAGGCTTCTTTATTGTTCCTCTGAGATCAAAGTTGGTCATTGCTTTAATCTAAAATGATTCGTTTTAAAAAAATAATTTATTTTTAAATTTTAATTTAAATTCAATTATTTTTAAAATGATTATTGATATGAGAAATGCAAATTAAAGCAAACTTGAGATGTCATTTTACACCTATCAGACTGATAAAATTGATTGAAGAGGGAAGTAACAAATGTTGGAGGAGAGTGGAAAAAATTGCAACAGTAATTCATTGTGAAATTGCAAACTGATCCAATCATTTGAAGAGCAATCTAGAATTATATGCAAAGAGTTATTAAACTACTTAAACCATCTGATCCAATAATGTTACTATTAGTCTATTTCCAAAGATGATTAGGAAAAAAGGAAAAGAGCCTATAGGTTCTAAAATGTTTTTAGCAGCTTTCTTTGTGTTGTCAAAGAACTGGAAATTTCAAGAATGCTCATCAATTAGTGAATGACTGAATAAGTTGTCATATATGATTGTGACAGAATATTACTGTGCTATAAGAAATGATGAAGTTAAGGACCTTAGAAAAACATGGAAAGACTTGTATGAAATAATGAAGAGTGAAATGAGTAGAACCAAGAGAGCATTGTTTACAGTAGCAGTGATAGTGTCTTAAGAACAACTTTGGGTGAATAATTTATTTTGACTATTATATCCCAATTAAGTATAAAAGACATATAAAAATATGTTATCTGTATCCAGAGAAAGAAATGATAAATAGAAGCATGTATAGAATTATATATATATATATATATATTATATTTACATATTTACACATTTATACATATGTTTAAATATAAACACACACAAATTTATATCTAATGGTAGCCATTTCCAGAATGAGGGTGAGGAGAGAAAAAAAAAAAAACAAGGAACATATATTTACACAATGATTTTGTGGAGCATTTGAAAGGAATAACAAGTTGTGCATAATAGATATACAATTCCATGTGCAATCATCTTTTTTTATTGTACTATGTTATATAAATGCTTGTTTTATTTCATAAATTAAAAATAAAACAGAAATTTAAAAAGCAGAACATTCCTCTAAAACTAAAAAAACAGTTATTTTTTATTTTTATAGTGTTACTGTTATTATATAAATCATTGCTTTATTCTTTATCAATTCATACAAGTTTTCTTAGACTTTTCTGAAGCCATCTTTTTCATCATTTCTTTTGTCACAATTGTTTTTTGTTATGATTATATACTATAGTTTGTTCAGCCATTCTTGCAAAAAAGGTTTAAATTTTGGTTTGCTTTGCATTTGCTCTGAATGTGGAACAACAGCTTACAGTACAAAAATAGGATAGATTTTCCTTCTAAATTCTGTGTTTTATGTATTTTCTACTGGTCATATCTATACAAGAAAGTTTCTCATGGGCAGGGCAAAACCTTGGAAAACTGAGGTTAACCATATTCCTAGTTACAGAGTTCTTATACCTCCATCATTTAGGAAAATAATTTAGGATGGACAAATTTGATATTTTGGATAGCTGTTCATATGCTTCTTTGATATCCACGAAATGCCTAGAGAACAGAAAGGATGTATATGGGAAAACATAGATGAGAGACCATATAGGTAAGCTGGCATCCGTGTGGCATCCATAATTTCAGAAAATACCGAGGTAAATCAAATCCAGCAAACATTGGTTTAGCACTTACTGCATGCAATTTTTTTTACCTTTTACCTTTATTTAATTTTTACCTTTATATCAGAGGAGCCTAGCATGATAGGTTCCTCTGATATAAAGGTAAAAATTAAATAGTCTCTGTTCTTAAAAAATTAACATTCTACAATGGAAAGCACACACACACACACATACACACTCACATACACACATAGAAAGAAATGGCAAAGCACTTCACTATCTTTGCCAAGAATATTCCAAATGGGGTTAGAAAGAGTTGGGCAAGACTGAAGTTACTATACTATTACTACAGCAACAACAATAACAAAGCAAATGCAAACTATATACAGAGTAATATAATTTTAAGAAAGAGACTGGAGGAAGCAAGGAAGTCTTCATGGAGAAGATGGTACTTGAGGGATAGATACTGTGGGAAGTTAGGGATTTTATGAGACAGAAGACAGGTTGAAATGCATTATATTTCTGAAAGACTATTTGTGCAAAGGTGTAGATGTAGGAATATATGTCAATGAGGATGGCAGTATATAGAAATAAAAGTATAGATGCTTTAGAATATTGGTGAAGCAGTTACCTTTAGTTACACAGCAGCCATTAATATGGGATGTACCTCTCCTTGAAAGTAATAGTGATTCCCCTTTAGGTACATATAATAACAACAACAATAATAAAATCAGATAACCTTTATACGGTGCTTTAAGGATTACAAAGATCTTTATAAAAATCATCTCATTTTATCTTTGCAGCATCTCTGGGAGGTAGGTGTTATCATTCCTCATTTCATTTTATAAATGAAAATATAGAGGCAGATAGAAGTTAAGTGATTTGCCCAACATCACACTTAATAAATGTGAGACCACATTAGAACTCATCTTGCTGACTTCAAATACAACACTTTGTTTACTGTGTTTTATAGCTTCTGATCTGTCATTGCTCATTATAAACTTCACTTAAAATGTCCAGAAATTAAATTGTAACTTTCTACGGGTCTCACGGTGAAATCCTAAAATTTGAAAATTCTGTATTTATATTTTGTTATACCTGCATTACTTCTTTAAATTATCTTTGAAAAGACACAAATACTTTAAGTATTTCATGTAATAGATTGCTATGCAGCAAAGAAAATATTTTTTTGTGATTTGTAATCCTACTTACTTACTAAGATAGTAGTGACACTTTAATGGGAGGAGCTTGAGATTCTGAGTTAGAAGAACTAGCTTCAATTTCTGGCTTTGTTCCTTTTATAGCTTTATGATGTGGGTAAAACACTTAATCATTTCAGTTGACTTATAATATCTGCAGTGTTTATTTTATGATTATTATGAAATAATTTTTTCTTTGTAAAATTCAAAAGGCTAAGTTGTTATAAGTTGCTGCTATTATTGCACTTTAGTTTAATATATAAATATGTTTATATGAAAAAATGTCTTTTCCTTGCCCCATTTTTAAAATATCCATTTTACATTAAATTATAATCATTGAAAACAGTGTGGTTTCATGGATGGAACCTCAATCGGGCCACAGAAGAACTCTTATGGAATCATTCAAGGATGAGTTAAAATGAATATGTAAGTTCAGTGTTATAGAGGACAAATCAAAGAATAAAAACATGGCAAGAAAAGGTGGCTGGAAGATCTTCAATTATAGCATTATGTTTACTGTTACTCATAAATAGGAGGTAGAGAATTATTGTTTGGAAATCATGGAATATATGTCTAGTTACTTAAGAAATCCTTGGACAGAAACTCTTATACAAGAGTTTCTCTTGCATTCTTGTATTCATATGCATATGAAATATATAATGAATAAAACTGATTCCAGAGTACCTGGATTTTTAGTCCCAAATTTGTTACTAACTAGCTGGGTGACCTCAAGCAAGTTATTTTACCTCCTTGGGTCCCAGCTTTTCATCCCAGAAAATGAGGGATCTGTCATAGATTGCTGTATGAGCAGCTAAGTAGCAGACTTGGAGTTAGGAAGACATGAATTCAGATCCAACTTGATGTACTTACTAGATATGTGATACTAAATAAAATAGTTAACCTCTTTAGCCTCAAATTTTCTTATCTGTAAAAAGGATATAATACCAGCACCTCCTTTTCAAGGTTCTTTTGAGAATCAAATGAGATTCAAATTCTCAAATCAAAATATCAAATGATATGTACATGTGTATATATACATATATATGTATATATACATACTTATTCATATATAATGCATATATATGTGTGTGTGTGTTTGATCAAATGAGAGGTTTGTATGTGTAAATATTCCATATGTGGGTATATTCTATATATATAATATATATGAGTATATAGTATATATATACATATGCATGTATAGAATACATGCATATGTATATATCTTCTATATTTAGAGCCAAAACACATATAGAGCCTATTTATGTCTGTAGTCCATATAGTCTATATATGTACATAAATAATATAGGCTATATATGTATATAAAATATGTACATATATGTTTAAAGTGTATATACTCTCTATTTGTATATAGAATATATGCGTACACACATAATTTTTCATTTGACTTTCACAACAACCTTGAGTTTACTTATATCTGTATCTGTAGGTTGTAAATATGTAACTCCAGATGAAAATCAAATTGTTTCACAGCATTATGCTTTAATACAGTGCAGTAAATAATACTGAAAAAATAAGGGGGAAAGACTTGAACCAAAGAAATGCTAATTTGACTAATTTAACACTTTGGTAAGCCTATTTACATGGAATAGCCTGGTGCTAGATAATTGGTTTGATTTATGTGATCATATTTATCTTCAATTTTTAAAAATATACATATGAGCTCTCCAAAGACATCTTCTGCTGTTGATTATTGGTCCCAACATGAAAAAGGTGGCCTAGTGGTTTCTCTTGAATTATTTCTCAACTAATTAACACCATGAAAGTGTAAAGGACATTTGGATATATGTATTTTCTTTTACTTAAGAATTCAGCTAAGGCTATAATCATAGAGTAGCTCAGTATCCCACCAAGACCCATTTTCATTCAGAACAGGTTTAGCTATGTATTATGGGACAAATTAATTCCTACTGAACATTGCTATTATAGTTGCCATGAATTCCTTTTAGAGCTTAACAGCAGACTATTGTGGTCACAATTTATCACATATGCCATACTCTTTATTTTGTACTGTATCAATAAGTTGGGAATCAATAATCAGTGGGAAAAAAATCCCACCTTCAATAGAAATCCACATTTTGTCATTGGTCAGGTTTTGTTTTGATAGGGCCTAATTAAGGTAAATATACATATATATGTATTTATATATGAATATGTATATAAACATATGTATATGTATGTACATGTTCTCTCATTTAATTCTCACAGCTGAGAAGTTTATATTTGCATAACATGTATCTACATGCATATCGCATATATCCATGTTATACAATGTTTATATATGCATATATGATAGATTTTATATATATAATTATGAACTTCTCAGGTTATGAAATTAAATGAGAGAATATATTAAATATGTTGTGAGAAAGTAAATATTTTATATAAATTTAATGTTAATATAAACATTACATTTGTGTAATTATATAAATGTGTGTGCTTTGTGAAACTTAAAGCATATATAAAAAGTACAATTAAATCAATTCTTCAATATGTCTTTGATTCAGTACTTTATAATTTTTGTTCTTTAGTGTAAAATTTTCCACTTAATAAGAGAATTTATTTTTGATATAGATCCATTTAAACTTTTAGTGATCATATGGAAGTGTAATGGTTCTTAGAGAAAAAAAATGGCCTTGAAACCTAATTTCTTTAAGTACCTTTAATTATATTGGGTTCTTAAACATGTGAATATGCTAGAATTACATTGGATGTTATAAGCAAATTAAAACTAATCTGAGAGGGTTAAGCCACAGTTTTAAGGACCACTCCAGAAAAAAAAATAGAAATATGACAAATTATTTTTAAATAATATATTCTTTAAAATACAGTGGCAGCATGTAAAGTGGAAGATGATGGAATTTAAAGTATAAGGATCTGGATTCAACTTCCAATCCTGCTACTTAGTGTTTATATGATTGCAGTTTAACTCATCTATATAGCAGATGATTTATCTATAAATTTAGGAGCTTGAAGAGGATGATGTCAGGAGTTCTATCATGTTCAAATCTTATACGTAGGGGCAAACATGGGCTAAAATGTGTGTGTGTGTGTGTGTGTGTGTGTGTGTGTGTGTTATAAAACTGGATATAATTTCTTTAGGCCTTCTCAAAACAAATCTAGAGCAATAAAGAATTGTGGATTTCTGTTCAATGTTACATTTCCCCTCCCTGTCTGTTAGCTCAAGATTATTGATAGGGTATAAAAGAGTGTGCTGTATATGATAAATTGTAGCCATATCAGTCTGCCATTAAGCCTCTAAAAGGAACTTGTGGCAACTATAATTGCAATGGTCAGTTGGAATTAATTTGTCCAACTATCCATGGCTGATTGAAAATAGGTCTCTGTGATTAAAGGAGATATATTTAAAAAATTCAAGACAAATATGATCACATAAATCAAACCAATTATCTAGCACCAGGCTGTTCCACGTAAACAGGCTTACCAAAGTGTTAAATTAGTCAAATTAGCACTTCTTTGGTTCAACTCTTTCTCTCCTTATTTCCTTCAGTATAATTTAAGGCACTCTATTTGAGAGCTGTGAAACAAACAATTTGATTTTTTCATGGAGTTTTCATTGGTAAGAGCAAGTGAGAGCTCTGAGAACCCTCTGCATAGAAAGAACCAATTGGAAAAGCACAGTTTCAATCCCATGCAGAAGCTATTTCTGAGTACCTCCTTGGGTATAAGAAATTGCACTCAGTGATGGAGATAAAATTAAAGATAGCATAAGCTGTGGGTATGGATACAAATAATGATGTTATAAAGCATACAATCAGTCAATTAGCATTTATCAAGTGCCTTCTGTGTGCCCAGCACTGAAGATTCAAAAAGAGAAAAGGCAGTCTCTATCTTCAAGGAGCTTATAATTCAGTGGGAGAAACAACAAGCAAACAGATATGGACAGATGAGCTATGTACAAGATAAATAGGAAATATTTAAAAAGAGAAAAGTCACTAAAATTAAGAGGAGTGGTGACACTTTCTTATCAAAATTTAAATTTTAGTTGGGATTTAAAGGAAGCCAGGGAAATCAGGAGGCAGAGATGATGAGAGAGTGGATTCCAGGTATGGCGGACAGCCTGAATAAATGCTTGAGTCAAGAGGAAGTGTCTTGTTTAGGGAATAGTACATGCGATAGAATAAGGGGTAGAAGAGTAGGTTAGGAAGTTGTGATGAATGGCTTTGAATGCCATACAGAGATTTTGAATTTAATCCTAATACGTGATAGGGAGTCACTAGAGTTTTTTGAAGGGGAACAATGACATAAGACTCATGTTTTAGGAAAATAGTTTTAGTGGCTGAATGGTCAAGACAGTCAATCAATAAACATTCATTGAGCCCTTGCTAGTTTGGAGCACAAGGAAAAGAAAGGTATTATGAAATGTGTAAGAAAGGGATAAATGATTGCAGTGGGGGAGGGATTAATTTAGGTTAGAAGGGAGATACTTCAATAGACAGATTTGAGGAGTCTTTCAAGTCTGGGGGATAACATGAGCAAATGTATGGAGACATGAGAGGACACTAGCATGAATAATGTGAACCAAAGTAGTATGGATTGATTTCTTTTTAATCATCTATCGTTTATCTACCTTTCTATCATCTATCTATCTATCTATCTATCTATCTATTTTTAAATTAAAGCTTTTTATTTATAAAACATATGCATGGGTAATTTTTCAACATTGACTCTTGCAAAACCTTCTGTTCCAAATTATCTCCTCCTTTCCCCCACTCCCTCCCCTAGATGGCAAGTAGTCCAATACATGTTAAATATGTTAAAATATATGTTAAATCCAATATATGTATACATATTTATATAGTTATCTTGCTGCACAAGAAAAATAGGATCCAGAAGAAAAAAAACCGGGAAAGAAAACAAAATGCAATCAAACAAATGGGCTGAATTTTAATAGTTAGGCTGGGGCTAGATTGTGAGGGGCCTCCTACGCTGAAGGAGTGTGTATTTTATTAAAGAGACAATGGGGAACTATTGAAGGTTTCTGGGCACAGGAATGAGGTAATCAGGGGTACACTGGAAAGGTTACTTAGGCAACAACAATGTGCAGAATAGATTAGTAAAGCACTAGATTGGAGGTTGGAGGAATAATTAAGAGGCTATAATAAAGGATCATAGATTTCAAGTTGTAAGGAAGCTTAGAAGCCATCTATCTAGTCCATTCTGATCATTTTATGGTTGAGAATATGAAGTGCCAAATAGATAACCCTGCCCAGGGTTCCATGAATGATAAATAGCAGGGCAGCACTTTGAATCTAGATATTTCTGTCTGTGGATGCACTGGGATTTCCATCATACCATATTATAAGAGACTAAATTAGGGTGACTACTATGAGAAAGAGAAGGAAGGGATGTGTATATCAGAAACTGGTAGAAGCAATAAGACTTGACAATTGGCTATATTTAGAGTAAGAAAGAGGAAAAAGTTAAAATCAATCTTTAACTCTTAAAGTTCTGACTCTGGGGAATTAAAAGAATATTGATGACATCAATAATGGCAATGATGATGATAATAACAACAGTTAACTAATAATATTTGTTGTGAACCAAACATTGTGCTAAGGATTTTACAATTATTACCTCATTTGGTTCCCACAATAACACTGGGAAGTAAGCACTATTATTATTCCCATTTTACAGATGAGGAAATTGAGGCAAAGAAAGGTGTTAATCATCCAGGGTCACATGGATAGTAAATGTTTGGATTAAAACTTATGTCTTTCTGACTACTGGCACAGAACTCTATCCCCACCTGCTTTTACAGAAAAAGGAATGTTGGAAGAGTAGCAAAGAAATAAGATGATGCTGTTGGTCATTTCTTACAGAACAGTAATATTCCATAATTTTCATATACCACAGTTTATTCAACCATTCTCCAACTGATGGACATCCATTCAGTTTCCAGTTTTTAGCCACTACAAAAAGGGCTGCCACAAACATTCGTGCACATACAGGTCCCTTTCCCTTCTTTATAATCTCTTTGGGATATAATCCCAGTAGTAACACTGCTGGATCAAAGGGTATGCACAGTTTGATAACTTTTTGAGCATAGTCCAAACTACTCTCCAAAATGGTTGGATTCGTTCACAACTCCACCAACAATGCATCAATGTCCCAGTTTTCCCACATCCCCTCCAACAATCATCATTATTTTTTCCTGTCATCTTAGCCAATCTGACAGGTGTGTAGTGGTATCTTAGAGTTGTCTTAATTTGTATTTCTCTGATTAATAATGACTTGGAGCATCTTTTCATATGACTAGAAATAGTTTCAATTTCTTCATCTGAGAATTGTCTGTTCATATCCTTTGACCATTTTTCAATTGGAGAATGGCTTGATTTTTTATAAATTAGAGTTAATTCTCTATATATTTTGGAAATGAGGTCTTTATCAGAACCTTTGACTGTAAAAATATTTTCCCAGTTTATTGCTTCCCTTCTAATCTTGTCTGCATTAGTTTTGTTTGTACAAAACTTTTCAGTTTGTATAATCGAAATTTTCTATTTTGTGATCAGTAATGATCTCTAGTTCTGCTTTGGTCATAAAGACCTTCCCCTTCCACAGGTCTGAGAGGTAAACTATCCTGTGTTCCTCTAATTTATTAATAATTTCATTCTTTATGCCTAGGTCATTGTGGTATATGAAAATTATGGAATATTACTGTTCTGTAAGAAATGACCAACAGGATAATTTCAGAAAGGCCTGGAGAGACTTACATGAACTGATGCTGAGTGAAATGAGCAGGACCAGGAGATCATTATATACTTCAACAACAATACTATATGATGACCAGTTCTGATGGATCAGGCCATCCTCAGCAACGAGATCAACCAAATCATTTCTAATGGAGCAGTAATGAACTGAACTAGCTATGCCCAGAAAAAGAACTCTGGGAGATGACTAAAAACCATTACATTGAATTCCCAATCCCTATATTTATGCACACCTGCATTTTTGATTTCCTTCACAAGCTAATTGTACAATATTTCAGAGTCTGATTCTTTTCTACAGCAAAATAACGTTTTGGTCGGTATACTTATTGTGTATCTAATTTATATTTTAATATATTTAACATCTACTGGTCATCCTGCCATCTAGGGGAGAGGGTGGGGGGGGGGTAAGAGGTGAAAAATTGGAACAAGAGGTTTGGCAATTGTTAATGCTGTAAAATTACCCATGTATATATCATGTAAATAAAAGGCTATTAAATAAAAAAAAAAAAAGAAATAAGATGATGAATTCTGTATATACTTTGAATTTGTGATGATAAAGGTCCCAGAAGGTGGGAGAGGTTCAGCAGAGAAATAGAAATATGAGGCTGGTGTTCTTAGGAGAAAGATGACAAGAGACAGTAGTGGGTATGCAGCAACTGTACCCAATAATGTGATATGTTGAAAGAGCCTTTTCCCCTTCCCATAATAACTTCAGATTATTATTCAGAGGAATAATAATGCTTCTCCAAACTTAATATGCTACCTCCTATCTTTAGACAATTGCACCAGCTGGGCCTGCAAAGCACTTCTTGTAATTTTTATCTTCTTTCATGGCTCAGCTTTTGCAGTCTTTTTTCTATAAAACCTTCCTTAATCTTTAATTGTTAGTCCTTTCTCCCTTTCCTAATTAATATTTATTTCTCTATCTATGTACATTGCAGAAGGATAGATGTTCTTTGAAGGCAAGAATTGTTTTGATTTTACCTCCCCAGTGTCTAACATGCTGCCTCCCACATGGTAGACATTTGTTGAATTAAACAGAATTGGATTGACTATCCCTCTGATACTTGGGATGCTATTTCAGCTTATAATCACCATAATAATTGCTGGCATGTATGTGATGCTCAGAGGTTTGTGAAAAAAGCTTTTCTATGTAATATGTTAGTTTATCCTTTCAACAACTCTGTTCAGGAGATGCTATTATTATCTTCATTTTATAGATGGGGAATTGAGCTTTATAGATATCAAGTGACATGTCCAGGATTACACAATCAGTAAGGATCCAAGACATGATTAGAATTCAGATTTTCTTGATGTGAACTGTGGAACTAAATTCACTGAGCTACTTAGTCTCTTTATTCTGAAGAATTCTTCCTCCCTTCCCCTCCAAGATATCAACTAAGAGAGGGCTGTCACATCTGGGGCTTTTAGAAATAAGTTTCTGGCCTTTTCTATGTCATCTATAATGTTTCCTATAAGATCAACTGATGGATCTTTAGGGCCACAAAAGGGAGTTAGGGAAGAGAGAGTGAGCTTAGATTTCATATATATATATATATATATATATATATATATATATATATATATATATATATCTTCTTTATTTCACTTGTTTGTTTTATTTGATGTTGTAGTTATTAGTGCAGGTGTTATATTCCTCAATTAGATGTTAAGTACCCTGAGGGCAGAGAACATGCTTTTTTCTGAGCTTCATATGACCCCCATTGACTAGCAGATTGCTTTGCACATTGTAGTTATTTAGTGAATTTTGTTGCATAAATAAATGAGTGCATCAGTGAAATAAGAAGAGAATTGCCACCTCATGTCAGACAAACTAGGAAGGGAGGTCATTTGTACTAATAGCTAATATTTATATAGTGGCTTATGGTTTGCAAAACACTTTGTAAATTTTATATCACTTCATCTTGATCCTGGGAGATAATTCACTTTGCAAATGCAGAAACTAAGGCACGTAGGTTAAATAACTTGCCTAGAGTTGCACAGTAATTGAAATGTAATTTGAACTCAGGTTTTCTTGACTGCAGATT
Organism: Sarcophilus harrisii; assembly: GCF_902635505.1. Taxonomy (NCBI): domain Eukaryota; kingdom Metazoa; phylum Chordata; class Mammalia; order Dasyuromorphia; family Dasyuridae; genus Sarcophilus; species Sarcophilus harrisii. The sequence continues at coordinate 512,475,771 of NC_045428.1, read as the reverse complement.
CAGGAGGCACTTAGCTATCTGAAAGATTACTTTTCACCTACTGGAACTGAGTAGAGTGGGGATAAGAAAATAAGGGGATAAAGGAGAGAGAAGGTTTAAGGATCTTGGAAGAGAGTCTATGGAGGGAACTAGAAAAATGCTTGCAGTGTAGTTTTGAAGCTTCCATAAGGTTAGATATATAGCATGAACTTGCAGTGGTTGCAGTCACTGTAGGTTTATGATTTTCCTCAGCTGGATTCGGTATTTTGGGACTAAGAGCTGGAGGGTAAGATAGCAGGCATTATCCAAGGTGAAGAGCTAGTTGGACATAAAAGTTAGAAAGAGGGAGAAGGGAGGCAGAGGATTCAAGTGTGAAGAGAGAGAATAATTGAAGTCAGGGACCATAAGGTCAAGACTGAGTAGGGAGCAAAGTAGGCCAGGACAGTGCGGGTATACTGAGAAAACATGGTAGAATTACAGACTGGAGGTTATGAGAAATGTGAAGAATAACTATTTGAGGGATAAGGTAATGGAGAAGATAAAATAAGAGTATATTAAAATCTGATAAGATATTTCAAGCATTAGGGAGGTAAAGCAGTTTCCATTGATGGTGATCTTGAAAAACCCCAGTATGTGGCTGAAGTAGAAAGTATAAATATTGATGTGATTAAGAAATAGTAAGAATTGTTTATAAAAAGGATGAATACTTACTTGCTTACAAGGATGACAAGCAAAGTCTTAGCAAGGAAGACTGAGACAGATCCCAAAATCGTAGAAAATCATGGAGAAATGTGGAAATCACCTGGACCATTTGTGCCTTACCTCTGGTAGAGCATTCTGAGCTCATATGGATCTGATTAGCTACAGTTGTACACACTGTACTTTGACTCCAACATAGTGATGTTGATGTGGTCATATTCTCTTCACTGTCATGAAGAAACCCAATCAGCTATTATCAGACATAACCAAGTTCCAGACTAGGATGGAATTCTTTATCAACCTCTCTGGCCTACCCTCAACCTCTGTTCATCTTTAAACTACCTTTGAGATAGATATTTATTAGCATTTCTTTAGACAGATCTGGGACCTGGTCAGCCAAATATTTTATCTGGCTACTCTTTGATCTCCATATTTGATCTCCCTAATACTTCCCCTCCTCCCCTGAGAAATCCCCTAAAATTAAAGGACTATAAATTCAAATCGGTGATGATACAAGTATGTGTTTTTGGAAAACACTAACATAGTTATATGTGTGGTTTTTTTTTCTTTTATTGTAACCTCAAGAAAATTTAATAGGGCAAACTGATGTGCCCTGCATATTTGATATAAAGTAATTGCATCTTTCAAATGTTCAACTTTTCTTTTTTTCCTCTATAAAAGTTCTGCTCATGATGATCTTGACTAACTCCTTTTCAGGACTAAGCCACTATGAGGTTACTCTCTCTCTACCTTTTCATAGTGCCTTCTTTCTCCTTACCATAGCTAATTATATTTAGTCTGCTAAACTCCTTCATGGATCAAACCTACCGATCAATGGCATGCTTAGACCACATGGCATATTACTTTAATGGATCATCCCAAATTCCTTTCCTTGGTAACCCTATTGCTTTCCCAACTCTATTTCATATTTGCCACTTTTGGTGCCAATTTTACCTCCTCATTCTGTCTGTTACCTCTTCTAAATAAATGCCCCCTTTGGTAAAGAGAATGGCCATTGTGAATCTGTCACATGTTTATTTTGAACTAAGAATTGCTACCCTGACCTCATCAGTGTCATTTTGGTCTTCTTCCAGATTAAAGACTAAACTATCTTCACCATCAAGGGAGGTGGGGCAGAATGAAAGAAGCACCCAACATCGGGGGGGGGGGGGGGGGGCATTTAGAGGCAAGGCAGATTTTTGCTAATGTTAAGTGGAAAAACAGAGATTAGGGGGAAGGATCCAGAATTGGGTGGGGGAAGGATCCAAAATTGGGTGGGAGAAGGTGTTTTGTTTTCAAGACCCCGGGGGGAAACTCCACAAGGCAGGGGAGCTTTTAAAGGCGTAACTGAAGGGGCAAATAGGGAAGAATCTGGACAAAGAAGGGTTAGGATTGGGATCCACTGGGATAGCAGCAGTGGTAGAGATTTGTATTATTAAGTGAGGACAGCTGGAGTTGTCACTGTGAACCTACTGAGTATTTCAAGCTACAGTGCTTTCTTGCTAGTTTTTTCAAATAAGGCAATCCTGTATTGGTATAAATATGATTTGTTCTAGTTCGAGTCTGAAGTAAGATTTACAGCCTTCGGAAGTTTAATTGTAGGTTTTTACTGAAGGACTGCAGTTGGCCCTGGCAGCTGCCTTACAAAAGGAGGTGGATTCTTTCATTGATTAACAATGATCTAAGAAAATACATATTCATGCTTCTCTTGCAAAGATGTGGCAGGTGAGCTGGAGAGTATGCTTTCTTTCTTTCTTTTTTCTTTTGTTTTGCTTTCTCCAGATTATTTTCCCAGTGAGATAACAATACTAAAAAAATCTCAGTCCCTAAAATTAGAGGAATGTAAATGCAAATTGGTAATGGCACATGTATGTGTTTTTGGAAAACACCAACCTAGTTATATGTGTAGGTATTTTTTTTTTCTTTTTATTGTAACCTCAAGAAAATTACATGGGGCAGACTGATGTGCCCTGCATATTTAATATGCAGTAATTATATCTTGTCAAAAACTCAACTTTTTTTCTCCTTTATTCTTTAGAAATATGGTAATTGTCCCTTTTCCCTTGTAGTTAATTATAAATTTCAGGAGAATTAAGTCTCCTCAATCTCTAATTTTTTTTTTTCTTCATCTCTATGGCAGCAGTAAGAACAGCAAAGAATTACTTTGATCTTGGCTTCTGAGTGGCATTTTATTTCTGCCAAGGTTTGACCTTGTTCAGAGGGACTAAAATTTCAGATGGCTTCCATTAGTTGCTAATTTGCTGATCTAAAAGAGATATTTATATGAAGAAGTATTAAATTCTGGTTGGAAAGGAAGAATTTCTTTTAGAAACCTCTTCCAAGTGTTATATGCTTATGAGCAAAGCAATCCTTGACTTTTTGCTTAGGTTGACCTCATTAATGCTGCTGCTAATAATAATAATAATTAATAGTAATAATAGCTAACATTTATTTAGTGCCATAACTTCTTATGCTAAGTACTTTAAAATATTAGCTCATTTGATCTCACAATTTTGTAATGTAGGGATTATTATTATACCCATTTTACAGTTGGGAAAATTAAAGCAAAAAGAAGTTAAATGACTTGTCCCTGGTCATAAAGTTAGTAAGTATCTGAAGCTGGATTTGGACATAGGTGTTCTTCTTTTTTAAATTAATTAGTTAATTTAATATTTCCCCCAGTTACATTTAAAACAAATTTTTACATTTGTTTTTAAAACTTTTGAGCTCACGGTTCTTTCTCTTACCCTCAGTCCTACCCTCAATTAAGAAAACACATTTGAAATTATGAAAAACATTTCCTTTAAAGTTAGGACATAGGTCTTCTTGATCAGGTCCAGAGCTCTGTCCATGGGATCACCCAGCTGTCAGTGATGATAATGGCAATGATTATGGTGGTGGTCATGTTGGTGGTGCTGGTGCTACTAATAGTTCTGTGGCACTGAAAGATTCATGGAATACTTTGTATATATAATTTCATTTTATCTTTGCAACAGCCTTATGTGACAATAACTCCATTATACTGCTAGGAAACCAAATCTCAGGGAAGAAAGTGTCTCACAGCTGATATATGTTAAAGGAAGGATTTGAACCCAGATTTTTTGGACTCTTTGGTCTAATACTTTAATAATTACCACTGTCTCTGAGATTCACTTTCCCCACAAGTGAGCAATGTGCTACTGCAATCCATTTCTTATTGTGTCATCTTGTTGTGATAGTAGCTGATGCTATGACAGCACAGGAGTATTAATAGTACCTAAAAGATTTTCTGAAAGTGATTTTTCAGCTTCTTCCAACCCTGACTTGCAATTTAGAGACTTAAATTGCTGTGTAGTAATTTCTTCCTAAATACACACAGTTGTTACAATGGTCATCTTATTTTGCAGATTCTCAGGGATACTGGGGTGTCTTTCTAGATCTGCTGAAAGAGCACATATATTTTAAATCCCCAGGTTTGCACACTCAGAAGTTGTAAGTCTGAATTGCAAAGTAAAATATTTGGGGCCCCAGATTTGAATCACTTGTAGGATATATATATATAAAATAATGGGCTCAGAAGTTCGAAGCTAGAAGAGACTTTAGAAGTCAAATATTTTGACCCTTTCATTTGACAGTTGTGAAGAGGAAAGGGAAGGAACTTTTCTCTAAAAACTACTTCAATTGGTTTCAATTAAGGGATGAGAAAACAATGTATAGAAGTTGTTTCTCTATTTCATGCTCTGGCAAAGTGACTGAAAACTCAGTGAGCACCAGTTTTCCTCATCTTGAAAAGCAGATTGGAATAGATGACGTCCAAAGCTCCCTACAACTTTTCAGCTTAACTCTCTTTGATCCTACATTTTATGTTGTGTTTAATCTATAAACAAAGGTATGAACTAGACTTGTGGTTTTCATGGTTAAAGGGAACTCCTGGATCAGGGAATTCCCTCTAACTATGCAGGTTGGCATCTCCTCTGCAATTTTTACTTTTACAGTGTAAACAAGTAGTCTTACCCAGGGTAATGGCTAGTAATGTGTCAGAGCTAAGATTTGAACCCAAGTCTTCCTGACTTCAAGACCAACTCTATTTCTACTTTGCTATAGTTTGTCAATTTCCACAAACCAGTTTCTTTTAGAAGTTCCTTTATGAAAAGCACAGTGCAAAGAGTAGAAAGTGTGGTATCAGCAGATTTGGGTTCAAATTCTTTTGGGCAATCGCCATCCATGCCTTGCCAGAGTCCAACCTTGGATGCCCTCTTCCACATATTTTCTCCATTTTTACTCAAGTGCTACTGATTGTTGCCAAATGGTGCTGGAAGATGTCATACAACTGTGATGATTTGCTCTGCTACCAATTGATATAGTCCAATCTCAATTGGGTCTTTCTTGATGCAAAGTCATCCTTTTTAGTCTTTCCTGATTTACTCTATCATACTTCCCAAAGTGGCTGTTTCAGGCTTTCTTTTTTCTCTGCTCAGCACTCCCAAAACATCTTTCAGATATTCTACATCAAAGGGCTTCATCTTATACTTTACTGAGTAGACAGAGCCATTTACCATGAGTTCCCTCATCTACTTTCCACTAAAATTTAAAAATCCTGGACAGCTCACTCTTATATGCCTTACTTCAATCATAAAGACATATTGTTGCCATGTGACACTGGTCAAGGCACATAAAACACTTTTTGCCTGTTTCCACAATTGTAAAATTATAATAGCACCTATCTCTCAGTGTTGTTGTAAAGAGGATTAAATTTGGTAATATTTTTAGGGTATACTTAGCACAGTGCCTGACACATAGTAGGTTCTTAATAAATACTCATTCTCTTCCTTTCCTTTCTTCAGTCTCTGATGAAGTAGTACTTCTTATTAAGGGCAGCCCCCCACTATTTCTGCCCTTGACAACACCCTCTTCTGTCTTCTTTAGCAGTTTTCTCCCATGATCATCCATCACCTCAAAACTTGTTTCAGTTTTCAATCTCTCTAAATGTATTATTTTTTTTCTGCTGCCTACAAGCCCAAGGTTTCCCTATCCTTAAAAAAAAGCCACGAAAGTATCACTTGTTCTAACTGTTCCTCAAGTTATAATCCTATATCTGTTCTCCCTTTTACAGGAGAGTTCACAGGGAAAAAGCTGTCAACTCTCCCTGCCTTTCCTTGCTTTCCTATCACTCATACTTGAATCTTTGTCATTTGATTTCTGATCCTTTTATTACTGAATCTCTTCTGCCCAAGGTTTTTTGATTGCCACATCTTAGGGTCTCTTCTCAGACTGTATCCTTTCTTTACAGAATTTGACACTATTGGCCACCTTCTCCTTTTAGATATTCTCACCTCCCTGGGTTTTGTGACATTGCTTTCTCTTTTCAGTCTTCTTGTCTACTCCTCTATGTCCTTTAGTTGGTTATCTTCTTAATCCTACCTCCTGTGGGTATCTTAGTACTCTATCCTAGCCTTCTTATCTTTCCTCTTTACATGTTCTTTTAGTGATCTCAGTTCCCATGGATTTAACTCATATATGGATATAGGTTGCACCACGATCATTTTTCTGAAATTATCTTTTATCATCAATCTAACTGTCTTTTTCCCCTTAAAATAGAACAGAGATTCCTTATAGATGCTAAATGTTTCCAGAGTTTCTTTTTTGCAGATGGTACCATATTATTTACATTAAATGATAGACTCTAGCAGAGCTACCTGAAAATACTCCATAATGACTAAAAAGAGTGTGGCCTAACTATACACTTAGAAAAAGTCAAGTAGATGAAGACTGTGTATTGTTCCAAATATGATATTCAAGTGAAAGCCACAATGTATGAAATTCATCTATCAGTAGATGTGTATTTATTGGTCAGACAATACAAATAAAAATGTAGTTATCCCTGAAATTATATAGGGGGATGAGACTGAACTAGATTTTTTGAGAAATTATAAAACTCCTTTGTGACCCCAAAGATATTTCAGAAAAAAATTTCCTATCTGCCTAGATTTATTATTAATTATATTAAAATCTGTTGGATGGCTCTATAAGGCAATAAGCATTTACTAAGCACTCAGATTATTCTAGACATTATATTATTCCAAGGAGTGTAGTAGAATATCAACTGAGTAAGGAAGGAATCCAGGGAAATCAGGAAATGTAGGGAGGGAGAAAACTCTGGACATGTACTAAAGCCAGGGCAAAAAACATGGATAGGAGAAGTTGACTGAGTAGGGGAATAAAGTAAAAGTTACTTTGGTGGTCGTGTGCAAGATAGTTTAAAGTAGGGGAAGAATTGAGATAGGGATACCAACCGATTAACCATCACAATAGTCTAGGAAAGAGATGATGAGAGCCTGAACCAAGAGTAGAGAGAAATGGGACATGAGAGATGTCGTGAAAAGTAGAAATGACAAGATAGTTATTCTTTCCTCCAAACCCATTTTGGGTAGGGAATCTAAGTAGTGCAGTGGATAGAGCATTAGGGAAGCCTGAGTTCAAATCTGGCTTCAGATATTTACCAGTTGTGTGACTGTGGGCAAGTCACTTAAACTTGTTTTCATCAGTTTCCTTATCTGTAAAATGAGCTGGAGAAGGAAATGGCAAATCACTGTAGTATCTTTGTCAAGAAAATCCCACACAGAGTCACAAAAGGGTCATACATTTCTAAAACAATGGAATAATAACAACAAATCCACTTTTCTTCTAAACTCATTATCTTTTAAGTCACTCTAGTTTGCAATCATGGAGTTATTTTCCATCATCCTTATGTCCAATCAGTTACCAATGTGTACTAATTCTACCTTTATAACATTGCTAAACTATCTTTTCCTCTTTCTCCAAATTTTGAACTGCTACTCTGGTTCATGCCATCATCTTTTTATTACCTCTCTCTTGGATTATTGCTATAGGCCTTTTTTGGCCTCCCTGCCTCTAGTCTCTCTTTTTTAATTCATACTTCACATAGCTACCATGGTAATATTTCTAAAGAACAGGTTTGATCACTCTCTTGCTTCAGAGTGTCAAAATTGCATCTAAAATGAAATACAAACTCCTATATTTGACATTTAAAATCCATCCAAATCCATTGTCAACCTTTTCTTTCTTGCCTTTGCACTCCTTCCTGTACTTTGTTTCACTCATCCAAAATAGTTTACTTTTTGGTCTCTCTACATAACAATCCAACTCCCATCTCTATCCTTGTCCCTATGACAGGGAATTATCCTATCTCACCTGTTTTGTAGAATTCTCTTTTTTTTCCAAGCTTTATCTTATACACCTCCTCCTATAGGACACCTATCCAAGAATCTCCACAGTTTTTAGTACCCTCTCCTTTCAGATATTTCTTTGTGATTTGCTTAAAAAATGCTGGTCAGTTAAGGAAATAATGGATATCCAAGTATATGTATTGAGTATAAGAAACAAATTGAGAAAGTAAGCATACCTCAGTACAAATTTTCTATTTTTCTAAAAAAAATATTTAATACTTTAACGCAAAAAATAAGATCTAAAATTAGCAGGCCATTTCAAAAAGTTGGCATTATTTTGTTTTAAGTTATTTCAGAAGCCAAGAAAGATGAGGAAAAAAAATTGTAGGAAGGTAGGAAACAAGTTTCCACCTTCCTATGTTAGGAATTTTGCTAAGGACTTAACAAATATTATCTCATTTGATCCTTGTAACAGCAAAGGGAAGGTTCTATTATTAGTATCCCTATTTTATAATTCAGGTAAAAGCAGATAGACACTAAATGATTTGCCCAGGAACACATAGCTAGTAAATGTCTGAGGCTGGATTAGGAAAAGAATTCATTGGCTCCCAATTGCTCAGTGTTGTGCATAGTGACATACGTAATAGGCATTAAAAAAATTTCCATTCACATTTAGTAATTCATTCAAATGAATTCATATAAAAACAAAAAATAAGCTCTCTAACTTGAGATGTAAGGTTCTCCACAATCTGGCTCATATTTACCTTTTTAGCCTTATTTCACACTTCCTTTCATGAACTCTAAAATGAAGCTTAACTGAATGACTAACTCTTCCCTTAACATACCTCCATGTATTTGCACAGCCTGTCTTTTGTTCTGGGAATATTTTCTCCTGCAATATATGTAAAATGCTTAACACAGTGTCTGGCACATAATAAGTGCTTTTGAAATGTTAGCTAATTTTTTTTGTTGTTGTTATCTCTACCTCACAAAATTCTTTTATTCTGTTCTTCAGCTAATAAACCATTTCCTTTGTGAAACAATTTCAGTGCTTTTTTCTCACCGATTTTCTTCATATTCTCTTATATACATATTGTATATTCCAAAAGAATGTGAGCTCCTTGAGGGCAAGAAATTTTTTTTGTTCATTTTTGCCTTTGGATCCCCAAAGCCAACTTAATTCAGTGCCTTGTGTATAATGTAGTCCGATAAGCACAAACAAATATAAAATAAGTCTTCCAGGAGAAAGATTAAGGGCTTCTCCCTTATATACCTTCCTCCAAACCCATATAAATTCTTTTCAGCTGGGAGCATTCACAAATTACTAGGAATTTTGAATTCAGCTATTTGTGTATATTTGCAATTTGATATTGTTTTCTGTTTTCCTAATATTCTGGCATTAATTATTCTGGATCACAAAATAATTTTTCTTATTATTTTCCTTGGTTCCTGAGGTAATTTAAAATAATTTCCAAATTTCATAATGATATCACTTAGCAAATATGTGTTAGTTTGTATTCAGATATAATCTGTTCCTTCTCTAAGTATGGACAGGATTTTTCATCATAAATCTTTAAGAGTGATTGTGGATCATTGTACCACTGAGAATAGCAAATTCTTTTACAAAAGCTGATCATCCTAGAACATTGACATTACTTTGTATATAGTACATTTCATTTTCCTTGAATTCATAGATTTTCTAGGTTTTTTCTGAGAGTATCATGCTAATCATTTCCCATAGAACAATAATATTCCACCATAATCATATACCACAATTTATTCAACCATTCCCCAGTTGATGATCATCCCTTCAATTTTCAAATTTTGTTCTGAGAAGAGAGTTGCTATAAATATTTCTGTACATATAAGTCCTTTTCCTTTTTAAAAAAATCTCTTTTGGGAATCATACTTAGTAGTGGCATTCTTAGGTCAAAGGATATGCTTGAATTTATTCTGGGCTCATAAATGTTAAAGCTGGAAGGAAGATCCTTTTAGAGGTCATCCAGTTCAACTTCATTTTGCAGATGAAAGACAGCCTCAGAAGGAGCACAAGTATAAATGCCCAGAATCTCATAGATAGGATTGAATTGATTCAGAATTTGAAATCTCTTCTTTTCATTTCAACCCATCTTTCCAACCCATCACAGGCCCTCGACATCTCTGAGAATCAGCTTCATCATCTGAGGACTTCACAGAGCTAAGGTTTTCTTTAAATAAGATCAAGTATTCTTCCTACAAGAAAACTATTTTGTTCTACCTAGTTCCTAGTATCTTGTCCTTATCAAAATTGACAAATAAGTGTGTATGTATATATATGTGTGTGTGTGTGTGTGTGTGTGTGTGTGTGTGTGTATATATATATATATATATATATATATATATATATGTACTCTCTGTATCTAAATCTGTATCTATGGTATTAATAGAGACTAAACTCCATGAGGGCAGGAAACCAGTATTTGTATTTTGCTTGGCGCAGAATAGACACTTAATAATGCCTTGAAGAAATGAATTAATAATTGAAGGAATAAATTAATAAATGACTTAGTACTGGGGGAAAGTGTGATATAATGAAAAACCTGATGGTGACCATTGAATTTCATTTCTCTGGATATTAGTTGAATTATGACTATTTTCAGCTGCATAAAACTTTACAATATTAGATATATAAAAGATCTTAGAAATTATCTATTATAATCCTATAATTTTATAGAGAAAAAACTGAGTCCCAGAAAAGTAAAATGACTTGTCCAAGGCGATACAGCTAGAGCTGGAACTTAAGCCCTTTTGCCTTGTATAGACAGGTACCTGATGATCATTCATTCATGTAACAAGCATTTATTAATTTCCTACAATGTGCCAAGCACAATGCTAGGTGTTAACTCCCTACCCTCAAGTAGTATTCTTTTTAAAGGGGAAAATTATATGTAACAGACAATTAAACTTGAAATACAATATACAAAGTAATCTTTCTGGGCGAAGGCACTAACAACTGGGGACTAACAATTAATCGACTTCAAGTGGAAGTTGGTACCTGAAGTAAACTTTGGAGGAAGCTAGTGATTTTTTACAACATGTATTAGGAGGGAATTCCAGGCATGTGGTACAGAATGCACAAATACTCCAAGGAAGGATATAGAATGTAATTACTGACAAACAGCAAAGAAGCCAGGTTACCTAAAATGCACAAAGGGTATACAATATGTATGAGAAGGTAGACAAAGGAAGATATTGAAGTGCTAAGTTAAAGAAAGGTTTTTTTAAAATTCTTGAGTAAGAGACTGGTACTGTCAAATCTTTTTTAGGAATATCAATTTGGCATCTATGTGATAGATAGACTAGAGGGAAGAGATTCTGTGGACAGGGAGAAACATGAGGAAGCTATTGCAGGAATTCAGGTGAGAGATGATGAGAACCTGCATTGAGTGGTGTATGGGTTAGGGGAGAGGTAGAATTTATAAGACTTTTCAATTTACCAGATATGGAGAAGTTTTAGAAAGAACTAATTGAAGATAATTCTCAGGTTTTGAACCTGGTGTTGGAAAGAATGATAGTATGCTTATGAGAAGCAAAGGAGTTAGGAAGAAGATAATGTTTGAGGAGAAAGATGATGAGTTCTCTTTTAGAAATGTCAGGTTTGCTCATCTAGGTACAAGCTATGAAATGAACTTGATTTTGGAATGGAGTATTTATGGTTAAGAGTTGGAGTGGCTATCATCTGCTTAGTGGTCATAATGGGACCAATGGGAGTTGGTGAGATGACCAAGAATGAGATTGAAGGGAGAGAAAAGAAAGTCCAATACAGAAATTTCCTAAACTTAGTGGGGGAAACATTGATAATAATATAGCAAAGGAATCTGGGGAAGGTTAGCTAAACAGGTAGGAAGAAATAAGGGGAGAACACTATCACAAAAACCCAGAAAGAATATAGGGTTTAGAAGGAGAGTATAGTCAACAATTTCAAATCATGAAGAGAGGTCAAAAAGGATAAGAGCTAAGAAAAAACCATTAGTTTTTGCAATTAAGACATCATTGGTAACCTTGGAAAGAGTAGTTTCAGTTGAATTATGAGTCTGGAAGCAAGATTGCAAGGGGTTGAGATGTGTATGTGAAATGGGAAAAAGTGAAGCTAACCATTGCAAACAAAATTTTCTAGAAATTTGGCTGTGAAAAAAGGAGAGATATGTTAACAGCTAGGAAGGATGATAGGTTTAAGTTAAAGTTTATTGATATTTTATTGATCATAGCATGCTTATAAGTAATAGAGAATGAGTCAGTAGAAAAGGAGAGATTGAAAATTAAGGGAGATCTCCACGAGATAAGTAGTCAAAGAATATGAGCACATGGTTTTTTAAAAAAAAGAATTGTAAACTATAAATGATGTAATAAGTAAATAATATAAATGCCTGAAAACATGCTCTATAACATTAATAGCAAAAGAAATGAAAAATAAAATAACTCTAAACTTCTTATTCTTTGACTTAAAGATCTTACCTCTGGTTATACATATCATTTATACATACATATACCCACCTATATAAATATATATAGGTTTATATATACATGTATACATATACATAAAATATATACATTTTTAACTTTGTATATACACACATGCAATATTTATATTCATATATGTTTCTAATTTTACATTTGGACTCTGAAAATCAGAATTAGAAATAAAGTGGTTATGCATTGATTAGGAAACCATTGAAAACATATAATAGATTGTTACTGTATATGAAAAATTTAGGGTTATAAAGAATTTGGAAAAATGTAGAAAGATACTTATTAAGTGATGTAGAATAAGACAAGATCTAGATAATATATATAGATAATATAAATGGACAGATCATCAAAAGAAAGTTAAGCTCTGAGCAAAGGGTAAATTAATAAAAGAGAGCAGAAAAGGTAACAAAAAACATTTTTTCCTGTCTCACCACAGAGAAGTGGGTAACTATGAAGACAGAATGTTATATATATGTTGTCAGGCAAAGTTTCTGTAGCAGATGGATTTGCTTAATTGTTTTTCTTTGTCATAAGGGAGAGTTCAATCTGAGTAGGAATTAAGGTTAGAAATTATTTCATTGTAAATTCAAAGGCATCAATAAAACAGTGTTTAAGAAAGAAAAATAGAAAGAGAAGTGATGATCAGAGATTGATATTTGATATTTAAATAGTTTTTAAATCCTGAGTAGAGTCCCATCAAGGTAGGCTCCATTTCCAGCATGTTCCATTGTAAAGATGGGAAAAGACAGATAGTATACAAATGAGTCTTTTTGTTAATAGGAATCCTTGATCAATTGTTGGATTGCTCTTAGGGAAGCATCAAAATTGTCCAGATCAAGGATTCACTCTTACCAAATTAGGATTAGTCATTGGTAAGTACAAAAAACAAGGTAATAATCCATAAGAGAACAATATAAAATTTCCATTATGAAAAATGGAATACATTCTTGATGCCAAAGGATTGCTGACAGAATTTTAAGTTTTGCTACTTTATGCACAATTTCTTGTTTCAGGTTACTTAGTCATAGTTATATTTAACCATTCACCAAATAGAATAAATTTTTAGTTGATTTTGCTTTTCATCTAAAATAATTCTTATTGTCCATCTTGAAAAGTATTAAGTGTTGTTTCTTTGCTTGAAAACATATAAGACTGTTCCCTGACCAGTGGCTTTTGGTATATTTTGTACGTAGCAATGATATTTTAGAAGAGAAATAGATTTATTTGGGATGTGGAGCTGAAATGAATGCTAGAGATTATGAATTTGTATCATTTTAGTACTATCTCCATCATGCAGCCCCTGAAATTCATCTTTGATTACAGATACTGATGTGTTGAGTCAGATGAAGAACATACCTAGTTTGAAATAAAAGCATTTAAATAAAATAGATAAGTAATAAAAATATCAGAAACGTTCCCAAAGATACCTAGAGATCACTTTTGCACAAATAACTTCCTAGTTAAGGTATCTAAGTGCTCTGTATGCAGAGAACTAATTTATAGGTCATTAAAATATAGGGAAGATGGGAAATTATATGGCAGAAACACATGCAAGAGAGGGAAACTCATATCTCTGAAGGTGCTGATATTGAATTGTTCTCTGCTAAGTCTCCACCTTGATAGAAATTGTACTCCTTCAGTCCCTCGCTGAGCATCAAATCTCAGCTACTCTATACTGGCATCATATCTTTCCTCCAGCTTATCTTTAGCCATCCAAATCTCATTGCAGTCATCAAATCCTCCATTCAATATTTACCAGGCTATGTTGTGAACAATTAGTAAGACTCTCCTACAGCTTTGTCAGCTACCTCCATTATTCGCTGTGGTATGCCATGATTAGTAAGCCTTTCTCCTACAGAAGAAGGATAATACTTTTTGTTTGTTCTGCTTTTTTTTTTTGTTTCCCAGTGGGCCTTCTCTGTGGTATTCTGCTGAGGTCATATCATCAGACCATTTGGTACTGTTTACCTATTAGAACATTCTGTAGATGGTATACTTCTTTCTAGACAGAAAGGGTTACAGCTTTTCTGTTAGCTCTCTCTCCCAATGCCTAAAATGTTCACTTCATCTCTTTTGGTCTTAGTTTCAGCATTGTATATACATCTAAACATGCAAAAATATATACAAGAGAAGAACTACATTTTATTTAACTTCATATCTTAAGTAAAGTTCATTTTATCATAAATAGATCTCATTCCTGTCATTCTAATGTTCAAAAACTATAGTGGCTTTTTTTATTTTAATTTTAAAATTTCCTTTTTTATATGTTTTCCATGAATGTTGCACTTCAATATATAGAGATGCTTATTAAGTGCCTACTATATATAAAGAATTCTGCTAGACATTGAGAATTTATTTTTAAAAATAAAGATAATAAAAATAATAGTCTCTTGCCTAATCTTTCATCTATGTTTTCCATTTTTAATGTACAATTTTTGTTTTCCTTTTCCTTTTAGTTTTCATCAATATTTCTTGTTTTTATATTTTCTTCATTTTAAAATATATCCTTTGTACCTCCTTTACTCAATGAGCTATCTATTAAAATAAACATTTTTAAAAGCAAAAAAATCATTTTAGCCAAACTAACTGACATGTTAGCTCTCTCTGATATTATTTTTTAAAAAAATCCTTGCCAATAGTTCCTTACTTCCGAGAAAAAAAAGGAAGAAAGTGCATTTCCTTATCTTTTTTTTGAGGCCATTTATACAGCATTCCATTTTTTTCCATTTACATTATTATAATCATTGCATTACCCCTTTCTATAGTGAATAAATTCATTTTGATCTGTTTCTTCAGGAAAACTCACCTACCCACTTTTCACTATAACTTTTATTACATAGATGGAAGGGTAAAGTGTCATTTCCCCCTGGTGTTGTTACCCTTGAGAAAGAAGAAATTCTATTAATAACTCTGTGCTATGACCTAGTCAAAATTGAATTTTGACAGATCTTATTACCTTATTAAGGCTTTTGATAAATATGTATACTCTTCTATTCCTAGTCAATAATCTAAAAGTTTTCATATCTAACTTTTCTAAAATCATATTCAGATCTTTAACTTTTTACTTGTTCATTTTTGTGTTCATCTTAATCTGAAGGGGGTAAATTGAGGTCTTCCCACTCATAATTTTATTGTTTCTCCCTATAATTCATTTTTTCCTTCACATATTTAGGTGTTAGACAATTTGGTGCATATATTTTTATATTGATGTTCATTGTCTTTGATTCCACTTCAGCAGCACTCTTTTAAGTCTATTTTTGTTATTAGTCTGAGATTACAATTTCTGTCCTTGACCTTTTTACTTTACCTGAATCCTAATAAATTTCATTCATGCCCCTTACTTTAAATTGGTGTGAATCTTTGTTTCAAATGTGTTTCTGTCTATGTTTGTTTGTCTCATTCAAATTCAGTTACTATCATTAATTATGTATTTCCCTTCCTCCTATTTTCTTATACTTTTCATTTTTTGTGGCTCTGGCTTCCTCTTTGTTTATTTAAAAAAATTAGTGAGTGGGGAAATTTGGTGAGAGAATGAGTGTGCTCAGTATCAGTGCTCCTCTGCCCTTCTTTTCTTTCCTTACCAAGAGCCTAATGATAGACTCTTATTCTTCATTTTTTGGCTTTTTTTCAACATTTGCCCTCTTAAGTTAAAATTTGTTGTACTTAAGACTAACCTCTAGCTTAATTTATCATTTCTTTTTTTTTCCTCTTTTGCTATTTCTTACCCTATTGAGGGAAATATTTTTGTGCCTACCTATGTGTACATTTGGATTCTTTTTCTGTCCAATTTAGGTGAGAGCAAAGTTGAAGTGTCTCCCACTTTCTCTATGCTTTCCTCTTTGTGTAGTCTTCTATTTCCCCTTCAATTATGTGAGATAATTGTTCTTAATATTTTATCTCTTCTCCTTGCTATATATTCCTTTCTTTTTCCATTTTCATTCTCATTTTAAGATAATTAAAACAATACAAAATCATTTCTGGGCACGCTGTTTTATTAGACTCCCTCTTTCAATTCTGATGATAATAGAATTCTAAGAAGTCATATATGTCATTTCCCCATATTAAAATGTTAGCAATTGATACTTATTTAGTTCCTTATGCTTGCTCACTCATAGCGACCTTTTAATGTTTCTCTTGACTTGTGTGTTTGAATTTCAAAGTTTCTACACAAAGTTTCTGGTCTTTTTAATCATGAATGCCTAGAAATGCTCTACTTTATTAAAGATCCATTTTTCCCCATGTCAAATTATCCTCAGTTTTGCTAGGTATGCTACTCTTGAATGTAAGCTTCTATGTTTTGTCTTAAAGAATACAATATTCTAAGTTCTTAATTTCTTTGTCTTTAAAGTAGTAATAATAGTGATACCTACCTCATAGGATTGTTGTGAGGACCAAATGAAACATCATTTGTAAAGAACTTTTAAGTGTTATAGCTATCAGTCAACAAGCACTTATCATATGTCAAGCCCGATGTTCAACACTGATAATAGCAAAAGAGTCACAAAGACAGTCTTTGATATCATTGAGCTTATATTTTTAATTGGGGAAAGCAAATCATGGTATTCAAAGAGTCTGAAGAGGGGTGGGAGAAAAAGAAGCTGGCATGATAAAGAAAGTCCTGTGGAGACAATCAGGAATGTAACCTAGAAAGTGATGAAAACATCTGTGGTCTGGACTACCTTCTTAAATTCTAGGTTTTAGGGTAAACCAGTCAATCAGAAGATGAGACCACAAAGTTGGTGAGTACTTCCCATGATGGACTACTATTAATATGAACAGTTGACACTTTTTTGGCACTAAGAATGGTGAAGTAATTTATCTAGAACAATTTGGTTGATAGACAGTATGGAGATTAGTATTCCCATTTTACAGATGAGGAAATTCAGACTGGGAAATTAATTGATTTATTCAGAATCACAAAGTTAATTAATGGAAGAACTTGAATTTGAAACAAGACTCCTAATTTTATGTCAACAAAGCATAAAGACTAGTATATGATGACTATGGAGCAAACAATGGGGATCATTTGCTTGAGGGCTGAATCAATCCTCAAATTAATTTCATCTGGGTCTTGGCCAAAGTACCAAGAGATCATAACCCCATTTATTCTCCTAATTGTAGAGACAAAATATAGTTTTTAAAATTCATCACTGGCTTTATTATAAAAAAAATTATAAAACAGACAGTCTCACTATATAACTATTTATCTCTATCACTTTTTAATAATAGCTTTTTATTTTAATAATAGAGATAATTCTCAACATTCCCCCTTGCAAAACCTTGTGTTCCAATTTTTCCCTCCCCTCCCCCTATCTCCTTCCCTAGACAGCAAATAATCCAATATATTAAACTTGTGCAATTCTTCTATACAGATTTCTACATTTATCATGCTTCCCAAGAAAAATTATAAAAAAGAAAATATGAGAAAGAAAAAAAAGCAAGCCAACAACAACAAAAAAGTAAAAATACAATGTTGTGATTCACATTCAGTTCCCACAATCCCCTCTCTGGGTGCAGATGGCTTTCTCCTTCACAAGTCTATTGGAATTGCTCTGAATCACCTCATTGTTTGAAAAGAGCCAAGTCTGTCACAGTTGATTATCACATCATGTTGTTGCTGTGTACAATGTTCTCTGGTTCTACTCACTTCATTTAGCTTAGTTCATGTAAGTCCCTCCATGCCTTTCTGAGATTATCCTGCTGATAGTTTCTTACAGAACAATAGTATTCTATAACATTCATATACCATAACTTATTTAGCCATTCTCCAACTCATGGGTATCCATTCAGTTTCCAGTTTCTTGCCACTACAAAAAAGGGCTGCTATAAACTGAACATTTTTGCACATGTGGGTCCTTTTCCCTCTTTTATGATCTATTTGGGATACAGACCCAAGAGAGACACTACTGGATCAGAGGGTATGCACAGTTTGATATTCTTTTGGACATAGTTACAAATTGCTTTCCAGAATGGTTCTCTCTCTCACTTTCATGGTGTTTAAGAATCTCAGAATGTCAGAGTCAGGCACATTAGTGATTTAGAGCAGAGGTATCTGGGACAAGTAGTATGAAGTAAACATAGGCTGTTGGTGAATAGGGTACAGGACTAGGAAACAAGAAGTCCCAGGATAAAATCTTTGCTCAGGATCTCAAAGTAGTCTATATCTGGGCAAGCCATTTAGACTCTGCCTCAGTTTATTTATTTGTAAAATGGAGAAAATTATAGTAACTACCTCCTAGGGTTATTTGGAGGATCAAATGAGATATTTTTAAAATGATTTGCAAGCTTTAAACTGCTATATAAAAGTGTATTATTTATTAATTATTATAATTATATTAACTATAGCCTTAGATAAGACAAATTTTCTGAGTCTTAGTCCCCCCTTTCGAAAGTGGAGATAATGATAGAATTTACTCAATCCCTCAAACTTAAACTCTAGCAGCAATCTTGAGTTCCTTACTATCTCTCACCCCTCATTTCCAATCAAGCATTGAGGCTTATTGATTTCAACTTTGCAGAATCTCTTGAAAAAAACCACATTCTCTCTTCTGATACTGCTACCACTTAAGTGTAATCCCTCATCACCTCACTTCCTGGCCTATTGCAATAACCGGGTGGTAGATTTGCTTGCCTTATCTCTCCCCACCTCTAGTCTATCATCACCCATTCAGCCACTAAAGTGATTTTCCTAAATAGCATCTGATCACCCTAGCTACTCAGTGAATTCTAGTGGCTTCCTATTCTTTAAGGATCAAATACAAAGTGCTCTGTTTGGCAACCAAAACCCTTCATAATTAACTCTCCTCCTACCTTTCTGGTCCTCTTTCACTTTATATCTTGCCAAAGAAATATCAAATAGTACAGTGCCACTGTCTCCTGACTGTTCTAACAAAAGGGAACAACATCTATTAGTTCAGAACATTTTCTCTGGCTGTCTCCCATGCTTGCAATGCTCTTCCTCATTTCTACCTCCTGGCTTCTCTAGCTTCTTTTAAGTCCCAACTAAAATCCCATTTCCTACAGGAAGCTTTCCTCATCCCTCTCAATTCAAGTGCCTTCTTTCTCTTGATTATTTTTTATTTTTCCTACTTATAATTTGTTTGTACATATTGGTTTGCTGTTCTCTCCCCATTAGATTGTAAATTCCGTGAGAAAAGGGACTGTTTTTTAACCTCTTTTTCTATCAACTGGTGCCTGATTACATAATAGTTGCTAAATAAATGTTTATTGATTGACTAATTTTGATGATTACATAAAATAATGCCTGTAAAAGTGCTCTACAGGCTTAAAGTGCTGCATAAATATGTTGTTATTGTTATGTTAACTTTTAAAATCAAAATCAGATGAAGGAGGAATCTTCAAGAAGAGATTTCTGATTTGGGGATTTAAAATCACAACTGATTAATCAATAAGAAGCATTTATTAAATGCTTGTCTTGTGACAGGCAGCATGTGACAGGGAATGTGCTAAGTCTTGAGGATATAAAACATTTTAATAAAAGACACAATCCCTGCCCTCAAGGAACTTAAATTCAGATGAGAGAAACAACTCTCTGTCTGTCTGTCTCTGTCTGTCTCTCTGTCTCTATCTCTGTCTCTCCAAATACACACACACACACACACACACACACACACACGTACACATATCCACATATATATATGCATATACATATATATATCTACACATTATATATAATATGTACAAATCTAATTCAATACAAAATTTTAAGGAAGTAGCATTAGAAACAAGAAGATTCAGGAAAGGCTCCATGTAAAAGATAGCACTTGAGTTGAGTATTGATGGAAATGAAAGTCAGAACTCAGGAGGGAGAACATTCCCTGAGTGGAATGTTCTCCTGGATGGGTCATGTCTAAGGCACAAAGGCAGGAGATGGGCAGAAGTATGAAGAACCACAAGATTCCAGTTTATTGTACTCTAGAGTTTGTAAAGAAGAGTAAAGTATAATATGGTCGGAAAGATCGGTAGGTTAGAGGGAGATTATAAAGGACTTGAAATGCCAAAACAGAGAAGGTTATAACTGATGCTAGAAGTAACAAGAAGCCACAAAAATTTATTCTCTTAATTTAATGGGAGTGATATGGATGAAGAGAGAGTTCTCAAGACACTATCCTAAGGAGGAGAAACAGAGATTTCAGTACTGAACCAAATACTGTTGGTATGACTGTTACTGGGTGAGAGTTACCAAGTAGATAAGCATTTATCAAATGCCTGTAATGTTCCAGTCACTATGCTAAGTGCTTTCGAAATATTATATCACTTGATCCTCAACAGTAACCTTGCAAGGTGGGTGCTGCTATTATTAAACTCATTTTACAATTGAAGATCTGGGGCAGACAAGTTACATGACTTACACAGGGATACCCTTTTAGTAAGAATCTAAGTGTGAATTTGAATTTATCTTCCTGATTCCAAGGTCACTGTGCCACCAAACTGCCTAAGTAGCTCCTAGGAACAATGTAACATTAGGAAGGGGGAAGTTCATTTGATGTACAACCCCTAAAGTTGGAAAAATCAGAAATATGTATATTATCTGTGAGCTTGCAATTATTATTAATTATTCTTACTGCCTGTCTTCTAAGCTCAGTTTCCCCACTTCACTTGTTGAAGAAATACAGATGTGGTCAGTAAAAAGTGAAATAAAGCTCTATGGCTCATCCCTCCTCCAGTTACAACTCTCATTTAATCCAACCCCCAGACTATACATAGGAAAAAAAAATCCTGAAATTTAGAAGAGGGTCTGAGAGACATGAATTTAAAGATTTAGAATTGTAAGGGCCATTTCATGTACTCAAATGAGATGTTATTTGTAAACACTTAGTGCAGCAAACATCACATAGTAGATACCAATCAAATGATTGTTCCCCTCCCTCTCTCCCATCCTCCTTTGGAGGTGATCTAGGCCAGTGTTTCTCAAAGCTTTTGTTATCTGCATCTTTATGCTTTTAAAATTATTGAAGATCTATCCAAGAGTTTTTATGTGAGTTATATTTATAGTTATTTGCCATATTAAAAAGAAAAACTAATTTTGAACTTATAGCTTTTCTGAAAGGGTTTCAGAGACTCCCAGGATTTTCTGGACCACATTTTGAAAACCACTGATCTGGTCCAAACCTCTTATTTTTCCTGGGCAGAATCTGTGGCCCAAAGAATTTAGATAACTTGTCTAAGTCATATAGAAGTGAATTTCCCAAAAGTCAAACCTTGAGTAACTGGAAGAACTGGAATTTGTAGTCAGATCTTCTAACTCATAGTCTAACTCATAGTGTTTCCTTTCCACAGCTTCCTTTTCTTTTATTCCCAGTTTCTTTCCTTTACTCTTTTTAAAAATTTGTTTTGTTGCTTTTACTGAATAGCTGTACATTCTCCATACCTCAATTTACTAAGCAAGTGAGTAGGATGTTTAAATTTCTCTTTCCCCCCCAAAAGAAAAAGAAATAAAAAGGGGGAATAATAATAATAACAACAATAATTAACATGTATGTTTGCATTTACTTGGGTAGTCTAAATATGATTTTCCCTCTTCTTGAAACTAGTGAATGACCTTTGATAAAGCAAAGTTTCCTTTACCTTTTTTTCCCCCTTAGGAACCAGTCTTGGTGGAAAAAAGCAAAACAGAGGAGATTTTTAAAATTTTCTTTAACAGAAATTGGCCATTGCCCAGGTCTTTTTATATTTGCAAGATTAAAGAATGCATTTGAGGGATAAGAGCCCAGCATATTTGGCTCATCTGCACAGGCCCTGAAGTGAAAATAGTGTGAAAGATATCAATACTTGAATGTCAAAAAACCTGTAGCCAGGGAGTAGGAAAATGCTTGAGAATATCAGCCTATCGAAACAACCCAGTGTTTCATAAAAATGGCCAAACTTCATCATTTCACGCCACCAGTTATCATCAACCCAGAGTTATAGAATCCAATTCCTCATTTAAAATAATTTTTCCAGTTACAAAAATCTATTTTATCTCTCTGCCCCAATTAAAAAGTAAAAGCTCTCATGATAAATATATATATATGTATATATATATATATATATAGTCAAGCAAAGGGTAAGTAGATGTTATAGTGGATCTCAGATATCGATTAGCCATAGGGTCTTTGACAAATCACTTAACCCTATTTGCCTCAGTCTCCTCATCTGTAAAATGAGTTAGAAAAGGAAATGTCAAACCACTCTAATATATTTGTGAAGAAAACCCCACATGAGGAGATTGACATGACCAAAATGACTGAACAATAGGCAAAACAAATTCCCACATTGGTCAAGTCCAAAAAATATTATCTCAATCTGCACCTTGAATACATCACTTGTTAGAAGGAGTGTAGATAGTATGTTTCATTACAAGTCCTCTGGAATCCTGCCAGTCTTTTCATTTTATGAAAAAAAAAAAAAAAAAGAAAACTGAGACCCAGGGAAGTTAAGATCCTTGTTTGTCCAAGATCACCCAGATAGCGAATTGGCAGAGTTGGGATTCTAGCCCCACATCCTCTGCCTCCACATTCAGCTTTTTCCAGTGTACCATGCTGCTTTTATGATCATCTGATCTAACCCTTTTTTAGCAATGAATCCCAAGGAGCTGTCCAGCATCCCACAGCTAATCAGATCAGTGCCAGAGCCGTGCTGAACCTTGGTCTTGGTCAAGTCAATGCTGTTTTCTAATTAACTGTAAAATCATTACAAATGGGAGCAGGGTGGGACCTAAGGAAATCATCTCATCCAATCTCCTCATTTTTAAAGATAAAGATACAGAACCTCAACGGTGAGATACAGAGGATGCAGAAGGGAAGTGACTGAAGAGTTGGAATTAGAATCAATCTCTCGGTTCTCAGATCAGAATTTTTTTCAGATAGAAAGGCAGACACATTCACTTGGCATCTTCCTTCTAAAAACACTTTATAGCTATTTCCTATTTCAATCTCCTTGCAATCTTCTTGTTAACCTACCCTAGTCAGAATATCAAATAAGAAAACAATGATACCACATTGGGATGAAACTGAAGATTATGTGAGAGACAAATATGAGAAAGAGTTGCTAGGCTGTGCAATGGATTGACCTCTGGACCTAAAGAGAGGAAGACTCATCTTATTGAGTTCAAATCTGTCATAAGATACTTACTAGTTGTGTGACCTTTGGAAAGTTACTTAACCCAATTTGCCTCAGTTTCCTCTTCTGTAAAAGGATTTAGAGAAAGAAATACAAACCACTCCAGTATCTTTGCCAAGAAAAATCTCAAATGGGATCACTAAGAGTCAGATACCACTGAACATCAAAAACATGGTATGGTAAACAGAGAGCTGTTCTTGGTGGGGGGGGTCAGTAAAACCTGGTCTAAATTCTGCTTTCAACATGCTAGTTTTGTGACAATGGAGCAAGTCACCTAATCTTTCCCTCCAACAACTATAAATAAACTATAAGATTAGACAATGACTATAAATCACAAAGAAGGTACCTATACTCATTAGTAGAGGGAGTTGCCTTCTCTTGGAGATTCTGATAATGAAATCAAAAGTGATCCTAACATACACACATAATGTGTAGATACGCCCATCTATATATATACACATATGCATGTGTATAAATATATGCATATACATATAATCTATATAGGTATTTCTACAGACATTCATTTTTCAGTGTTCTTTTACATCTTTGCACGGATGTAAGCAGATTGGCACATAGTCTCCAAATTATGTCATCAGAGCCATTGCAGGCAGGGTTCAGTTTAGGACAAGTTATGTTGAGTGCTCCCTTCTTTAGTCCAATTTTTATTCAGACAAAATCTAGAAGGCTGCTCAGGCTAGCTAGCTGACTCCATTTCCTTCTGAAGGAGGTGCTGGATGGTGGCAGGGGTCCTGAAGTAAATGTTTGTGGGATGAATGAATGAAAAAAGGAAAGTGAACCTCAGGGCTTTTTTTGGAATCTGTTGGCAGAACCACAGAAGGAAGGCTTGCCCTTCAGCCTCCCTGAGCACTTGCCTCCAGCAGGCTGGCTGCGTGTGGGAGTGAGAGGATGGGGGCGGGGGGAGGGAGGGTTCCCAGCAGCCTAGGAATGGCTTTGCATGCAGATGAGCTCCTTCCATTTATCTGCCTTAAACTGTCACTTACAGAACAACCCTTCATCTTATAGGGCATGCATTTTGTGAATCTTATAGCTAAATAAGCAATGATTCCTGAACGTGGTCTCATATAGTTAGCTTATGTTTTGACTTAAGTATAAACATAATACCTACAGATGGAATAATTTTTTAATAATTGTCATTATAGACCTTATTGACCAAAACTACTAATTCACAGAATTGAAAGAGATGTCAGAGGAAATATAGTCCAATCCATACTCAATGAGGAGTCCTCTAAAAATATTCTTCTAGTCATGGGAAAGGTTAGGAAGGGCATACATAACTTGTTTATTAGCAAGAAAGCATAGTTAGAAGTGAGAGAAATGATTATTAAATAACCAATTATTGGGGAGCTTTTTCACTTCTTAGATGCTCATTCTTTACTAGGCCAAGCCAGTAACTAAAAGATATTGTTGATGGATGAGATTGCCAAAACCACTGGCTTCTAACTAAGTGGGAATTGCTGCCTCACTCAACTAGAGAACCTTACAAAGAATTTAATCTAAGTGATTCTGGTCCATTGTGTTCCATTCAAACAGGTTTGAACAGAGATGGATTGCCTTTCACCCTAGGTGGAAGAAAGGGGTAGTCTGGAAGAGATAAGTCTCTTTGACCAAGACTGAGTGATCAGAGTCATGTCCCCAAGACCCTCATTAGAATAATTTCAGCTTTCAGTATAATATTAACTATCTCATTACTTTTAACTAATCAGAGTTGATTGCCACTCTCAGGAACACTCACTCTTCCAAGGCATAACCCACTCAATTGGTTCCATGAAGGGATTTTACATTCAAGAGTCACTGACTCCTTTTATCAATTATTATTAGAATGGCTAATAAAATGATTAATTAAAAATAAGGTTTTTTTTTGAATTTTATATACATCACAATTTAAATCTCTTAGGTGGAAAAACAATAGTGATACATTCAGCTTTCCATCAGCATGATCATCATCACTAATATTTAAATGCATTTAAGGTTTCCAAAGTGATTTTCATAGTACATCTCATGTGGTTCTTACACAACTATTCAGTAAGGTAGGCACTATTTTTCAGGGGAGAAAACTGAGACTCAGAGAAATGATGGGAATTGTTCATGGTTATATGAACAACTGATTATCTGAGTCAAGATTCAAACCCTTTGTGACTTCATTTAGAGTTTTCTTGACAAAGATACTGCAGAAGTTTGCCATTTCTTTCTTCAGTTCATTTGACAGATGAGGAAACTGATGCCAACAGAGTGAAGTGACTTGCTCAGAGTCAAATGGCTACATAGTGTCTGAGGCTAAATTTGAACTCATGTCTTCCTGAGTCTAGAGCTGGGGCTCTAGCCACTTTACTATCTAGCTCCACTGCATTGAAGAGGTTTAAACATGAATACAAATGGATCCCTGCTAACAGTTTACTGACTTAGAAAACCATAAATTAACATAATCTATGTCATCTTATTTTTTTATTTTGTTTAATATTTTAAATTGTATTTTAATCTGCTTCATGTTTCTCTTGGCAATTTTTTTTGGGGGGGTGTCTTTTTTTAGCCCCACAGCTTTATTCATAGTAAAAACATATTAATGTTATGTTGAATTGAATTAAATGAAAAAGCATAAAATAAAAGGAAGACTAAATCATTAATAAAGAAGAAAAAAGATGAACATTAAATCTTTTGACAAGGGTCAGACTTGATTGCTAAAGGAATTAAGAAAAATTTACTTGGGAAAGTACTGCCAAACATTTCCTTAAAAAGCCAAAATAGATGAGTTTATCTTAGCTCAAGAACTTGTTTCAATGAAGTTCAATATAGGAAACTTGTATTAAGTACCTATTATCCATATGGCCAGAGGTTCCTTTCCACAAAATGGCTAGAGATCTAGCCTCAAAGTAGTAATGATCTGGGTTAGCCCTTACATAGGCTGGATTTGTGAATGTATCTTCTAGGTACCCTTGGCACCTCAGTAAGACTGAAAATTGCTGAGTGGGTACACATTGGCAGTGACAAAGAAATGTTTACTTCCTGGGGGTTCCTTGTACCACTGAAGTCACAGGTGCAGAGGAGATATACACACCCATATATACAGGCACTATTAGGGATACAAAGATGAAATACAATGACAGCATTTATAGTGGAATTTATAGGGGGTTGGTAATAGGGAATATTGTTAGACATCCAAACACCCACACATATATACACATATGTATATTTACACATACACATATGTGTGTGTGTGTGTGTGTGTGTAGATACAGATCTAAGGCTAGACAGTAGCTCAGAGGTCATCTAGACTCCAGCTTCTTAAAACTATGTTACACAACCCCATATGAGGTCTCATAGCTGAAGTGGGAGTTGTGAAATCATTATTATCAATAAATGCTTAATTTGTATACTTATTTTATACCTGGGATAATGTAAAAATTTCTCAGGCAAAAAGTTGAGAGTGTAAAATGTTTAAGAAGCCCTGATATAGGTGCAGCTAGGTGGTGCAGTGGATAGAGCAACAACCCTGAAATCAGGAGGACCTGAGTTCAAATGTGCCCGCTGACACTTAATGCTTCCTGGCTTTGTGATGTTGGGAAAGTCACTTAACCCCAATTGCCTGGGGGGTGGGGGAAGAAAGAAAGAAACCCTGATACAGACCAATCTTTTGATCTGGCAGATAAGAAAATTTCATTTCAGAATAATATGATAACTTGTTCAAGATCATATAGGAAGTTAGGTGGTTTAGTGGTTAGAGTGATGCATCTTGGCGTCAGAAAGATCTGGGTTTAAATCTTGCATAACGTTAGCTCTGTATTCCTAGGAAAATCACTTAATCTTCATCTGCCTCAGTTTCCTTAATTATAAAATGAGAACAATATAGCATTTATGTCCTAAGCTTATGGTGAAAATGAAATGAGATAATATTTGTAAACCATTTTTGCAAACTTTAAAGTAGTATATAAAGGTATATAAATGTTATTGTTATTTTTATTATTATTTTAGTTGGATTTTTTTTGGAAAGCATCAGAATGTGATTTGAATTTTCCTTTTTTTACTTTCAAATTCAGAAGTCTTTTTAATATAGTACATCACCTGCCATAAAGCCAATGCAAGTGATTAAGAGGAAGGATATTCAGGCAGGAAACGAAGAGCTTAGAATGTCTCATCTTTGGTTTTTAATCTTAACTCTTTTTCCCAGTTACCTATGTGATGTTTATCAGTCAGTCAGTCAGCAAACATTTATAAAGTACCTAGTATGTGTTAGATACTGTGGTAAACTATGGAAATACCAAAACAAAACAAAACACATAGTCCTTTCTATCAAAGAACTCACAGTCTAAGGGTTTGGTGCTTCACTTCTCTGGTACTGAATTCCCTTGTCAAATGTTGAGATTTGAAGAGGTCTTTAAGATCACTTCCAGCTCTGAGTTTCTTTGCTTCTACATTTGGGCATCTATTTTTGTTTTTATTTGGATTCCTCCATGAAGAGAGGAAGACAAGGTATGAAAGGTCCAGATAGCAGAAATCTTTTTCAAAATTGGTATAAAAAAACATGCAAACCATAAAAGTTGACTTAGATTCATATGGATATATATTAATTCTGTTTTTCCTTCCCCCCTTTTTTGTAGCAGAACCAGGGGAAATGTCCATCCCAGAACTGTTCAGTGGAACCCCCTGCCTGGATGCCTGTCCACCACTGTACTGTAAGTCTGAGATTTTTGATTCCCAGTTTGGTGTGGCAAAAAGCTGAGAGTTCTCAGCACCTTCTTGGTGACTTTTTAAGATTCTGTAAGAGGAATGAAGCTTTGGAGAGGAGAATACATATATTATGAGAAGATAATGTATCATATTTTTCTATAATAGTGAATCCTGTGATTTTTTGAAACAGAGGAACAGGAGCAGGGCTCCTAAATGGACTATTGATGAGTTGAATTTGGATGATCATTAAAATGGATGGTTGTTGTTTTATTCCCCCCCTTATTGCCTGCATATCAGCAATATTTGATATCAGAGACAAGCAGAGGGGAACTTCACTGTCATTTCTCCTTTTGACAGGCTAATAGTGATGAGTACACTGATTTGCAATTTTCAAGTCTTCCTGGTTTAATAATAGTCTTACCAGCTCTGCATTTGTGTATAGTCTCTCATCAGAGGATCTGGAAGTGCCTTAGAAACAAATAGGTACCATGTTATTATCCCTGTTTTACAGATGGGGAGCCTAAAGACAAAGGAAGTCAGAGGCCTTCCCAGGGTGGAACAGTATGTCAAAGACAGAGCCAGGAATAGATACCAGATGTCCCACCTCTCTGTTCCTCCCTAACTTGTTCTTCTACAGAGAGCTGAGGAGCAGGTGGAGAAAGTGTCTGAATGGCTCACTTCTCTCTGATTGCTTGTGGAAGTCAAAGTTAAATGTGTTGATTGGACAGCAGGGATTTATTCCTTTGGCATCAGAATTGTGTTTTTGGTAAACTACTTGTATTCTATGAATTGTGTTGTTTGTGATTCAAAGTATCATATTCTAGAATTTCATGCTTGTGGGCTTCTGGCCTTTCAACTTCTATACAAGTCAGAGAATGTGGACTGATACTTATTCAGTATGGTCACTGGGTAGTCCATGAATAGTTCTTACTGTATACTACTTTGGGGTTTTGAAATGTATTTTGGGTGTAACTCTGGCTTTGCGCCAAGAATCTAAAGCAGCATCAATGGAAGAAAGTTAAGGGCATTGGATTTTAGTTTTTTTACCCTCATTGATGCCCTTTGCTGTATAGTTACCTCCTCGTCAGTACCATTCACAGAGCTCCCCTTAAATTTTAATTTAATTTTGATGGGTTTTGGTGTAAATCTTTTTAAATTTAGTTGTTCTCTCTCTGAGTGTGTTTGGATCTCCTTTTTCCTTCTTGACTCAATTTTTACCAATTGAGAAGTCAAATTTAAGTCTAAGGTGGGAGTTGGATGGAGCAGAGGAGGAAAGATTGGTCCAGCTGTAAGAAGATGAGAACTTGATGTGACCATAATATTCAGATATATATTGTCTTATAATTTTAAGAAACCAAGACTTTTCTGATTATTGACATGCATATGGTATCATACAAAGGAACATCAAACAATCCTAAGCACTGTCAATGTGCATCACCATTTTAATGAGAACTTCAAACTCTCTCACTCATTGGAGATGTTCAGAAAAATGACAGATAACCACATAGAGTGTGTTAAAGTAGGGATTATTTTATAGATATGGGTTGGAATCAATGTGTGCTAATGACTTTGGTAACTCTGAAATTCTGTGATATTCTGAAATCTTTCTATTTGCCATTTTTTACAATGTTGTGTGGTGAACAATATGATGAACACCTCCAGGGAATTTTAGGTGAAAGAGCAATCAAGATGGGGAAGAGAAGGATTTCTTAGAGAATATACTTCCGGAGACTTTCTGAACACATAGGAGAGTATAAATGGGAGAGAGTGGAAGGGGGAGGGAAGAGGCATTTTGGATATAAAGGATGACATATTTTAAGGTATAAAAAGATGAGAATGAACAAGGAAGGAAACAATGTAGTAGGATAGAAAAAGCAATGAAATGGGACTTGGGGATTTGCCCTTGCTGTGCAATTATAAGCTGTATCATCTCTCTGGTAAACCTCAATTCATTTTTTGTTAAAAATGTAAATTGGACTAAATGAGCTTTAAGGTCCCCTTTTAGGTCTAATGTTCTTTCATACTTTTGTGTGTAAATAGCACGAAAGTATCATCCATCTATTTATTTCTCCATCCGTCCAACCATCCATCCAAAGACATTTGTTTAATATCTACTTGTGACTTTCATTCATTATTTATAGTTTTGCTCTGAAGTAAAGCTGAGCAAATTTAATTTTGTTCCCATATGACTACCCTACAAATGCTTATGGTAATTTTAGGGATATCAATAAGAGCAGCATTGATGATGATGATGATGATAATGACAATAATGACAACTGTAACAATTAGCATTTATTCAACACATTAAAGTTTTAGAACCCTCTACATATGTCATATCATTTGATCCTCACAATAGCCCTGGAAGTCAGATGCTATTATTATCTCCATGTTATAGATGAGGCAACAAAGGCTGAGAGGTAACAAATGACCAGGCCAAAGTCAGACAGTTTTTAAGTGTCAGAGGTAGGATGCAATCTCAAGTTTTCCTAACTTCAAATTCAATACTATAATGCATCACATAGCTGCCTTTTTCCTAAGGGACCCAATTCTACATGTACATGGGTATTCTTACAATCATTACCAGACTTCTTATGAGTTATGTCATGTCATGACATAATTGGTACAGTGAATAGAGTGCTGGACTTGGATCTAGGAAGACCTAAGTTCAAAGAGAATAATAGACACTTAGTGTGACCTTGGGCAAGACATTTAATCTTTGCCTCAGTTTCTCTGTCTGTAAAATGGGGATAATGATAGCATCTTTATTCCAATGTTGCTGTGAGTTGATATTTGCAAAGTGCTTAGCACACTGCCTGATACATTGTAAGCACTGTATATAAATGTGTTGGTGCTGCTGCTGCTGCTGATGATAATCATGATGATAGTGTCTCTCTCTTATTAGAGTATTCCATTTGTTTGGCAAGTTATACAGGTGGAATTCTTTTGAACATCAAGTTTGGATTAAATCAGCCTCTGAGATCAGTTCTAACTTTGAGATTCAATGATTTTGGTCTTCTACAGGAAGATTGCTTCAGAAAGTCTTCCAGAAATACTTTTTCTAGGGAAGCTTCGAGGAAGTGGACATATGGGATACAGTAACAATAGTGAGCAGTGATATCTCCAAGTATGGCTTTCAGTATATTCCAAAGTCATTTTTCTTTTAGCTCATTCATATCATTTTTAACATTTCCCACCATGTGCTTCATATAATGAAAGTTACATCTTTTTTTGCTAAAATGGGAAAATCATAAAAACAGAGGCTTCTAAAAGAAAATCAGACTGAAGGGTCTTTAGTAGTTCTCATTGTTTCAAAGTATTCTTCCAAATAGGTTCATATTACTAAGGTAAAAACCAAGGCCGTTGCAGCATTGCCAGCTGGTATAGTGTGCTCATGGTCATTGTCTTGATCATTCTGTTAATTTTTTTAAAACATCATCTGTGCCCAAAGTATAATATACTGTGTACAAAACCCACAGCTACCCATAGCTCTTGCTCACCCTGTAGAGGCCTGAATTTTAATGGGGACTTGACATAAAAGCAATCATGTTGTGTCTGCCTGTCTCTTTGCTTCCCCTGTGAACATCAGGCTCATTGAGCTTACTATGCATTGGTGCTCTTATCCTTAAATTATTGTTTCCTAATTTACTTTTCTAATTATTGAACTAAGGTTCTCATATTATTGAATAACATTCTCACACCACTAACATTAGCAATGTAAAACTAAGGATATAATATGTTTAGATGATCATATTTAGAGGGATGCTGAAAATTGCATAGTCTGAGGTCCTAAATTGATATCTTTCTACAATTATAGTCCATCTGGCCTCACAGGTTTTAGCACATAGGTAGGGTGTATGTTGTGAATTGTGTGGTATAATGGAAAGAGTTCTCCTACTCTGTGACTCTGGTCAATCTTGTCCCCTTTGAGACTCAATTCTTTTCTCCATAAATAGGAACAACTATTATCTCATAGGGTTGTTGTGAGGAAAGTATTTTTTAACTGGAAGACTAATAGAAATGTGTGTGTAGGAGTGTGTGTGTGTGTGTGTGTGTGTGTGTGTGTGTGTGTGAGAGAGAGAGAGAGAGAGAGAGAGAGAGAGAGAGAGAAACATAAAGAGAAGAAAGATAAAAGAGAAAGGGGGGGGGCGGAGCCAAGATGGCGGAGAAGTCACACGCGACTTTCTAAGCTCTTCTCTTACCCTCTTTATCAATATTATATCGAGCCTCAAAAATAGTCTTGACTGCTACAATTCGTAAAGATAAGAAGTAGAACAACTCACCGGCCGAAGAAAATCTGCAGTCTCACCAAAAAGGTTGGTTCCGAGGCCAGGGGCGATCGGCATGACGGGGAGAGAATTAGGTTCTGAGGAGAGTCTCAAACCGAGGGTGAAGGCACAGATCTCAGCACAAGCGCAGCCCAACCCGCAGTACGGGCTTCTCCTTGGGGCAGTTGTGATCCTGCACGCAGGAGGACGCAGCCGGTTACTCCAATCTGCGCAGTGGGGAGCTCGGCTTGGGGCCATAGAGCTTTTCCAGGGCCGATTTGCATCAGGCAGAGACACTAGGCAGAGTTTGTGGCGGTCTGCGTTCTGCAGTCAGCTGCTAATACTCACAGTCCCAAAAGAGGCTCCGGCCTGGGGCGGTGACACTTTCACCACTTAGTCTCTAGCCGAGGGCAATCGATAATCCACTCAGCCCTACTAAGCAGTTTGATAGCTCTGCCAGTGCTGAATCCACTTCCTGTTGGGGGAAGGGAAAACTTTCATCCAGAGCACTCCCATACCTTGGAGCCAGAAATCGGTTTACATCTTTCCCTGCTCTGCAGAGGAAGCTGGTAACCCCCTTGCCTAGGAGACCTACCCTAAAGGCTTTCAAATATGAATAAAAAGATGAAAAGAACAATCGACGCTTCTATGCAGAAAAAAAGCAGGTCAGCAAACCTGAAGAGACCTCAAACAGCAAAAATGCATCAGACTGTCCTCCTTTACATAATGCTCTCATAGAAGAGACCATTAAAAGTCTCAAAAGAGAGTTAGAAGATAAATGGGGAAAGGAAAGAGAAGCCTTACAAGAGAGCAACAACTTCCTGAAATACGAATTGGAAAAGTAAAAAATCTCAGGAAAGTAAAAATTGTGAATTGGAAAAATAAAGAATTCACTAGAAAGTAGGATTTGTGAATTAGAAAAGACAAAGAACTCGCAAGAAAGTAGGATCTGTGAATTGGAAAAGACAAAGAACACGCAAGAAAGTAGGATCTGTGAATTGGAAAAAGAAAATAATTCACTAAAAAAAAAAAAATTAGTGAAATGGAAAAAAATTCCACAGACCAAAACAATACATTCAAAAACTCAATTGGACATATACAGAAAGAAGTAAAAAAAGCTATTGAAGAAAATAAATCTTTAAAAAATTAGAACTGAACAAATTGAAACTAATGATTCATTGAGACAGCAAGAATCAGTCAAGCAAAAACAAAAATGACAAACTGAAAAACCACGAATTATCTACTTGCAAAAACGACAGACTTGGAAAATAGATCTAGGAGAGATAATCTGAGGATTATTGGACTTTCTGAAAACAATGATGAAAAAAAGAGCCTAGATACTATTTTACAAGAAATCATCAAAGAGAACTGCCCAGATGTAATAGAATCAGAAGGGAAAATAGGCATTGAAAGAATTCATCGAACACCTTCTGAAAGAAACCCTAAAATAAAAACCCCAAGGAATATTGTGGCAAAATTTCAGAACTATAAGATTAAGGAAAAAATTTTACAAGCAGCCAAAAAAACCATTTAAATACCGAGGTGCCACAATAAGGATCACCCAAGATCGCTGCCTCTACATTAAAGGAAAGAAGGGCCTGGAATATGATATTCGAAAGGCACAGAACTTGAGATGTGCCAAGAATAACTACCAGCTAGCTGGAGCATTTTCTTCCAGGGAAGAAGATGGACATTTAATGAAACAAATGAATTCCATTTGTTTCTGAAGAAAAACCAGAACTAAACAAAAATTTGATCTCCAAGAGTAGAACTAAGAGATGAGAAAGGTAAAAATAACTCTTGAGAATTGTATTTCTGTTGTGGATATACAAAAAGAATACATGTATAATTTGATTGTACTGATATAACATAAAAAAGGGAAGTAGATATGGAAAGGGATGATGGCAGAATAAGGTGGGAAGGAGGGAAAAAAGAGGGAAACCACATCCCACAAAGAGGCTAAGGAAACTATCATATCTGAGGGAATTTAGAGAGGGGAGGAACATTGTGAATCTTATCTCATCAGAGTTGGCTCAAAGAAAAATAATTGACATTTGTTTTAGAGAAAATCTCTCTCGCCTCATTAAAACAGGGGAGGAAAAGGAAAAGAAAAAGAGTAATAAGGGAAGGAAGGGGAAAGACTCAAGGGGAGGGAGGGATTATAAAGAGGATAAGTATCGTGATACAAGAGGGTACATAGTTTAAAAGGGGAAAGAGGGTTGGGGGAGGGAAGAATAAGTAAAGCACAATCTGGGTTATTAGGATGGCAGGAAATACAGATTTAGTAATTCTAACCGTAAATGTAAATGGGATGAATCCCCATAAAGAGGAGGCAGATAGCAGACTGGATCAAAGTCAGAACCCTACAATATAGTTGTTTACAAGAAAACATCTAAGCAGGGGATGCATATAGAGTAAAGTAAAAGGCTGGAGCAAAATCTATTATGCTTCAGGTGAAGTCAAAAGAGGTAGCATCCTTATCTCAGATCAAGCAAAAGTAAAAATTGATCTAATTAAAAGAGATAAGGAAGGTAACTACATCCTGCTAAAGGGTAGCATAAACAACGAAGCAATATCAATATTAAACATATATGCACCAAGTGGTATGGCACTCAACTTCTCCTTTAGGAAGTTAAGTGAGTTGCAAGAAGAAATAGACAACAAACTGTAATAGTAGGAGATCTCAACCTTGCACTCTCAGAATTAGACAAATCAAACCAGAAAACAAATAAGAAAGAAATTAAAGATAAATAGAATATTAGAAAATTTAGGTATATTGGATCTTTGGAGAAAATTGAATGGAGATAGAAGGAATATACTTTCTTCTCAGCAGTTCATGGAACCTATTCAAAATTGACCATATATTAGGACATAAAGACCTCAAAATTAAATGCAAGAAAGCAGAAATAGTAAATGCTTTCTTTTCAGATCATGATGCAATAAAACTACATTCAACAAAAGTTA
The DNA here is from genome assembly GCF_902635505.1 of Sarcophilus harrisii. Lineage (NCBI taxonomy): Eukaryota > Metazoa > Chordata > Mammalia > Dasyuromorphia > Dasyuridae > Sarcophilus > Sarcophilus harrisii. The sequence goes on along the minus strand of NC_045428.1, from coordinate 512,440,385 downwards.
GGGGAAATAGACCAAAAGTAATTGGAAACTAAACAATCTCATCTTAAAAATGATTGGGTGAAGCAGCAAATTATAGATACAATTAATAATTTCACTCAAGATAATGACAATGATGAGACATCATACCAAAATTTGTGGATGCAGCCAAAGCGGTAATAAGAGGAATTTTATATCCTAGAGGCTTACTTGAATAAAACAGAGAAAGAAAAGATTAATGAATTGGGCTTGCAACTAAAAAACTAAAAAGACCAAATTAAAACCCCAATCAAATACTAAATTGGAAATTCTAAAATTAAAAGGAGAATTAAAAATATTGAAAGTAAAAACTATTGAACTAATTAATAAAACTAAGAGTTGGTTCTATGAAAAGCCAATAAAATAGATAAGCCTTTGGTAAATCTGATTAGAAAAAGGAGGAGGAAATGAAATTAGTAGTCTTAAAAATGAAAAGGAGAACTTTCCACCAATGAAGAGGAAATTAGAGAAATAATAAGGAATTATTTTGCTCAACTTTGCCAATAAATTTGATAACCTAAGTGAAATGGATGACTACCTCAAAATACAGACTTCCCAGACTAACAGAGGAAGAAGTAAATTGTTGAATAGTCCCATTTCAGAAAAGAAATAGAACAGGCAATTAAACAACTCCCTAAGAAAAAATCCCCAGGACCAGATGGATTTAATGTGAATTTTACCAAACATTTAAAGAACAATTGGCCCCAATGCTATATAAATTATTTGATAAAAATAGGAATGAAGGAGTCCTACCAAATTCCTTCTATGACACAGACATGGTACTGATACCTAAACCAGGTAGGCTGAAAACAGAGAAAGAAAATTATAGACCAATCTCCTAATGAATATTGATGCTAAAATCTTAAATAAGATATTAGCAAAAGACTACAGAAAATCATCTCCAAGATAATACACTATGATCAAGTAGGATTTATACCAGGAATGCAGGGCTGGTTCAATATTAGGAAAACTATCAATATAATTGGCCATGTTAATAACCAAATTAACAAAACCATATGATCATCTCAATAGATGCAGAAAAGCATTTGATAAAATCCAACATCCATTCCTATTAAAAACACTTGAGAGTATAGGAATAAATGGACTTTCCTTAAAATAATCAGCAGCATCTATTTAAAACCATCAGTAAGCATCATATGTAATGGAGACAAACTGCAACCATTCCCAATAAGATCTGGAGTGAAACAAGGTTGCCCACTATCACCGTTACTATTTAATATTGTATAGAAACGCTAGCTATAGCAATAAGAGCTGAGAAAGAGATTAAAGGAATAAGAATAGGCAATGAGGAAGCCAAATTATCACTCTTGCCGATGACATGATGTATACTTAGAGAACCCCAGAGATTCTGCTAAAAGTTATTAGAAATAATCCACAACTTTAGCAAAGTTGCTGGTTATAAAATAAACCCACATAAGTCATCAGCATTCTTATATATCACTAACAAAATCAACAGTCAGAGTTACAAGAGAAATTCCATTTAAAGTAACTACTGATAATATAAAATATTTAGGAATCTATCTGCCAAGGAAATTCAGAAACTTTATGAGCAAAATTACAGACCACTTTTCACACAAATTAAGTCTGATCTAACCAATTGAAAATATTAAATGCTCTTGGATAGGGCGAGCAAATAAATAAAGATGACAATATTACCCAAACTAATCTATTTATTTAGCGCTATACCAATCAGACTCCCAAAAACTATTTTAATGACCTAGAAAATAACAACAAAGTTCATATGGAAAACAAAAGGTCAAGAATTTCAAGGAATTAATGAAAAAAAAATCAAATGATGGTGGCTTAGCTGTACCAGATCTAAAATTATATTATAGAGCAGCAGTTACCAAAACTATTTGGTATTGGCTAAGGAATAGATTAGTTGATCAGTGGAATAGATTAGGTTCAAGGGATAAAACAGTCAACAAATATAGCAACCTAGTCTTTGACAAACCCAAAGATCCCAGCTTTTGGGATAAGAACTTACTGTTTGATAAAAATTGCTGGGAAAATTGGAAACTAATATGGCAGAAACTAGGCATTGATCCATACTTAACACCGTACACCAAGATAAGGTCAAAATGGGTTCATGACCTAGGCATAAAGAATGAAATTATTAATAAATTAGAGGAACATAGGATAGTTTACCTCTCAGACCTGTGGAAGGGGAAGGTCTTTATGAACAAAGCAGAACTAGAGATCATTACTGATCACAAAATAGAAAATTTCGATTATACCAAACTGAAAAGTTTTTGTACAAACAAAACTAATGCAGACAAGATTAGAAGGGAAGCAATAAACTGGGAAAATATTTTTACAGTCAAAGGTTCTGATAAAGGCCTCATTTCCAAAATATATAGAGAATTAACTCTAATTTATAAAAAATCAAGCCATTCTCCAATTGAAAAATGGTCAAAGGATATGAACAGACACAGATGAAGAAATTGAAACTATTTCTAGTCATATGAAAAGATGCTCCAAGTCATTATTAATCAGAGAAATGCAAATTAAGACAACTCTAAGATACCATTACACACCTGTCAGATTGGCTAAGATGACAGGAAAAAATAATGATGATTGTTGGAGGATGGGAAAACTGGGACATTGATTCATTGTTGGTGGAGTTGTGAACGAATCCAACCATTTGAGAGAGTTGGATCTATGCTCAAAAAGTTATCAAACTGTGCATACCCTTTGATCCAGCAGTGTTACTACTGGGATTATATCCCAAGAGATTATAAAGAAGGAAAGGGACCTGTATGTGCACGAATGTTTGGCAGCCCTTTTTGTAGTGGCTAGAAACTGAAACTGAATGGATGTCCATCAGTTGGAGAATGCTGAATAAATTGTGGTATATGAAAATTATGGAATATTACTGTTCTGTAAGAAATGACCAACAGGATGATTTCAGAAAGGCCTGGAGAGACTTACACGAACTGATGCTGAGTGAAATGAGCAGGACCAGGAGATCATTATATACCTCTACAACAATACTAGATGATGACCAGTTCTGATGGATCAGGCCATCCTCAGCAACGAGATCAACCAAATCATTTCTAATGGAGCAGTAATGAACTGAACTAGCTATACCCAGAAAAAGAACTCTGGGAGATGACTAAAAACCATTACATTGAATTCCCAATATCTATAGTTATGCACACCTGCATTTTTGATTTCCTTCACAAGCTAATTGTACAATAATTCAGAGTCTGATTCTTTTTGTACAGCAAAATAATGTTTTGGTCATGTATACTTATTGTGTATCTAAGTTATATTTTAATATATTTTAACATCTACTGGTCATCCTGACATTTAGGGGAGGGGGTGGGGGGGTAAGAGGTGAAAAATTGGAACAAGAGGTTTGGCAATTGTTAATGCTGTAAAGTTACCTATGTATATATCCTGTAAATAAAAGGCTATTAAATAAAAAAAAAAATTAAAAAAAAAAAAAAAGAGAAAGGGAAGAAGAGAGAAAGAGAGAGAGAGAAAAAAAGACAGAGAAACAAAGGGAGAGAGAGGAAAGTAGAAAGAGAGAGAGAGGAGAAAAGGAAATGAGAAGTTTAGATGAAAAGGAGAGAAGAGAGGTGATACAAGAAGCACTGGGTAATATAATAAATAGGGAACAAGATTTTGGGTTAGGAATAACCAAATTAAAATTCTATTTCAGATATTTATTACCTGTGTGACAATCAGCAAATTATTTTATTTCAACCTTGGTTTCCCCATCTCTAAAAGTGGGAAAATAATAATAGTTCCTACCTGCATCCGTCTATAGAACTCTATAGAAGAATATGTATTAGATGTCCTCAGGGAATTATATGATAAAAAGAAAAAATGACTTAGTTATTTGACAGCAGCTAGGAAAGACAGGTGGATAGTATAAAGTTTCCAGTAATACTTCACAATGACAGAAGAAAATAAGGAAGGCATATAGCACATTGGGTGAATTCCTTGATGAAATTATGGGAGAAAATGGACAAGAGTGGCAAAAAGACAGGATAGATGAGTTAAAATCTCCATTGCTTGAGAGAGCTCCAGCTTTATGAAATTACAAATCCATTTGAGTGTGTGTGGGATGTGTATAAAGTTACATATATATGTATAATGCTATGTAGTTATATTAATAACATTTATAGAGATGCAATGTGATGATAGAGAGAGGGGGAAAATAAGACACTGCTAGTCATAAAACCTCGTTCTCAAATCTGGTTTCACACTTGTCAACTGTATTCCTTCAAAAAGTCACTTCAGTCTTCCCTTTCCATTCCTCATTTATAAAATGTGGAATCATACTTAAACTATCTAACTCATGGTGTGTTGGTGAGAAAAGTACATAGTGAACCTTAAAACATTATAGAAATATGAATTATTATTTTGGGGAAGTACTCTTCTGGGATAAAGGAGACTTCTTGAAAAATGAGTAGTCTCTCTTTCACTCTATTTAGCCAGGATAGTGTTCTCATCTGAGTCTTGGTCAGAGCACTTGACTTGTTCAGGGTCATGCTATTATATCTCTGAAGTGAAAGTTGAATTGAGATCTTCATGGATGCAAGGGTTGATCTCTTTACTATACCACAGTGCCTCTCCACATAAGAGAAGGATTAGAGGGAGGTTGATGGAAGTAGTATATTCTTTTGGCGTTTTCCTGTGTAGACTTGATATTTTTTCTGACCTGTATCACAGAATCTGTGTGGCATCTAGGTGAGCATTCCATAGGGTCTGTCAATCAAAAGAAAAGAAGCTGAAAAGGGAGTGTTTTGTACAAGGAACAAAAAGAGGCCAGTGTTACTGAAATATGGTATATGTGGAACAGGGTGAAGAAGACTGGATGGGTTGAAAGTAATCGTTAATGGATATTTATTAAGTAACTACTACTATGAACCAGACATCATGCTAAGGGCTTTACAAATGATCTCATTTTGATTTTCAGAGGAGGTTAAGTGCTATTATACTCATTTTACATTTGAGGAAACTGAGGCAAACAGAGATTAAGTGCCCAAGGTCATATATCTAGTCAGTGTCTGAGGCTATATTTGAATTCTAGGTCCAAAACTCTGGTCTCTCTGTACTGACCCACTTGCTTGCCAAAAGGGAAAGTGTTTGGAGACTGCCATATTGAGGGGCTAGTATTAAGGAGGACCTTCTTTGTTCAACTGCTGAGGGGAGACACAAAAGTGAATTTAATATTTTCAGGGTTCATTGGAGGAAAGGATATGAACACTCAAAGAAATCTGGAATATATATATTGTATATTCATTACGGGAGCATAGTATTTAGAGTTGGAAGAAAACTTAGAAATCATCCAATTTTACCCCCTCACTTTAAAGATGAAAAAAAATCTAACCATGATCAGCCTAACAGTACCATAGGGGAGAACTGAGCACAATCTCAAAGAAAAATTCTAGTATGTCACTTTATGGCATAAAAGACACATTTCTTCTTTGGAATCCAATGGACAAGAAAAGAGGCAAGAAAGGGCCTAACAAATAAAGCTATAGTTGTTTCTTATGACTTAATCAATCAACCAATCAAGAGGCATTCATTAACTGCTTACTGTTTACTAGCTTACTGGGAATTCAGAGATGAAAATTCAGCAAATTTCCATCCTTGGAGAACTTTCATTGTGTGGGAGATGGGGATGAGAATGAATTTTTTTAAAGCATTAACTAATTAATGATTAATTTATTTATTATATGCAAAAGCACTGTGTTAAGCACAGAGGTGTAAACAGAGAAATAAGATTATTCCTGCTTTCTGAGAGCTCCCATTATTATGGGGAGGCAACAGAAATGGAAGGTTTCAGCTGTGAATCAGATGGAAAAGTCCCATAGTCCTTGGGGTGCAGCAGCAAAGCAGATGGTCAGAGGCTTCTTTTTAATGTCATTTCCACTGAAACTCATATTAGTTTCTAATGTCAAACAATTTGACAGTTCCAGGAAATTTGGCAACAAGAATGTCTGCATGTAAAATTTATGTAATATAAAATGAAATTTAAGGAAATGGAAGTCAGACACTAACATGAAGCTGGGGAGAAGATTAGAGAGAAACCCTCATGGAAGAAGAAGTACTTGAGCTGAATAGCGAAGGAAACTAGGAGTTCTATTTGTTATTCTGCTGTGCATTAATAGGGTTGTTCCCTGGGCACTTTAGAGTGAACTTCATGCCATCCTCCAGGAATCAGTTTGTCTTAGTCATCAGCTCTGGCACCAAGGGCATTGCATTTGAGGGTCTGTCTTCTTAAAACATATCATTTCAGATTTTGAGTCTGAAAATCTCTTCTGCAGCAAGGTCTGCCAAATAATGGAGGATGGGACAGAACTGAAGCACTGGCAGCCTCAACATTTTGTTCTGCTCTCAGTTTGAAATTGGAGAATGTTCTGTAAAGCAGTCAGGGGGTTTTGCTGTCATGTTTCCATCTAGCTCCATTTCTATCTCTCTCTTTTTCTTATTTCCTTCAGTACTATAGGAGTTCTAAGGGGACTAGCTCTATAACTGCTCTGTAATCTCTAGCAGGATGATTACTGTGTGATAGAAAGGTACAAAACTTAATAAAGCTGCTCAGTAATGTTAGCCAAAGCACAGCCAGTATATATACATATATGTGTGTGTGTGTGTGTGTGTGTGTGTGTGTATATATATATATATATATATATATGTTTATATTTATATATTTTTCCCCAAAGAGAGATTTTATTTTTCATGGGAAATCTATCAAAGTGTTAGACTAGCTGATCTATGGAATTTCTTAAAACTAAGTCTGTGAACTTGTGACCTAAAAGGGAGTGTTCCTGTTGAATATCAACAGTAATGCTTCCATTAACTGTAAGTCACTTAACTGATTTGATGTGCTTGGTTATGGCCTTAGACAGTAGCCTCAGCCATTGGGGACATAGCCAAGATCCTGGAGTAGCAAATTCAATGAATAATTAAGTCTCTACTATGCACACAACAGAATATATAGAATTTATAATGCCACAAATATACCACCTTTGTCCCCATGGAATTTACATTCTTATAGGGAGAGGTGGGATACATATAGATAACTGAATTCATTCTCTCAACAAGTATTTGTTAATGGACCAGACACTATGCTAAGCCTTTGGGATACAAAAAGAGATGAAAACATGATTCCTGCTATGAGGGAGCTCATATTCAGATAGGGGAAACAACATACAAATAGCTTTATAAGCAATCTTGAAGCAAACAAAAAAACCAAGCAGACAATTTTCTTTCACCAAAACTTTCTTCACAGGAAATTCTCTAACTAAACCTTTATTGTTTCACACTGTTCTAACTCTACTAGCAATCTTGTTTCCCGGCACATGGGAGACTAGAAATAGCAAACAGAAGGTTCAATAAACCATGCTGCTAGAAAAGGGACATCAGCAGCAAGGAGAAGGCAAATTTAATAAGGTATTTAATAAGCACTTAATATGTATCAGCTGCTATGCTAAATACTTGGCCTGAAAGTATAGGCAAAAAGAAAAGCTGGTCCCTTCATTCAAGGAGCTTATATTTAATTGAGGAAGACAATATACAGAAATAAGCAATAAAAGTAGAATCCAGAAAATCTAAAGCACAGCTTGGAGGGGAGTGAAGGTTGGCCAGCCTGTGCTAAAATGTAAATTTGTTGAGGATGTCATGAGTGGGAGAAGGGTGCTTCCATGACAGATCGATGTTCAAGGGTGAGCATGTCTGGTTCCAAGATGAGATTACAGCAGAGAATGAAGTCCAGAATGGGTTATTATTCTGTCAGTGATCAAGGAGACAAAAAACTAAAACTCTGACATAAATATTAAAATTGTATAATGAGCTAAGATCACTTAATATTGGGGCAGATAGTTTTTCCAGAGCCATAACTATGGTAAGATAACCTGGGCGTTGTCTGAAGACGCCACATGTTTCAAAACCCCTATGGCACTTATACGTACTTATCCATATAGGAAAAAATGGAACAGCAACTAGTTAGAAGGAATAATTCACTTAAATAGGAAGCTACTAGATGATATATTTCATTCCCCTTTCCCTGCTTCCATTACTACAACTTCTAATCCAGCCCAGATATATTCTAGTCCCATCTAATTCCAATGAGAGCCTTACTAACAATGGTTTGATGGGGCCAATGTCCTGAAGTCTTTCCCTGCCCTCTTCCCCTTCTTCCTATTAACTCTGGATTCCTGTTATTTATATTTGTCTTTAAAAAATGTTTATTGAAAGGTACATTTAACTAAACATATAGTAATGAAATTAACATAAAAAAGAGCAAAAAGCCTAGAATCTCAAGAGAAATAATGAAAATAGGTAAAAAAGAAGTACCAGATTTTCAATTATATTGTGAATAAGTATTCATGAAAATGGTTTAATTCTTTGTTAAAAATGGATATGTTGGTCATTGAAACAGATTACATATTTATAGAAGTAAATGAACACAGTAGCTTGTATTAGGGATCAAAATTGCTAGTTAAATCTCTGGTTTGTCTTAATTGCCACTGAGATCTCTGCATTATAGCATGATGTGTTAATTGTTGAGCTTAATGATAACCTTGCATGAAAAATAGTCAATTCAACACACCTTTAATAATCATATAATGTGTTCAAGCTGTTCTAGCATCTTTGCCAAGAAAACCCCAACTGGGGTATGAAGAGTCAAACATAACTGAAAACAGATAAACACCCCAAAAAAATGCATTCACTATATATTTATTCTGTATGTACTTATATATGTATGTATTGTCTTCTTCATTAATATATAATCTTGCACATAGGATTGTTTCATTTTTGTGTTTGTTTATTGGCACATAGTAGGTACTTAGTAAATATAACATCATAATTCTCATCATAGCTGGCATTTATATAGTACTTTAAGGTTTACAAAGTATTTTAAACACATTATCTCCTTTAATTCATATAACAACCCTGTAATGTAAATGCTATTATTACCCATTTTTAGAGATGAGGAAACAGAGACATGGAAAAATTAAAATGGGACTATAGCTAGTAATTGTCTGAGTCAGGATCCAAACTCAGTTTTCCTGTGTCCCATGCAAATATTGGTAGATTATTGCTTAATCAATTAATGTCTGCTTTAAATATTACATTGTTTAAAATAGGCATTATATCATTTACTTTAAATGTATATATTTCTGAAATAGTATTGGAGGTGAGGTGAGGAATTAAATATATTTGGATGCCAAGTGTTTAAAACTCCTCTCAAACATATGTTTGACTATAGATCTGCTAGTACAATGCAATCATTGCTGAATCCCATTCTCATTTCTATAAACAAACTCTACACATGTCTCTCTTGGGCTAGATCTATGAACTCTCCTGGGGTTCCTCTCATTGCCTCCCATGTTCCCGTTTATTTCATGCTGTTAGAGACACACACCAAGACCATCAAGTGCTGCTTCATTTAGATGTTGGTGACTATTCTTAGATCATCTACAGATCTGAGCATGGTGAGCAGCATCTGTTCTGAATGACTACATCTTGAAGGCCATGGTGCAAACTGCACATTGCAAGCATCTCCTTATGGCTCCATTTCTATCTAGGGTGTGTGTTCATGGGAGATTCTGAATATGAAATGAAGCCTAAAGTCACAACCAATATACGCTGATTTTTCCTGAGGACTCTGTTGGTTATGAATTGCTAGATATGGGAAGTCTGTTCAATACAAAGAAGAATCTCCTGCCAATAAAGATTTCTTCCTAAGAATAAGTCATGGACATTTGTATCTCTGTGACTTGTATGACATTTAGATTATGTGCAATGCCATTTAGCTAATGATGCACTCTCTCACATTGTCCAGAGAATCACACAATTTAGAGTATAAAGAAACCTGAGAGATAGTATTGAGTTCAACTTGCTCATTATATAGAGGAGCCTAGAGTGCTGAAGATACTGGTCCAAGTTTACAATGATAGTAAGATCCTAAGGCTGAGAATCAGAGTCTCTCTATGTTTAAATCCTGTGCCTAGGTCCTGTTCCTAATACTCTGCTGCTTTTTTATAATAGCTTATATTCTATAATCTTTTACGGTTATAATTTGTCTTCTATGTATTATCCCATGTGATCCTCAAGACACGTAAAACAGAATAGGTATTGTTAACATCATTTTATAGATGAGGAAAGTGATAGGTTAAAAGTCAGACAAGTAATAAATGGAAAGACTGGAACTTAAACTAAATTAAACAAAAAACACCATCCAGTTCTCTTTCTATTTTTGTAGGCTTAAATATACATACATACATATATGCACATGTATTCACATAGATATTTGTATTCACATATACATATATGTGTCTGCATAGCATCCTCTCTGGGCTATTTCCTCAACGTGGCACTTATACTCTGGATTGGATTTCCCAGAAGATGTCTGCTAATCTCAAGTTTCAAAGTCTCCTTTGATTCTATCATTGTTATTGAGTCTTTTCAGTCATGTTCAATTCTTTGTGACCCTATTTGGGACTTTCTTGGCGAAGCTACTGGGCTGATTGGCCATTCACTTCTCCAGCTCATTTTACAGATGAGGTAACCTAGGCAAATATAGGATTAAGTGACTTGCTCAGGATCACAAAGCTAGTGCCTGAGGCTACATTCCTATTAATATAATGAGTTCCCAATAGTATATTTTATAACCAATACTTAGTAGACACAATTGACTCTAAGCAAAAACATTTAATAAGATGGCATTAAGAACAACTGTGAGGAAAATTTTCCAAAAACATCCTCTCCCCTGAATTATATATGTTATATCCACTAGAAGAATAGGTATGGGAATGTTAATGAGGCACACATATAAGAACATTTGAGATTAAGGCTACTTGCTACTCTGGTACTATAGGACCAGAAAATTATTTTTCTCTTGAATTTCTCAAAAAATTCCCCTAGGTACACAGTCTATTTGGGGGAAGTAGTGATAGGGGCAGTACAACTAGATTCTTGATTCTTTTTACAACTTTGTGTTGAGGCCATAGTGGTTTTCCTCTTTACTGCCAAAAATCCTTCCACTGAAAGCTGGTTTTTTTTTTTTTTTTTCCTTAGAAAAAATTAAGGTGTCTTTGCCTGTAGGTATCTTTGTCTGTCTAGAGTGTCTGCTGGGTGTGTGTGTGTATGTGAATGACAGATACTTATATGTATCTGCCAAGAGTCTGTGTCTGCTCACTGCTCAATGCAGTGGTTAAGTAGCTGATCTTCAAAGCTACATATCCAATTAGTTAAGAGAGAAAAAACAATCCTTTCCCCACATACCAAGGGATTGCCTTCACAGATTCTTCCTGGTCTTTACTCTCTGGATTTCCCAAACTCATCTAGAGCTTTGTTATTTTTTAAAGTCAGGCCCAGTGTTTGCCCACCCAGTGAGACTCCTCCCTTTAATTCTATTAGAGAAAGGTGTTTACATGTTGTAAAAAGTATCACAAGTTGTTAACACCTTGTTAACAAATTAACACCTCATTATCTCGGTTTTCTTCAATTTTCCTTTTGGGACTACACCAACCATGAACTATTGGGTCAGGGAATCAAATCTGTGTCTCCACAAGATTACTCTCTCCCCTTAAACTAGGATTTGATTGATGTAGGGAATTCTCAGACAGCTGGGTGGTACAGTGGATGCTGGGCCTAGAGTCAGGAATACTCACCTTCATGAGTTAAAATCTGGTCTCAGATACTTAACTAACTCTGTGACCCTAAACAAGTCATTTAAAAACCTTGATTTCCTCAGTTTTCTTATCTTAAAATGATTTGGAGAAGGGAAAGGCAAACCATTACCAATATCTTTGCTAAGAAAATGCCAATTGGAGCCATGAAGAGTTGGATAGGACTGAAAAAATGACTGGACAGGGAACTCTCAATGAGGAAACCCTCTTTCAATGAAGATCAACACCTGCTCTTTCTTGTCAGAGTTGTTTAAGAAATTAACTGCCTTGCCCAATCCATAGCTAGTATGAGTCAGAGGTAGAACATGAACTCAGATGAGGTATATAGATACTAAACTATATTGCCCCATATTCCTTTTTTATTTCCAATTTGGGAGTATTTCCCAAAGTCAATTTTTAGCTCCTTGAAGGCAAGAGTCACCCCTTAAATTTTCTATTTTTCACAGTACTGAGTACACAATACCCACTAACCACTTGTGGAATTAACTACTGAAGTTCACTTCTATAATTGGCATTTACCTTTCCTTTGGCATTTAAGAACTCCATATGTGTTTCAGAAGATTCAAGTACAAGAAAAAATTTTTTTAAAAAGTAAGGATTATCCTCTTTGCAACACCATCGAGGCCTTCAAACCCTGACCCAGTAAAAGAATAGGAAAAATATATGTGGGGGGAAGGAATGAAGCGGAGAGTTCAGAGCAGTGACTTCTCAGATGTCTGGAAAATAATCCTAAAGCTCCTCACCAAAATATTAACCTGTGTCCTCCCTGCACTTACCTCTATCACTGGGAAAATTTTTTCTTGGAGGTGGTAGGATTGGTAACCTCTTCATGTACCTTCTAAAACCTTTTCTCTTTATGACAACTATATTATACAGCTACCCTTGCTGTCATTTACTGATTGAAAGAGGAAGTTTGGGTTATGATCATAGCATAGTAGCATTTTAAGATTAATTATTATTATTATTATTTCTATTTCTTATTATCTGACATTTATATAGTACTTTAAGATTGGCAAGGTACTTTGTGTGTAATTTCATTTGATCCTTACAACAATCATGTGAAATGGATGCTGCAGGAATTATTATCCCCATACTCTAGATCAAGAAACTGAAGCTGTTCAGCTTATTATCAAGAGATGAAATGACTTTTCTATTGATCAAACCAACCTATAAATATAAGAAGAAAAACATGAACCTGAGTCTTATTGACACCATATTTGACATTCCAGCCCCTTTAATCATGCATTGGACTGTGTGTAGGGAGATCTTCATTTGAAGGATGAGGAAACTAAGTTTTAGGCAAATTAATCTGCTCAGTATCATTTATCTAGGATTTAAATTGGCAGGGGAAGGATATGTTTTGTCTTAAATTTTCTCTTGCCTAATTTCCATTTGTCTTTTTATTGAACACCATTTCTATTTCAGGCCTGTTTCATTAAATAGAATCCACGCTAGGTTTTTCCAAGGACCACAATCAGATCATCTCTGAAGCAATAGTGGGGACTTTTCCTGCCCATCCCTGACACCCTAATTCACATCTAACCATTTACTGTTGCTACTTAGGGACAAAAGAAAACAGATATTTCCTGGCTGCCATGACCCTTTGCAGAATTGTAAATAAATATTTTGGAAAACTCTGGACTGAAGGAACCTTTTAATGGCACCTGACAGACGTAATGTTATAGTATTTGTGGAACCCCTCTCTGGCAAGAAGCAATTACATTTTCATTTTCAATTTAGAGGAGTGGTCCCTTGAGACTTGTATTAATGACGGAAAATCTAACTTTGGTGACAAAAAGAATAGCAAGACTCCAATCAAATGAATTTCAAAAACTATCTGAAAGGCAGTGCTTAAAGTCCTGAGGATAAAAAAAAAGAAATTGTCATAGTCTTTGTCCTCAAGGGGCTTACACTTTACTAGAGTAGAATATGGCTGTACACAGAGAACTAATATGAGGAAGAGCGATATGGGTCAATGAGGATATTTTCAAAATATTCTAAGGCAATGTAGAAAGGGAAAGAATTCTTTCAGTCTAGAGGGTGAGTTTGATGTATCACAAAAGACTTTATTAGAGGAGGTAGTAACTGAGTTGAGCTTTGAAATAAAAGAAGAATGTTAATTAAAAAAAAAGAGGAGGGAATGTTTTAGAAGTAGCAAGTATGACTATCAAGGCATGGAGGTAGCTAGATAGTGCAGTAGAGTAATGGGTTTGGAGTCAGATCTGACCTGAGATTCCTACTAATTATATGACCCTGGATGAGTAATTTAACTTGTCTCTTAGTTTCTTCTTCTGTAAAATGGGGATAATAATACCACTTATTTCCCAGGATTGTTGAAAGACTCCAATGATAAAATTGTAAAACACTTAGCATAGTACCTCGCATATAGTAAGTACTATCTAAATATTATTATTATTTTGAAAGTACCTAGCACATAGCAAAATGCTATATAAATGTTAGATATTATTGTTTTTTGTTGTGAGGGTCAAATGAGAGAATTATAAAACACTTAACATAGTGCTTGACACATAGTGTTATATAAATATCAAGTATTATGATGATGATGGTGATGATGCCTAATTCTAAAGTACTTGCCACATAGCACTAAAAATGTTAGATATTATTTTTATTATTATCATTATTATCTCTCAGGGTTGTGGTGAGGAGCAAATAAAATAATAATAGTTAAACACTTAACACAGTGAGCATTATAAAAGTTAGCCTTATTTAATAGCCATTGGAATTTTCAGTTTCCTCTTCTACAAAATGGGAATAACAATACTCCCTAGGATACTCCCTAGGATTATTGTGAGAATCAAATGAGATAATATATTTAAAACATTATACAAACTTTAAGATAATGTAAAATGCTCTTGTCATGATCTTGATGGTGATGATGATCACTTAAATATTGCTTTTCCTCTTTGCAGTCTTTCCTGATCACGTTTTATAACAATGTAAGAGTTCCCCCACATAAATAAATCATACATCTCAATTCATTCCCCTTAATTAAAAATATTTGATATTTGATAGTTTAGTTTCTATGTTCTTAGCTCTTTACTTGTCTCTAAACTTTTACAAGGCAGGGAGCATTTTTGAATTAAACTTTGTATCTTACCTAAAAGTTAACATTATACTTTGACACATAGTAAGGACTTCATAAATATTAGTTGAATCAATCCATGGAGATTCCTTGAATTAAAATACAATTGACTAGGCGGGTTTAAATATTTTAAAATATCTGAAAAAATAAATATGTTGATTAATTTCAATGATAATATTTCTTGGGAGGCGGGGAGAGGAACTGACATTTAGTTAAGTATTTATGCCAGATACTATAGTTGTCTGAGTCTGTTCTCACAAAAACTCTGGGTAGTGATGCTATTATTCTCTCTATTTTGCAAGTGTGAAAACTGAGGTAGGCAGAGAATAGGTGACTTGGCCAGAGTCACACAGTAAGATTTGAAGTTTTCCTGACTTCAGCGACAGTGCTTTTATCAGATAAGTAAACCATTCGCCTTGGAATTTCCTACTCCTTTCAAAGTTCTTAGTGTCTTACTCTTCAAATTACTTTGCTTTCTATTCCTGATTTTTCCTCATCTATATGTAACCTTTTTTCAATTTCTTCAGCTCTATGAAAGCTGGAATATGTCTTCAGTTTCTTTTATGACATCTGAAGCCTCCAGTGCCTTTAGAGTACCTGGAATCATAATTATGATGTGTTTACATATCTTTTGACACATATGGTTGCATTTGGGGGCATATAAAGGATATTTTAAGTCCTTATACCTGTCTTCTGGGTGCTAGCAGACACACCAATTCATATCTATAGCAAACAGAACATGAGAACAGATCATTATGCCAAACACTGAATGATGTAAGGCTTTTATATCTAGCATAGCATTCCTACTTAATGAGGATTCAAACATTTATGGCTGAGGAGAAAGATTGTTTTAAAACCAAACTCTGTGAAGGAAATCCTATAATGACACAAGAAATGTTTGCAAAATCCCATGTTTTTCTCCCCCAAGATTTTCTTCTTTCTTTCTCTTTTTCTCTTTTACTCCTTCCTTCCTTCCCTTTCTTTCTTCCTTTCCTTCCTTTTTCTTCCTTCCTTTTTCTTCTTTCCTTCTTTCCTTCCTTCCTTCCTTCCTTCCTTCCTTCCTTCCTTCCTTCCTTCCTTCCTTCCTTCCTTCCTTCCTTCCTTCTTTCCTTCCTTCTTTCCTCCTTTCCTTCCTTCCTTCCTTCCATTCAGGGCCATCTACAGTTATCCTGATCTATATCTTGCCACTGAACGCTGATGGCTCTGGAGAGGAAAGTGATGCTGGTGATCTTGCATAGCTCTCCTTCACTTCAATCCAATTCCCTTGCATGTCATGGCTCCTCCCTGATATCAGGGTTCTCTTTGAGAACAAAGGACAAAAAACATTTTGTAACTTGCATGTAGTTTGTTTTTACTTAACTGTGTATGGTTTCTTCTGAATAGAATATAAATTTCTTGGGAAAAAGTTTACTTTTTTTTCAAATGTATTTCATGTATTTCCTTGCTGCTTCCCCAACCTTAACCCTCCTTGCATAGAATATAAGTGTTTTGAGGACAGGGCCTGTTTCATTTCCATATTTTATAATTTTTTTTTTGTCTTTGTATTCCCATTGCTTAGTGCAGTGCCTGGGCTTTAATAAATATTTGTTGATTTGAATTTCATTGAAATCTAATTTTGTTTAATTTAATACCCACAATTATATTAACTATATTTTCTTTACTCGGGACTGGAACTGAATGTCCATGAGCCCCGTGGAAAAACTGTTGTTTAAAAAAACACATACTGAACAGAAAGTAGGACTCCTTCAGAACTTTAGATCTTTGTTAGACAATCGGTCAAAGCCTTTCTGTTTTCCAGGGACTTAAGAGCTTGCATTGTCCATTAGTTCTAGTGCTACCTGCACATAAAATTGAGGGCAGGACCTGGGAAATATACACTACTGATTGGGAAATAAGATAAGTAGATAGATGTGAGAGTCAGTACAATATCTTCAAAAGTACAGCCTTAGAATGAGCCAAAAGTTACAGACCCAGGTCTTGTAACCATAGCACTGAGCACACACTTATTAGCAATGTGAGCCTGGGTAAATTATTTTATTTCTCAGAGACTCAATTTTCATATCTGTTAAATGGGGAAAAGAACATAGTGTTAGTTGAGTTGTTTCAATCATGTCAAACTCTCTGTGATCCAATTTGGGGTTTTCTTCTCCAGCTTACTTTATAGATGAAGAAACTAAGACAGATAGGGTTGAGTGATTTGCTCAGAGACATATAGCTAGCAAGTTTCTGAGGTCAGATTTGAACTCAAGGTCTCCTGATTCCAGGGCCAGTGCTCTATCTATTACATCACCTAGATGCCCTGGAGGTAGTAGTAATAATAATATTAATAATAATAACAATAATAATGAATGTAATGTAGGACCTAACTCAAGGTTATTGAGAAGAAAGTACTTTGAAAAACTTAAAATGCAATAGATATATCAGTGGTTGATATTATGGACATGATAGTCTCCCACATCTTCATGCCTTTCCACTGATTATCCCCCAAGCCTGTAATCCTGCATTTTACAGAATTCCTCTCTTCCTTCAAGACCCAGCTTAAAGACCTCCTTCTACATGAAACCCTTTCTGATTCCCTCTTTCCAAGTATCTTTCTTCTCAAATTGGTTTTTATTTACTTCATAATTCCTTTACTCTGTATATACTGATTTGTATATGTGTCTCCCTTGTTAAAATATAACCTCCCTTTGAGTAAAATTGTTCATTGTTTGTAATCTTACCATCTGGTACAGTGTCCAACACATAGTAGGCACTTAAATATTTGTGGATTGATTGGATTCTCCATATGGCTATTTGCAACTCACTGAAATCTTCTGAGAATAAAATGAATCCTTCTTCAGTCCCTTCCTTCCATATGCAAGATGATACATATTTAAACAATGAATAACTTTTCTTAGATACATATTATACACATAGAACACTAACTATGAATAAGGCTGACATCTATTCACATTATAGTCTGTAGTCCATGATAGTGTCTTATGAGCTATGACAATAGTGAAGAATATCATAGCCTTTGATCACATACATTGGCCATGTCACTAGGGATTTATTAAGCATTTACTATATAAGAGGCAAAATCCTAGGGCTATCAAAAAAAAATTCAAAAACAGTTCCTGCCCTTAGAGAGCTCACATTCTAATGTGGAAGGTGAAATATAAAAAAGATTAAGTAATTAATATTTCTATATATATATATATATATATATATATATACCCACAGATATATATGAAGAGGGAGAAAGGGAGGGAAGGACAGAGAGAAATAGAGAAAGACAGGCAGAGGAAGTAACAGAGAGAGATAGACAGAGACAGAGAAAGACAGAGACAGAGAGGCAAAGAGAGAAAGGTACTGGTACTAGAAGATGGATGAATGAATGGAAAAAGTCTCCTACAGAAGGTATATGTTGACTTGAGTCTTAAGAGAAGCCAGAGAAACTAAGAAGAGGAAAGATAGTGACTACAAAAACACAGACTAAATCTGCAATATATTATTATTCTTTCCATGAATTCATATACTATTTTGCCTCCAAGGTTCAATTCAGTTAATTAACTTTTATTAAGCACCTATTAAGTATCAGTCACAAGCTATGCTAGAGGAGGCAAAAACAGACAAAACTGTCTCCTCCTCTCATCTAATAGTGGAGATAACATGCAAACAATTATTTACTAACAAGGTTCAGTGGATAGAGTCAGGAAGTGGCTTGAAGTCAGGAAGATCTGAGTTCAAATCCAACAGACACTTATTAGCTAAATGATTTTGGTCAAGTCACTTAACCTTTGTGCCTTAAACCATTGAAAAAGAATATGGCAAACCATTTCAGTATCTTTGCCAAGAAAACCCCAGAGATGGTATTGGTGTGCTATGGTACATGGAGCCATAAAGAGCCACACATGACTGAAGACTGAACAACAACAAATCTATGTAACAATGAATAGTCATTTAAATTCTCTGGACCCTTGATTTCCCTGGTTGAAAAACATGTGCATTCATACTTGTACTCTCTACCTCACAAGGTAAGCAAAGCAGTGTATAAACCTTAAAGTGCTATATGAATGTAAATGAATAGTAGTATCAGTTTGAGTAGTAGAATATAAATAGTGGTTACTATTACTCCTCCTCCTCCTCCTCCTCCTCCTCCTCCTCCTCCTATTACTACTACTACTACTACTACTACTACTACTACTATTACTATTACTCTATTAGTACTACTACAACTACTACTACTACTACTACTATTACTCTATTACTACTACTACTACTACTACTACTACTCTATTACTATTACTACTACTCCTATTACTAGTAATAGTACTACTACTGCCACTGCTACTACTGGCATTGTTAATGCTGCCACTGCTGCTACTGTTACTGCTACTATAACTACAACCTTACCATTACCACCACTCCCATGATTGCCCAAAGTGTCTGCTAAACCTCCTTCTTCACCACCACCATCTACTACTATTACCATCACCACTACTACTACTGCTATTCCTTCTGTTACTATGACCACTATCATTTCCATTACCATCATTTCTACTACCATGACTGCCAAAACTGCCTTTTACCACCTTCTTCTCTTCCACAACAACCAACACTATCACTATTACTACTATCACTGTTACTGACACTACTACTACGTCTTACCTAATTGGATTGGAAACATCTCTGGCCTAGGAATAATGTACCTTTTTTCTTTGTAATTCATAAAAGGCTTAATAAAATTCAGTACATGGATTAATTGTTTAATAAGCACTTGTATTCCATCAGATATGCTGATGGCAAGATTTCCTTTCTCTTTTGCCCTGCTCAGATCACATCTGGAGACTGCAATTAGTTTATTTTATCAAAGAAATCTTCTCAACATTCCCATCTCATAGGCAACCTCATATTTTAGATTGTTTTTGTGCTAGGGAGAGAGATGTTGGGTATTTGCCATTTGTAGGATGTATTGTGTGTATAGAAAAAAGAATGTGGCTAAATTGTTAATTAATTGAACCAGACAGCCTCATAAAAAGAAAAGTTGAGCCTAGTGTTAGGAAATTTTTAAGAAATCCAATTAATACGAGACAGAGAGAGAGAGAGAGAGAGAGAGAGAGAATGGCACAATGGCCCTTTTCTTTTTGGTCATGTAGTATGGTAGTATTTTGGTGGAACCACTTATACAGTTATCCCCAAAAGCTCAGTGCAATTTTAAACTATTAAAGCTTAAAACTATACTATGACTTATAGTCTAGAATGTCTGAACCACTGGACCTTGGGGTGCTCTATTCATTTATTTCTGTGAAACCCTTCCTTTCCCCTCTACTTTTGACTTCCATATATGGATAGAACATGTAGGAATTGTATTTTACAACATCAGAGTTTGTACTTTGCTCATGATAGCTCCATAAGAAGAGGGGAAAAATGTTCTTTTTTTCACATGAAGAAACTGAGGTTCAGAGTATTTTGAGATACCTTTGATATTATCTTATTTAGTGCAGCCTCTTTAATTCACAAGTGAGAAAATGAAGGCCTTAGGAGATATCCTGACTTGCTCAAGCTTTCATTCTCTGGAATTCACTGAGCAGGGACTGAGTCTACATCTTTTGACTCTAAGTTCCTTTCTTTTATCACATAACATAAAATGCTGGCTCCATTCTCCTATCTGTTATTAGCCCTTTGAGATTTACAAAGGACTTTCCTGACAATGCTAGAAAGTAGGAACAATGCATAATATTCTTTTTCTCCTTTCTTAGTTCCTTCTTTTTTTTCCTAAACAGGATTAAATGACTTACACAGCTACAAAGTATTTGAAGTAAGATTTGAACTTAGGTTTTACTGACTCCAGGGTCTGTGCTATATCCATTGTACCACTTAGCTGCCCTTGTGGGTATTATTTTGCCCATAACACAAATGAAGAAACTGAAACTCAGAGGGGTGAAATGATTTGTTTGTGTTTACACAATGAGGGCAGCTAACAAGGAAAGTGAATAACAGATGGAGGGCTACCATCAGAATCAAGAAAACATAAATTCAAATTCTATCTTAGATACTTAGGAGTAGTAAATAACTTGCCTGCTGCTTGCCTCAGTTTCCTCATTCCTCAACTTGTAAGACTTGTTATAAAGATAAAACGATGATATTTGAAAATGCTTTACAAACCTTATAATGCTATGTAATCACAAGCTATTATCATTAGTGATACAATGCATTCAATGCATGTTAATTTATGGTGATTCAGTTTTCATTTCCTTATCATTTCCCTATTTGATATTCCTTATCAATGAATCAATTAGTCAAAAATATTTATTAAGGACCTCTTATATTCTAATCAGTGTGCTAGATGCTGGGGATTAAAAAAAAGATCCTGATTCTATTTGTGAAATATGACAGATTTGTAAAGATGGGAAAATAGAATATGTACAAAATTTCAAAGTGATTTTGTTGAGGGAAAAGTTGCTGACAAAGAGGGCAATCAAAAAAGACCCTTTTGAAGATGATATGATTAATCAATCTTTGAAGAAATCTAGGAATTGTATGAGGCTAGAATGAAAAGGAAAGAGCATTCCAGCTTGATGAACAGTTGTATAAAGGGGAAAGGCATGGAGTTAGGAGCTTGCATTGCAAGTTGTCCTTTTTCCTTCCCTTCTTTTCTCTTCCCTTCCCTTCTCTTTTTCCTTTCCTTTCCTTTCCTTTCCTTTCCTTTCCTTTCCTTTCCTTTCCTTTCCTTTTCCTTTTCCTTTTCCTTTTCCTTTTCCTTTTCCTTTTCCTTTTCCTTTCCTTTTCCTTTCCTTTCTCTATCTTTCTATCTATGATTTGCTTGCTTGATTGTTTATTATTTGGTTTTTGTAGCTTCATTACCAGTTCATACTAGGATGCTTAATAAATGTATGTTGATTGAATGATCAAGTAGTTTGAGCAAAGATCCAGAACACTATCAGTGAATAAATTTAATTCATTTAGGTGAGAGCAGATAGTTCTAATTATCATAAGGTTTTTCCTTAATCAAACCAAAATCTGCCCATATGCAATTTCTACTCAGTGCTCTCAGTTCTGATTTCTGGAGTCAAGAAAAACAAATGTATTTCCTGCTGAGCTCTTCATCACAAGAGATGTTCAAGCAGAAGTCAAAGGGCTAATTTTTAAGAAGGGTCATAGAATTCATAGAAATAATGGGATTCATAGACACAGAAATGAAAGAGGCTTCAAATACCATTTATCCAATTTTCATATTTTTCTCAGACAATGAAACTGAAATTCAGGGACGTTATTTGACTTGCCAAACTCACATAGATATTAACTAGTAGGGATAGGATTTGAACATGGATCCTTTGATTCCAAAGCCAGTGTTTGTTTCACTACACAAGAGATTTAATCCATCAGCCAGAGGTGGGCTACATCATCCAACCTTGAGATTATATGATTTTATTGGCAACATTTTGAAGTTTTTGTAGTTAGGATATTAAATATAAATTTTTGGTTTATCATTATTGTGAGGTAGAAGAGTATAGGGAATAAGGAGTTGTCTTTACAAGGATGAACTACTGATTTCAAATCCTTCCTTTTGCACAGACATAGCTATATGATAAGTTGCATAAACCTGTATCCTCAGGTAACTTAAGCCTTTAAGCAAGCTGCAGAGTGGTTGCTGGTCTGCAATGGTGTCCAGTCACTCAGCTAACATTTATTAAACATTTTCTATGTTTGAGGCATTGTGTTTAAGTCTGGGAATACAAATATAATTTCTGCGTCTATCTATCTATATATCTACCTACCTATCTATTAACTTAATTATCAATTTTTCCCCATTGTCTATATTATGTAAAGGTTAGGTGAAGCTTTAACTTTCCTTTCAATGCCTTTTTAATTTTTAATTTTCATTAAGTTCCTCCTTTAATTTCTGAATCTGATTTTGATTAAGGTCCAATAAAGGATTTGAAGGAAAAAAATAGGCAAAAGAAAAATAGAATCTTGGAAACATCCACAGAGAAAAGAAGAGTTTCCAGAGAATGTACAACCCAGCCTTTCAGAGACGCACCCCCATCCAGATTTACTCTTGGCAATCCTCAATTTCTTCTCTGGCATGTCTGGCAGAAAGGTGCTATTACTGCAGAGGAGCAAATCTCTCTTACTGAGTTGTTTTTTAGGCCTTATCTAGAGCCTAGGCCCCGATACCAACTTCATTAGCCCCCAGCCTGCTAAACCATTGCTTCCCCAAACCCCCTCCGGAGAAGCCTTTTGGCATACCCATCCATTTGCTGAATGAAACAGGGATGTTAAAAACTGATGAGAGGAGTGGATCTGCTAGGGTCTGTCTATGATGTAGTGTTCCACAGAGCACAGCCAAGGACCAGATGTATCAAGGTGATCCCTCAGCAGATACTCTGTGACGTGCCCCTCACTCACTGAATGACTAT
The DNA here is from genome assembly GCF_902635505.1 of Sarcophilus harrisii. Lineage (NCBI taxonomy): Eukaryota > Metazoa > Chordata > Mammalia > Dasyuromorphia > Dasyuridae > Sarcophilus > Sarcophilus harrisii. Next base: position 512,417,187 of record NC_045428.1, on the reverse strand, counting down.
GGGAAGCAGAAGGAGGCTCAAGTGAACAGTTGGGTCTGTCACATTTCTGATGGGTGAGGAATATCTACAACTATCCAAAGCCCCCATTTGGGCTTTTTCTTGACCGAAACCTGCAAATTGAACTTATTAGGAAGTGAGTATACCTACCTATCTTCAAACAGCTGTGACTCTCTGGTTAAAACTGTTTTGATGTCTTATATCACAGAGTGATCACCAGAGATATTAATGCTGTCAGGACCATTTTCAATGACCAGATTATCCTTACTCTATAAGATCATATTTTTCTCAAGCCTCTTCTTTACACATGGTGGGGAAAATCAGGCCTCTTGTTCAAGAGCAGAACCAAAGTCACAAATTTTAGAGCTAAAAGGAAACAGAGATCACCTAGTATAATTCCATTATTCTATAGATGGAGAAATAAAGATTTAAAAATTTAAGTTATTTGATCAGGTTACACAGCAAACAAGTGGCAGAGTCTGGTTTTGAAGTAAGGTTTTATGACTCCAAATTCAATATTCTTATCAGAGCTGAGATTTGAAGCTAATTCTGCCTCCATAGGCACTATTATGCTACAATTCCCTTCCAACTCTACCCCCAATCCACCTTTCCCTTTACCCTCTAATGCAGAACCAATAAAAGAGACTGAATAGTGCTTGTAATGATGAGGTGTTATGGAGAGTTGAGAGAAAGAAATAACTAAGAGAAGCTGATAAAAAGCTTAAATGCTACACAGAAGTGGAGAAGTATTGGGAATAAATAAAAGTCCATTTGAAAGGGCAATTAAGAGATCACAGATACATATGCATATGCTAGTCCTCGAGAATATAATCACTGATTGGATATTACTTCAGTTAACAGTATCTAATTCAAGTCTTCCAGGATTCCCAAACCAACATGCTATCCATTCTTCCATAATTTCTTCTTAAGTCACTAAAAACAAACAAAAATCTCACTTTTTCAAGTAGTATAAAGTAAAGAAAGAGAGGTTTCACACCTTCACTGGGCTGTATAAGAACTGATAGTAGCAATAGAGAGAAAACAGAAGAGGAATAGAGAGGGCTCAATACTCCCAGAAGCCCAGTGTAATGGATCTATTACAAAAGAAGTGAAGAAAACCTCAGACAAAATAGAATTAGGGTTGGGCTAACATTATTGGCCTCCTATCAGCCTTGACTAGTTCGTTTAGACATAGATCATTCAATCAGAAGAGATAAAATAATTGAGGATTTAGGGCTGGAAAAGACCTTCGTAATCCTTTAATCTACTTCCCTCATTGTAGACATGGGGAACCATAGACCCAGGGAGGTTAAAATAAAAACTGAGAGCAGAGATGATCAAACTTGTAAAAATCCAAATGGATGTGTAGAGAGCAAAACTGGAATCGTTCACCAAATTCTCCAATACAACCTAATATCATAGGTGGCTAATTCTACCTTTATATTAGTATCTATTCTCCAGGAAAGGTGGGATTCTCAGTTAATTGGGTCACATACAAAAATCTGAGTCACAACTTAAAACAGACCACTTGCTAACTTGCTGATTGTCAGCACATAACTATTCTCTGATCCCTTTTAATCTTCAGCAGTTCAAGCAGTCTAACAGTGAGGTATTGATTCCCCAGGGAAACAGATGACAAGAGATTCAAGTCTCAACCTTTCATTTCTAAATGTGCTGTAATAGAAAGAGAAATGGATTTGGAATCAGAGGATCTAGATTTGAATCCCAGTTCTACTACCTGCTATATATTTGAACTTAGATAAATATGTAATTTTTTAAGGTAATACCTTATTCTTCGCCCCCCCCCCCAGTTTGGGCAAAACCCCCAATTTTTAACATTTTGAAAAGAAGTTTTGACTTCCTAATGTTCCTTCCTCTTCCTGAGATGGTGGTAAGCAATTTGATATAGATTGTGTGCAATCACTTAAAACATTTTCAGATTAGTCATTTTGTACAAGAAAAAAGAAAGGAAGGAAGGAAAGAGTAATGAAAGAAAGTATGCTTTAGTCTATATTTAGATAGTACCAATTTTTTCTCTGGAGGAGAATAGCGTTTTTCATCATGAGTCCTTTGGGATTGTCTTGGATAGTTATATTTCTGAGAACAGCCAAGTTATTCATAATTCTTCATCATATAGTATTGTTATATTATTTGTTTTGTATCAGTTCATGTATGTCTTTTCAGGTTTTTCTGAAATCGTCATTTCTTATAGTACAATGGTATTCCATTACATTCATATACCAAAATTTATTCAGCAACTCTCCAATTGATGGAGATTCCCTCAACTTCTAATTCTTAGCTATGACAACAAGAGCTGCTATAAATATTTTTATACATGTAGGTTCTTCCCCCCTTTCAAGATCAATTTGGGTTACACTCCTAGCATTGCTTTGCTGGATTAGAAGAGTACTTTAACATTTTGGTCCTATCTCCTTTTACTCCTCTCTCCTTCCCCATCTCATCTAGATCACTTGGACAGTCTTTGAAAACAAGAAACCTGTAGATAAACTTAGTTGCACTCATGATTCAGTTAAATTGTTCTAGAAGAAAAAAAACAAAAACATTTGATCTTAGAGATGTCACTACTGCTGTTTCCTTCCTGGTGTTTGCTGTATGTGTGGTAAAATAAGCCAAGTCTCAAGGCCAAACTGTATGCATGATGATTTTTTTAGGAGATACATGTCAAAGTCCTTTATGCCTACAGCTATAAGTATCTCTGCTTTCTCCTCTTTTGATAACCAAACATCTGCTAAATTCACCTTTGTCTAATACATACTGTTCTTATATCACTTCTGAAACATGTCCCTGCAAGCTCAAACTCCCAGTTTCTATCCTTGATGTTCCTACTGCCTGTTTTCATTCCTCTGCTCATCAATTAATCAATCAAAAATTTATTAAGCATCTACTGTATTCTAGGCACTCTGGGAGGTACTGGGGATATGAAAAGAGGCCTGCCTTCAGGAAATTTATAATCTAATGAGGGGGACTACAACCAAACAGGTATGTACAAACAAGAAATATGCAGAAATATGGGACATAATTACAAGATAGAATGCAGAAGAATTCAGAGCAGAGGAAATGCCTTCTAGTCCAAGGTGAGATGCCTTCTAGTCCAAGGTGAGATTTCAGTTGAAACTTAAAGGAATCTGGGGAAGCCAGGCAGTAGAGATGAACAGAGAGTGTTCTCCATGCATTGGAGGTAGCAAGGGAAAATGCTTGAAACTGAGAGGTAGAAAGTCCTGTTCTTGGAATGGTCCAGTATTACTGTTTCAAAGAGTACATGTCAGAAAGTAAGCTGTAAAATTGCAAAGCTAGGAGAGGGCTAAGTTATAAAGTTATAAAGGGCTTTGAGCTCAAAACAAAAAGTTTATATTTGATCCTGGAGGTAATAGGGACCATTGAGATTTATTGAATTGGGTGGTGGTGGTGGTATATAACATGGCTGGACCTAAACTTGAAGAAAATCACTTTGGTGACTGGAGAATGGTTTGAAGTGGGAGAAGATGCCGTAAGCAAATGCACCAGAAGACTATTTCAGTAGTTACCACATCCAAGTTGTGATGTAATTATCTCAAAGTCAAAAATAGCAGCTCTCTGATATTCCTAAATATTTCCTGAAGTATTGTGACCATTAATTCATCTAGTAAAAGTGTGAACATCAGTATTGCTCTTTCTCAATTCCATAATGTGCAAATCTCTAGACATTTTGGGTCTAAATTTCTTCATCTCTAAAATGGAGTTATATGGCTAGTGTCAAAGGTATTTTACAACTCTATAGCCTATGATCTAATGATATTAGTATTCATTGCTTGGGATTAAACACATCCAATTCGAATCATAAAGAAAGGAAGATTACTTGTGGGTTGATCACAATAGCTTTTATCCTTTTTTCCTTTCATTTTCCTTTTTTTCCTTTCTTTCTTCCATCCTCCTTTCCTTCCTAACTTCCTGCCTACTTGCCTTCTTTCTTGCCTTTCTTTCCCATTCCCCCCAGCTGCCTAATTTAACTTCCTGAAGCACAGGGTTGACTGTCTTTTCCCAGCTCAAACAATTCTTAACAAAATTTCAGCTAGAGTAAAATACAAATTCCTTTGTTTGACATTTAAAGACCTTCATTAAAGTCCTAAGTCTAGTTTTAGTTTAACTTTTCAGGTTTATTCCATATCACTCATTCAATAATCAATCAACAAATGTTTATTTAACAGCTCCTATGTACATTAGGGTACTGGGGATAAAAAATAAAGAGTTCCTCCACCCAGGGAACTTCTATTACCCACTTTGGATTATATCCACTATGAATGTACTTCTCATATATAATATTCTAGCTCCTATCTCTGGTTCTTTGCATTTACTATATACAATACCTAGACTGCATGTTCTCACCTCTGCCATGTACAGTCCTTGGTTTTTGTCAAGGCTCAGCTCTCTGAATTGAGAGTTGCTTCCATGCCCTTCTCTCCAGATATTATTTTCTTTTCAATTATATAAATATTTTGCATTTACTTATCTGAATTATACCAATAGAATTTATATTCATTGAGGGTAATGACTATTTCATTTTTTATATCAGCCAACACAATGCCTGACATATGGTGGGCACTTAATAAATGCTTGCTCAGTTTTGATAGTTGTCACTACAAGAGTGGCTTCTAATCTCATGATGTCTGAATATTGATCATTGCCTTAAGAGGGGGTAAAATCTTCAATTTTTATAGCATCCATATCTTAGAAGCTACCACAGAATCCTTTGAAACTTGTAGGATAAATAAATATAGGCAAGAGTTAACATGGAATTTGTAACCATTACAGGTTGTGTGCAGGCTAAAAATAGAAATAAAACCCAACATTTCTATAGCTTTTTAAAAGGCTTACAAAGCCCCCATTTTACAGAGAAGGCATTTAAACCAACCAGGAAGGATATTCTTATAGTCAAGAATTTTTGGATTTTGATACCTGAACCTGACTTTCTTGACCCCAGGTCCAGCATTCCTTTTACTACCATGTTGCTTTTCTTTCATTTTTATATCTTGACTTTTGAAAGTAGCCTAGTAGAAAGACAGTACTCTGCCTTACCCAAATTTGTTCCCAGGTGTTTCTAAAAGAGAAAGAGTATTGAACTTGACATACCATTAGTCTAATCACAAACTGCATTTTTTTCTATTCTCATGCACCTGAGTATTCCCAGAATTTTGATATTCATATAAGACTCGCCTGTTTCAATGATGTTTTCACTATTTCTTTTTCTTTCCATTTTACTGGCAATGAAAAGAATTGCTAGTTTTTTTTGTGGTTTTGAAATTAATTTTTATTTTCTTCATTCATGGAGAAACTTCTTTGGCTATATTTGCTCATTATTATTTAGAGCAGGAAAGATGCTCTATAAACATTTGGGGGTTACTTTTCTAAAAAAAAAAAATACCTTAGAGATTTAACAGTAATCAGAACTGAAAGTTCTTGATTTTAAAAGGATTGAGATGGTTGCATTTTCCTACCAAGTTATGATTCAAGCAGGGCTAAAGGAAGGCATGATAAATAGCTGTCTACATTATGACATGTAAAGGATACCACAGTGGTCTTATTGTTGTTGTTATTGTTAATGATAATAATAATAATGACACTGTTAATCAAAAATTCCCTCCTTTTTGTAGGGAATTTTTATCACTAATTTGTGATGTCTTAAATATCTTAGTTAAGGTGATGATACAAAGAGAGCCAATTTTCAGGCTATTTTAAGAAAAACTTATTGTTTTTGAGACCTTTATGGGAAATTAATCAGAGAGTCTATTGATGTTCTGTTATGATGAAGTATCACACATATGAATGCTTAGTCAGATTTTTTTGGCCAAACAATGTTGTTAATCAATGCATGACTTCCTTTTATGCATATGAGCATACATATGCTCATAACTAAGGTATGAGCTAACTAAGGATACATAGTTGGAGGAAACTAAGATATATAAAGTTGGAGATGTGATCCACATTATGACATTTTTTTTCTTTTTTAAATATTTAGAAGGAATTGCTATGATTCTAAAACCGAATGATGAGAACAGAGTAGGTAACTTTGAAATACAAAGCACAATGGAAGAGATATAGGAACAATAGTGAAAAGTCTGAATCCAGTTTTTTTTTTTATTGTCAATTGGAAATTCATGCACATTATACCTTGATGACATGAAGATGCTGGGTTAAATGGTTTCTCATTGCCACTTTTCTTTAGAAATGGACTGTTCGAAGAGGAAATTGCGTTGGAGGGATTTGTCATCTGCTCAGTGAATTGCATACAAGCTGAATGGGATTTTTGCTTTTCTCTGAGAAAGAAGCCTTTACATTTGTGTATGTGCAGAGTAAAGAGATTGGGATAACGATAGGGCAGGGAGCTCTTTGGCTTCAAGGCATAGTCTAGTCCATTCCAATCATACAAATCTTAAGAGTTTAAATTGCTTTTGAAATTGAACTTGAAGGCATGTCTCTTTTAGAGAGTACTTGATTCTGATAGTTACCCAAATAGGCTTGTGTTTGGAATTTTTTTCATATTATGGAAACAGTGGAATCTTTTGAAGATACCTTTCATCTCATTGTTAACTGAAGTAGTTTGCATTATTAGTCTTTTTTCCAGAAATGACAAAGTGATGCTTTGCCATATTTACAAGCAATCAGAGAAGATCCCATCCCATCTGACTGACATTCTTCCATTTCTAGATAGAGCTGCTTCATTTTATTGCTGTGATCACCATAGCAGTCTATTCAGACAACTTAAATTTGAAATATGTTAACTATTTACTGTGTGCACTATATTGGATTAGGTGCTGGGAAAAACATGGGAGTAATCTGGACACATTTTCACCACCCAATTCTTGTAACCAAGGAATGAGAATGCGTAGGACTTTCTCTAGTTTTTCTTCTTTTCCCTTTCTTTCAGTCCCCAACAATGATTCAAATAAGCAAGGTGCTAATGACAAACATTTGTTGAAATTCAGAATAAAGGGAAAAATTTTTTAAAAAAGGAAAGGAAAGTAATGAAAAGGGGAAAAGGCATCTAATCCAGTTGCCTCCTTTTATATCCACAGTACTTAGAATAGTGTCTAGCATATAGTAGGTATTTAATAATAAATGTTTAATTTTTGACTGATTGAGGTGGAAAAGGAACTAAACTGATCACCATGTTCAATTCAAGTAAACTGGCTTTTTGAATCTCATTTGAGTGGAGTGATAGGATAGAAGAGATATTCTGATCTTGCCTTCACCTTGGTGATAACTCTATTGACAACTCAGTAAGTGATCCTATGGAAGCAATAGAAAAAAGTATTAGATTTAGACAGCTAAGACTACATTGAATTCTAACCAACCAGTCAATCATCAAATATTTATCAAGTGTTGAGTATGTGTGAAACACCATGCTAATCACCAGGGATGCAAGGGAAAATCTGTTCCATCTTTGAAGAGGTCACTTTTTAATGGTTGAAACCCCATGCCAAAACTATGTACTTGATTTTGTACACACACACACACACACACACACACATGCTTGCATGCATGCACACACACATAATGGATAGAAGGTAATCTTCTTCACTATTAGAGAAGATATTAACAATAAGATGAAGGGAGGGAATAGAGGAAGACCAGAAGAGGCTTTCTTCCAAAAGTCAGATTTGAAATGTGATTTGAATGAAGCTTGGGAGATTGTGAGGTAGAGAAGTGAAAGAGAAAAAAAAGTTGAGTTTGGGAAAAGACAGCATGAAGGTACATTAGCTAATAAAGGTCATGAGAAAAAAAAAACCTCATAGATACATTTCAACATTTTTGGATCAATTTGTATAAGAAAGAATAATATAAGAAGAATGACTAATAAATATTAGGAAGGTTGTGAAAGACAAGAATCTTCAGCAGAAGTATAAAAAGAGCAGATTTAAAAATGCATTAAGGAGTTTGAAAATAATAGTTTGAATAGGATATACAGAGCATCAGTTTAATTAGCAAACATTTATTTCCCCTTCCAATTCCAAGTAAGACACTCAACTCTGTGATGTTGGGAGGAGGGAATAAAAAGGTGAAAGTTGACTGTGTCAGGCAAAGAATTTAAGAATATGCATTCTTAAATACTTTCAAAACAAGTTTAAAATAATACATAGTTTTTTTTTTTCTGATGAAGATATCATTTCTCAAATTTATTGAGAATGGAGTCAAATTTACAGAAATAAGAACCATTCCTCAATTGATAAATGGTCAAAACATGTTAACAGGCAGTGTTCAGATGAATTGACTAAATTCATCTATAGTCAGATAAAAATATTCCAAATTATTATTGGTTTAGAGAAAGGCAGATTAGAACAATCTGACTTATCAACCTCTACATACTAGATTGACTAATATGACAGAAAAGGAAAATTACAAATATTGGAGGAAATATAGGAAAATTGAGATATAAATGCACCATTGGTAGAGTTGTAACCTGATTTGGAAGAAAAGCAATTTGGAACAGTGCCTAAAGGTCTATAAAACCATTCAAATAAAAAAAAAAAATACCATAGGTTTTTATTTCCAAAAGAAAAAAAAAAGTAAAAATATGTACAAAAATATTTATAATAGCTGTTTTAAGGGTGGAAAAGAATTGGAAATTGAGGAGTTGTGCATAAATTAGAGACTAGCTGAGCAAATTATTGTATATGGTTGTGATGAAATAACTTTTGTTCCATAAGAAATGACATTCAGAATGGTTTTAGAAAAACCTGGAAAGATTTATATGAACTGATGCAAAAGGAGATTAGGAGAACATTGTATACTATACCAGCAATGCTATATAAAGATCAACTGTGAATGATAATTCTTCTCAACAATACAATGATTGAAGACAATTCTGAAGAACTTATAATTTAAAAAAAAATGCTTTCAATCCCAAAGAAAGAACTGATAGAATCTGAATGAGGATCCAAGCTTACTTTTTCTTCACTTTCTTTCTTGTTCTTTTTTGTTTATGTTTTATTTCATAACATGGCTAACATGGAAATATATTTTGCATGAGTTTACACATATAACATATCCAATCACTTGTCTTGTCAATGCTAGGGCAAGGGAATGGAGAGAATTTGAAACTCAAAAATTTTGAAAATAAAAATATTGTTAATTTTTTTTTGCATTTAATTGGGAGAAAACAAAGTATAATATTTTAAAAAATAGTGTCCAATATGCCAGATAACTATGATAAACCCACTCTGGTTTGTTGTGATATGGGAGCCGCCTGTCAGTGGTTGCTGGAGGTCTAACTCAGACCTGTAGAAATGGATCTCTTCATGTGAGAGGATGATGATGATACAAGGAGACTGAGAGGCAGTTGCATTGTCTGACCTCTCTCCTCTTCCCTCTGCCTCCAATTTATTTAATTCCCAAATCTACAAGCAAAAGCTGTGTCAGTAAAGGCTGCCCCGCAACTCTTTCGGATCTTAGGATTCACAGCTGTGGAGGCTCTAGGAGAATTGACCTGCCCCTTCACCTAGACATGGTCCTTAATTCTGATCCAAAAAAGAAAATCATGAAGCAGAAACAGTGGATAGATCATCTGGCATGGTGATCTTAGACCTAATTTCAAATTTGGTCTCAACTATGTACTAGCTATATGACTTTGAGCCTTACTTTCTTTTTCCTCAGCTGTATGAAGATAATAATAACACTTACCTCCTGCAAAGACGATTCCTTTCACCATTGGTACATGTGCTCATGTTCCTGGACAATGCAAATTCCAGTAGACCTAAAAGATGAACCTCTCTCATTGAATAAAAACTCAGCAGTAACTTCATCTAAATAGCAGTGCTGAATGAAACAAAACTCTCAAATGAAGGTTAGCTTATTGAAGTTGGAGCTGGATACACATTTTTCTTGAGTGGTCACTGTGATGAAAGGTGCTGTGAAGTTTGCATAAGTTTTGCAATTTGCAAAGTCAGAAAGCTTGTACACCTCCCCAAAGTGTGAACAACAGGCTTACAAAAATGTGACTGCCCCTTGTAGGAAAGTCTTTACCACATTATCAGTGTGTATGCTTCACCATGATGAGCCTTGATTCCTAGAGAAACACAGAGTTAGAATCAGTTATAACAATGGTCACTTGTTATTGAATATTTGTGTATGTTATGACCTTCTTATCACGAATGCTATTTTCTGCTTATCTGTCCACACTATAACATTATGGCTAAACCATCACATCAAGCTCTGGAATTTAATAGATTACATCAGTGAAACCGAGAAGAGGCAGGCAGGATGTGAAAGTGGCCAGAGCAATATATGGCAAGAGTTCTGAACCAATCATAGACAGAGTCTCTAAGTTAAATATTCTAACTCAGCAAACACTGACCCTAAGGCAAGAAGATTATTAGGAGACTCAGTGTCAATCACTTCTCTATGAACAGTTCATTGCTGGGCTGAAGGGAAAGCTGAGTGAGCAGATAGTAACAGTGGAGCAGAAGAGGAGTGGGCAGTTTTCAAAGATCTGGTATATACCTAGTGATCTTTAAAATGGAATTCTTTCTGATTTCTTTCTCTCCTTTTACTGGCTCCAAACCTAAGATTTCTTCCAAATAGGAGTTTTTATAATTTTGGAAGGTTTGGGGAAGAAAAAATATTTTTAAAAGGTAATGCCTTTTATTTTAGGCCTGTGGAATTTGAATTGTAGGTAGAGTTTGTGTGTTTCAATATCTGAGTGGAAAGATCCAGGATATTGAAGGTAGTTACATGCCTGGATTTCAGGAAAGAAGTAACTTCTGGAGACAAATTTTGTAATGTTCTTCTCTCAAGTGCAATGTTTTCTGGGAACAGGTTTCTTGGGAGGCTTCTGGAGGTAGCCTTATTTTCAGTTCAGAGTAATAATCACCTCAAAGGCAGCCAGGAGTTAAAATCCAAATCCTTTATTGTTTTCTTTTAAGTCTTGTCTCCTTCCTTGGGCCCCGGTAGCTTTCTTAGAGGCCTATCTCTCTCCTTGGTTCCTGCCACTAGTCCTTTGCCTCTGCCAATTTCATCCTCTAGCTCTCTCCAAACCCTCAGCCAGCACAAAGGTAGGTTATGGAATGAATCTGACTCCGCCTCCAAGAGTGGGCTTGTGTCTTTGACTTGTGAATCTCCTGGACTGAATCCTGACTTGTGAATCCCCTGAAATGCATCCTGGTTGAGACTCCTAGCTTATATATGCTCTCTTAAAGGTGTGAAAGGTGTGGACTCTAATAAGTACTAAGTTCATTAGTGAACTAGCGGACTGTTAAATACCATGCTAAATTAGATAATTATTGTCTCTATCAATTCCAGGGACTTAGCACTTTGTAAGAATTCTAACAAAATTTAAGAATCATCTCTTAACAAGGTGCGGGGAGGGAGGGGGAGGGAAGAGAGACATTTGAAGCCATGAGAGTAAATGAATTACCAACGGCTAGTATACTTACTATCTAAAATTTTAGAATGCTAAAGTAATTTTTATGTCTTCCTGTGTTCGTTTCTTATTCTTTTTACTCCTCTTAAAAGTTGAGTTGTATGTACTGGGTCTCTCACTGTCTGACCTATAGACTTCAACAACTTTACTATTTTAGTTCATCTTTTATAGTAATTTTTTTCTAAATTTGTTTCTTATTAATACTTCCTTGACCATGTTCAAGTTCAGTTCCTATTACCTATTTCCCATATTTGTATTATATAGAAGCTTTAAAAAAGTTGTTGTTCTAGTAAGACTCTACTGTTATTTTGATTAATATTAGACTATTTCTTGGGTGGCCATTTAGGCCAGACATTTTCTTTTTTTTTCTTTCTTTTTTTTTTTTTTTTTTTTTAATAGCCTTTTATTTACAGGTTATATGCATGGGTAACTTTATAGCATTAACAATTGCCAAACCTCTTGTTCCAATTTTTCACCTCTTACCCCCCCCCCCCCCCAGATGGCAGGATGACCAGTAGATGTTAAATATATTAAAATATAAATTAGATACACAATAAGTATACATGACCAAACCGTTATTTTGCTGTACAAAAAGAATCAGACTCTGAAATATTGTACAATTAGCTTGTGAAGGAAATCAAAAATGCAGGTGGGCATAAATATAGGGATTGGGAATTCAATGTAATGGTTTTAGTCATCACCCAGAGTTCTTTCTCTGGGCGTAGCTGGTTCAGTTCATTACTGCTCCATTAGAAATGATTTGGTTGATCTCGTTGCTGAGGATGGCCTGGTCCATCAGAACTGGTCATCATATAGTATTGTTGTTGAAGTATATAATGATCTCTTGGTCCTGCTCATTTCACTCAGCATCAGTTCGTGTAAGTCTCTCCAGTAGGCCAGACATTTTCAAGACAAATTTACTTGAAGCATGAGAAGGTAGTTTGGGACAAAAATTTTTAGATATCTAAAATTTCATTTTGGCTATGTCCTCTTAATATCAAGTGATATTCCCTATTTGTAACTCCTTTGGAGAGGGTCCATAAAATTCTATTCTATAGAATAGAATTTATATATTCTAGTTATTAATAGCATATCACTTTTCATATAGTATTTAATAAATGATGAATTGCTATACACAGTAGTGTATTTAATCTTAAAGCAATTCTGGACAAAGGGCATAATTTTTATCTTACAGATAAGAAAATAGGCTTTGAGAGCACTTTTCTTGAATAGGGATCTAAATATTGTTCGAATTTTGACCTGGGAAGGACTCAGAGATTATCTAGTCGATTATGATAATACATGTATTAAGTATTCTCTATGTGCCAGACATGTATTAAGTTCTAGGAATACAAATACAAGAAAGCAAGGCAGTCTCTGCTATAAAGAGCTTTGATTCTGAGATTTTAATGGAGGAAAACAATACATAAAGTGTGTTATTAAAGTGTATATCAGAGCAGGAAAAGCATGGGGTGGGTACAAGGTAGCTACAGGATTTGGAAATGGCCTGGAAGTGACAGGGAAAATTTGTCTGGGCAAAATAAGATAGACATTCATTTTTCAGAGCCCTGTTGTTTCAGAGTCAGAGTTCATCATGATGATAGGAGGGGGTGAGCTGAGGACTATCAATTAAATCTCCTCATTTTATAAATGAAGAAACTAAGCAGGGGAACACTGCAGAAACTATCCAAGATCACATAAATTTATACTATTTTTTCACATTTTTATGACATCCCTCAATTAGACTATAAACTTCCTCAAAGGCAGGGACTATGTTTAACTAAACTTTTATTTCCTGAATATAACAGATCTTAAAAATGTTTCTTAAATTGAATCTTCCAAAGTGATCTTAGCTAAAAACTGGAAGATTCTTGTGTTAATCAATTAATCAGTCAACAAGAATTGATTGATTCACTTTATTTTTTACTCTCCAATCCTGTCACCCATTCCAGAGACCATGCCCTGGAGAATCATTTACATTGGCATCAAATCCTCCTGAGTACTAATTCTCTCTCTTGGACCAATATTTGTTTTCTTCTTTTAATTTTTGTTTTCCCCAGTTACATGTAAAAACATTTTTTTTTTGGTTATACATGTACATTCATTTTTTAATGTTATTTCCTTATATTGGGAGAGAAAAATCAGAACAAAAGGGAAAGACCGTGATAAAAAAAAAAAAACAAAAAAAGAAACAGAAGACAAAAAAGTGAACATAGCATGTATTGATATATATTCAGTTTCCATAATTCTCTTTCTGAATGTAGATGGTGGTTTCCATCCAAAATTTATTGGGAGTGCTTTGGATCACTGAACCACTGAGAAGAATCAAATCTGTCATGTTTGATCATTACACAATCTGTACACAATGTTTTCCTGGTTCTAATCATTTCACTCAGCATCTATTCATATAAATTTTTTCAGGCTTTCTAAAATCAGCTTTTTCATTTTTTTATAGAACAATAATATTCCATTACTTTGAGATACCATAACTTATTTCATTCATTCCCCATCTGATAGGCAACTACTCATTTTTCAATTCCTTGCTACCACAAAAAGAGCTGCTACAAACATTTTTGTACATGTGAGTCCTTTTTCCTCTTATGATTTCTTTGGGATACTACAGATTACTAGATTCATGATGGTATGCTCAGTTTAATAGCTTGTAACATTTTATTCTGTTCTCTCAGACCACCACCTATATACTTTATGACATTGTTCATCTTTATACAACTTTGACTGTTCTGTTTCTCTATTCTATTCCAGCTCCAATGAACCATTAGAATCATGAACCATAATCAGAACAGCTCTGCAAGCGTTTCTGGACTTGGTCTGGTCATCTATAGTCCTCCTCTACCATCACTTTCAGGAGCAATATGTTTTTATTTGACTATCACTCTTATATGTATGTGGTTTCCCCCATTAGAATGGAAGGTACTTTAGTAGATATTAGGCCAAGTGTTAAGTGGCAGGTAGGGATAAAGTATTAAGACAGGATTTTGTGGTGAAAGGAAGTTTCAAGAAAAAGGCAGGAATCTTGGGGATAGTTACAATATACAATCTTGGGTGAGGATGTGAAGAAGGGAGGGAGAGTTCCTAATTATTTTATAACACACAAGAAGAAGTAGCAGACAGAAAAAAAAAAGGTAATCAGGTAGCCCACCTAATGGCAGGTAGAATGTCTGTGAGGGATATCACTCTTGGGGTATAGTGGTACTGGGTGAACCCAATAATTAGTAAATAAGCCAATAGATAGGGTAGAGTTGTAATGGATAACCTTCAAGAACATGAGGGCAAAGCAGTCACAAAGCTTTTTGAGCAGAGTGATATGATCAAACTTATTTATAAATATGAACATTTCAGGGTTCTCCTTGAGCCTGTCTTTGATAGATTGTACAAAATGTTAAATGGTAAATATTTGGAAAAGAATTAAAATTATATAAAAACTCAAATATAAAATTATAATACCAATAAGCTCTCATATTTCTTTTAAAAATTTTAAACTCCCACTGTATATATCAAGTACAATCTTTTGTACTCCCCTTTTGGAAATGTGCTAGAGCAATGTCAATGAAAGTTGAAAGAAAACCTTTGACTACCCAGAAAAGCCTCAGTTTTCTCCTTCTATCAATCCTGTTAATAGGCATTGCCATTTAGCTAATGAAGGTGCTAGTACCAGCCAGCGTGTACAAGTATAACAAATCATAGTTTCTAGTACAAGTCACTTTTATATGAATTTATGAGGCCGTGGGGCCTTGTTTCTGATCTGATAGCTGGGATACAGATGTCAGCCTGGGGGAAAAATGTTTCAATTGAGAATTATAGACTGTTATGGCTGAAAGGATATTAGGTACCTTAGAACCTAAACTAATCATACCCGATATTTTGTAGAGGGATTTCTGCTTTCCAAAGCAGAATGATTTAGCAGATCTGACCCTCATAACACCTTAGAGAGGGCCTGACTATCCTGACTTTATAGATGAGGGACTTGAGGCACAGAATACATAAATTACTTGCTATTATAAACAGTAAAGCTAAAATTTAAGCCAAGGTCTTCTGATTATAATCATGATACAGGCAAATGAATTCTGGATTTGAAGACCTGGGCTTTTAACCTCTATCTGCCACTTAACTCCTAAGTGACCTTGGGCAAATCTTGTAACCTTTCTGGTCTTCAGTTTCCCCATATGTAAAATGGAGGCTTTAAACCAGAAGGTCCCTTCTTACTCTATATCGTTTACCTTAAGATCTTTTGATTCATAATTAAAAGGTATTCCACTGCTTTTAAATTTTGTACAGACAATAAACTTTTATAAGTTAGAAGGGACCTTGGAGACTATTTAGACCTACTCCCTCATTCTAAACTGAGGACACTGAATCTCATATCTTTTGGAAAGGTTCATTTGACTTCCCATCAGATAGAACATAAAGCCTACTAGTAATTGAATCTTCAGTCTTAACATTGTGTATATCAAACCATTTTGTTGAATTGAAATGGAATCTATTAGTTTTGTAATTGATATGGGACTTTTAAAACAATTCATGGAATTATAGATCCGAGACTTTGCAAATAAAAGTGCACTGTTTTTTTCACTCTAGGAGAATACTTCAATAGATTCATGATTTTATCAATGTGGTTACTACATCTAATAGTACAAACTGAAATCCTATAATACTTTGTAATCCAATATGATTCTTTCCTGAGGATTGACCTTATGAAATGGAGGGATTTACAAGGGATTTTTTAAACATTCCTTAGATATAAGTGCAACTCTTAGCTTATCTATATGTCACCCTTCCCTTTTGATATATGAAGTTAACTTTCTTTCCTTTCATTTCTTAAATGTCTTGTTTAAAGTCATTTCCTTCATACAACTTCTGAATTATAATACTCTGTAGTGCCTATAAATATAAGTATATATATGTATTTGCACAAATATGTATGTATATATATATATATATATATCTGAGTATGTATATGTGAAAATATATACATACATATCCTCCTTTTATGTTTCAGTTCCCATTTGAGATGCCCACAATTTTGTTTTATGGGGCATGATAGTGTTTCATTATTTCTGATGATAGAGCATCACCAGGAGAACTTTGTTGGAACTTCCCTAGAACAATCCATTCTGTTCTTCAAGTTTGGCTGCAGCTAAATATCCATGTGAAGTTTGAACACCAGGAGGAGAATCTTTAGGACCTCCTGATCTATGAGCAATCTCTCTTTCATCTTGACTATTCATAAAACAAACTATTCTAGTGTAGTGAATGTTTGTAGCCAGCATTTGTCTTCCTATTTTATCTCTTACTTGATGTTGTTAATCAGAGATTTATCAGACAGTTTTCCATATTCTTCTGTCTTTCATGATATATTTTGCATGTACAGTCAGTTGGGTTACTATAAATGAGGATTCTGCTTTCAAAAGTCTGTCTATTCCATTTTCACAGTTCCATCAAAAATGAAATTTTTTTGATTCCTCAATATGGAGTAAGTCTCAATATGAATAAAAACCATTTTCATAAGTATTTTATATGGTTGAGAAAATAAATATATGAAATTGCAAGTTATTGTAGAAATTGTTGAATTCCTCCTATCCTTGTGCCCATCTTTTTTGAAGTAGTATTCTTCATGATTTTTCTCTAATTGTTCAACATTACCCTTTCTTTCTTCTCTCTTGAAAACAGATACCATGATGTTTTCATAACTGTGTTGTGTCTACTTTAGATCTTCTTTATGTATACTGAGTTTAGTAAAGTTGTTCTTCCTAACTTAATTTTCTCAGGTGCTATTTCCATTTGTTAAGTAAAGTGCATCTGAAAATAAGATGTCTGAAAGGAAAATGAATATGATATGATCATATTTGATGAAAGTAGGTGGCTATAGAAATGTAGGTAGATTTCTTTGATTTTTTATTTATGTGCCATCTTCTCTGATTTCATCTATAAATGTTCTGGAGATGTTTAGCTTTTAGAATATGCTGTTCTTCACAGCTCTTTGCCATTGTTTTGTGGATCAATACTGCTCATCACCTCCTTTCTTAGCATTACAAAAAGCAGTTTAAACTTGAAACTAGCATTGCCCTTGCTACCATGTTTTTCTTCCTATTTAAAAAATATCACCTGTTTGCCACTCCAAGATGGGGCGAGGGGCACACAGCTTGTCTCCCATTTTCTTAAATCCATCTCATTACAAGCCTTGAATTAATCTACTGAAAAACCCACAAACAGTTACCAAGAAAGACATCCTTGAAATTCGCCACAAAGGTCTGTTTTTTTAGGGCGGGATGGTTTTGATCGGGACAGGCTGAGGGGCAGGGGCAGCAGGAGCTCGGCAGGCCCCAGCCAGCGACCGGAGGGGTTGGGTTGATCTCAGCCTTCGGGGGGAAACTTTACTACAGGTTGGATACTTTGCCCTGAGAGCAAGTCAGTAGCCCACAGAAAGCTAAAAAACACCAAAAGAATACAACCCCAAACGTGGAGTTCCTTGGGAAGGCATTCCCCCACAGCGTCTCAGCAGCCTCGATCTCAGAGTGAGGCGCAGCAGCACAGTCCTGCTAGTGCCTTGCTGCCCCCCTCAGTCTGTAGAGGAAGCTTAACACCCACCCAGCCCTCCCCAAAAAGCAGATTCCATCTGTTTTTTTTCCTTTTTCTTTGCTAGTTTTGCTTATTCTTCTTGACAAAATACAAAAAGTTAAAAAGGACTTTAAATTGAAATTTTTTATACAGGCAGAGAACAGACTCTAAAACCCTGAGGAGACTAAAACAGACTGTCTCCGGGGTGAATCCCCAAGGAGGAATTTCCCTCAACGATAACTTTAAAAGAAATTAAAAAGGCTCCAAAGGGATAGAAAAAATGGGAAAAAAGGAGAGGAGGTTTCAAGAAGTCTGGAAGTATTCCAATTTAAAGACAAGGATAAAAAACAAACTTTGAAAAATAGGATTATAACTGGAAACGAAAAAACTCACTAAAAGAATAAATTGGGGAAATGGAAAAACATTCCAAAAAATTGGAAAATTAAAAAAAAAAAAAGTGATAAAAAAACACTTCATTGAAAATAAGAATAGAAAAATAATTGAAATCCAGGAACAAGAAAATCAACAACAAAAAAAAAAAAACAATAGAAAAAATTAAATTCTTCTGGGGAAAACAACAACCTGAAAACAGGTTGGAAACAATCAAATATTGACTTTGAAAATACATGAAAAAAACCGACTTTTTCCAAAATTATCAAAAGAAACTGCCCAAAGTCATGAAACAGAGGGTAAAAAACATTGAAAGGATTCATCATCACCCACTGAAAGGGATCCTAAAATCAAAAACACCAAAAAATAGTGGCCAAATCCAGAACCCTCAAACAAAGGAAAAAAATACCCAAGGCAAAAACTCAATCAAATATAAACCACAAAAGATCACCCAAATCTAAACCAATCCACATTAAAATCAACCTGGAAATATATTCCAAACTAAAACCTTATCAACCAAAAAAACTTTTACCCCAGAAAATTTTTCCCAGGGAAAAATTTTAATAATATAATTTCCCTATTTTGTAAAAAAACCAGAATTAACAAAATTTGATCTCAAATATAAAAACCAAAAAAACCTAAAAAAAAAAAATTTACAGAAAAAGGGGTAAATGGGGATTTAAAAAAAAAAAAACCATTAATTAGAAAGAATAATAATGGGGTTTTTACTCCAAAGAATAATTTTAAGAAAAAAATTTTAACATAAATAATAAACCTCCCCATCCATTGAAAAAGTGAGAAGGGAAAAGGAAAAAGGGAAGGAAAAACTAAACAGAAGGGAAAAAACGGGAAAAACAGGAAATAAGGGAAACCTAAGGTGGGGAGAGGGATATAAAAAATTTAAAGCAGGGTCACAATTTAATCTGGAACTAGGGGGAAAAGAAAAAAACAAAAATTTAACAAATGGCAATAAAAAAATGGGAAAACAAAAAATTAACCCCCATAAAAAAGCATTTAAAATATTAAAACCAAACCCTACAATATTTTTTACAAAACACACCAAGCAGGGAAACATCAGAAAAAAAAAATGGACAAAAATCTACATCTTCAGGGGAAGCAAAAAGAGGGGTAATCCTGATCTCAGATCAAGCAAAACAAAAAATTGATCTAATTAAAAGAGATAAGGAAGGGCATTTTTTTGCAAAGGGCATAAATAATGAAGCAATATCAATATTAAAATTAACCAAGGGTGGTAGCATCTAAATTTTAATAGAGAAATTAAGAGGCTGCAAGAAGAAATAGATAGAAAACTATAATAGTGGAGATCTCAACCTTGCACTCTCAGAATTAGATAAACAAACCACAAAAAAATAAGAAAGAAGTCAAAGGGTAAATAGAATACAGAAAAGTTAGATATGATAGACCCTGGAAAACGAAATGGAACAGAAAGGAGTAAATTTCTTTTTAGCAGTTCATGGCCTATAAAAATAGACCATATATTGGACATAAAACCTCAAACTAAATGCAGTAACAGAAATAGTGAAATCCTTTTCAGACCACGATGCAAAAAAATTACACCAAAAAAGCCAAGGGGAAAGTAACAAAAAAATAATTGGAAACTAAATAATCTTTATACTAAAGAACGATTGGGTGAAACAGCAAATCATAGAATAATTAATAACTTCACCCAAGAAATGACAATAATGAGACATCATATCAAAATGTATGGGATGACCAAAGGGTAATAAGGGGAAATTTCATTCTAGAGGCTTACTTGCATAAAGTAGAGAAAGAAAGGTCAAAAATTGGGCTTACAACTAAAAAATCTGGAAAAGGAACAAATTAAAAAACCCCATCAAAACAAACTTGAAATTCTAAAAAATAAAAGGAGAGTTCAATAAAATTGAAAGTAAAAACTATTGAATTAATTAATAAACTAAGAGTTGGTTCTATGAAAACCAAAAAATAGACAAACCTAGTAAATCTGATTTAAAAAAGGAAAAGGAAAATCAAATTTTGTCTTAAAAATGAAAAGGAGAACTCGCCACTAATGAAGAGGAAATTGAGCAATAATTAAATTACTTTGCCCCAACTTTTATGGCAATAAATTCGACAACTTAAATGAAATGGAAGAATACCTTCAAAAATATAGCTTGCCCAGATTAACAGAGGAAGAAGTAAATATCCTAAACAGTCCCATCTTAGAAAAATAGATGGTTGTATATTTTCATAGATATTGATATTTCATAGATAGATATTTCATAGATATCTTTTAGATATTGTATCTGTTCTTCACTCTAATTGTTCATATAAGTATTTCCATGTTTATCTATATTTTCTGTATATGACAAATCACTAATTTGGAAAACACTTCGACATCTTGGAAAAATAGACCTGATTTCACTTTTTTTTGTGACTGCTTTGTAATTCACTTATTGAAAATATTCAGGAATTCCATGTGTTAAGCATTTGAGGAGTCCACAAGTCTTTGGTCTCCTTCATTAACAAAGAACAATATTTTGTAACCTCTGTCAAAATTTCACTGTGCCAGAATTTTTCACTGAAGTCACCAAGAAGCAAGATATGTATTGACCTGCTTTGTTGAATTTTGTCAAGTTCTTCAGACAATTTCTCTAGCTCTGAAATAAATGTTGGTATTGGTGCTACACTTATCTTCATGGTTGCATTTTTACTTATTATGCTTGGCATAGACACTGCTCGATCCAATAAATGACCTAAATGATGTTTCTTTTGGCTTTACTGAAAACAAGTAGTTGTTGTTTTACTGTTGTTGTTATGGAGTCATTTCAATTTTATCCAACTTTGTGACTGCTTGTGCGGTTTTCTTGACAAAGATATTAGAATACTTGGCCATTTCCTTTTACAGATGAGGAGCTGAGGAAAGCAGGGTTATGTGACTTACCCAGAGTCACCCAGATAATCAATATCTAAAACCATTTTTTAACTCATGGGATTCATCTTCCTGGTTCCAAGTCCAGGACTTTATCCTTTGCACCATTTAGATGCTCTGAAAACAACAATAGTGGCTGTTTTATTTGCCTCTCTGAGGAATACCTGTGAGTCGGTATTTCACTTAGCTATAAGTTCTTTGTAACTTTTGTTTAAAATTGTGGTGAGAATATTGCTACTGATATGGTATAGTTCTTTATGTTCACTCTTTGGACACTGGGCAGGGCTTTCGCATTTAGTAAATAATTGTAGTTTATAGAAAAGCTAAACACTTTGTCAATTTTAGCACCTTCTGCCCAATTTTCTAAACATAATCAATGAAGAAGTTGAAAGGGGTCCAAGGGATTGAGGACCATGTTGTATTTTGTGCCATTTAATGTTTTTGTTGTAAATATTTTATCACCTAGTGACCAATATGCTGGTAATATACTCTTCTGTATTTATCCAGTCTGCTCCTAGAAAAGAAATAGAGTTGGTGTGTATAAGTAGAGACAGCAATGAGATTTTTTTTAAAAAATGACTTGCATTTAAAATATAAATGCTTATTGATTTTTTAAAAAACATCCTTACTATAAGATAGATTCTACATGGCTAATCCTGTGCTATATAATTTGTTATCAAGATAAACATTTCTCACTGAGAATGAAGATGAATTATCCTTTAATAGTGCTTCATATAAGAAAGAAAACTTTCACTGTATTATGCGATTTGTTTTTGGTATAGAAGATTTTCACAGTTTTGATATCAGATGCTTGGAAGTAGATACCTAATTTATTATTTTAATAAAACCAAATATAAAATTAGTCTGTAGTCTATTACTTCAACTCCATTTCTCCTAATACTAGTTATTTCTTTATTGTTAGAGAACAACTTTTATTGTACATGAATATTTTCTTAGGTTACTTATTTTCCTGTTATCTTATTATGCTTGTTGAGTCCATTTCCTGGCAGAAAGTTTAAAGTATTAATTCTTCAGAATTTTTGGCTATGTATTTTCATTATTAAATGCTTCAATGAATTTAAATTCGCAATGAAATCATTACTCTCTCAATAATATTTCAATGCCTTTTCATTTTATGTGATTCTTGGTCATATGCTCTTATAAACTCTGCATAGAAATTATGCAAGTTTCTACTTAGTCTGTTAATAGTCCATGAGCACCACTGTCAACTATCCGTGTTATCCTTCACTACTGGCCAATAATCATTTGGTCATTTGGGGTGGGATGGATAGGAAAAGTTTTAAATGAATATGCTTATTGATAATTTGTATATCCTGTCATCCTTGATTCCTTCTTAGAAGATTTGATTCTATGATTTTTTTTAATCTTATGACATCTCTAGGAGAACTATGGTTGATTTTAGCTAAAGGGCAAGAAGTCATAACTACAGTGGTAATAAAAAAAAGTGCTTTTATATTAGGAAATAGTTCAGGATCATCAGTGTCACACAATTGTCCATATTTGAAGAAATTCACTCTCACCTTGTTTTATGATAGTCTATTATATGATATTCTAATAATAATTTTATTATACTCTATTAATAAAAACAAATGGTGATGGTAACAATTTTTGGTCTGGTCTTGTGATTTCATCCATTTGGGAAATCCATTTGGCATCATTCTATTTTCTGAACTTCAAGAGCAGCATTGTAAAAAACTAAAGCCTGACCTCTGTTTAATTTCAGAGCTCCAAATGAAAAGAAACTGCTGGTTTTCATCAAGACTGTAATAGGAAAGCCCTCTGCTTTACTGTACAATCACCTCATAAGTGACCCTTTATTTTATGATGTTGTGTTCATCTTCCATCTGTTCCCTGCAGCTATATCATCATTTTGAATATTTGAAATGCCAAAATCCTAGGTCATAGTACATTTTCACAGCTTAATGTGTATAGTAGGGGCAAGGAAGTTGAAGAAGGGAGTCCAAATGGAACTCCCATGGGAAAACTGAGTTTTTGCTTGTGGGTATCAAGTGGGAGTGTAGTATAATAGAAAGAACAAAAGGTTTGTAAACAAAGGAATTGGCAAGTCACTTTTTAAAATTCATTTCTTTCATATCAAATGAGTTCTAAATCCTGTGAGACTATTTTATACTCTTTACTGCTCCTTTTCAAGACCCCCCCTCCAAAAACAGAGAAAAGTAAACAGAAAAAAACTATAATTATGTTAGACCTCTCTGTTCCATCCCTATTAATGATGTATCAATCCAGGGCTTCATTGTCTCTTGCCATTCTCCTCAGTCCAGTCTCTCTCCCAGGATCTTCATTTTCATTCCACTTTCTTTCTTATTCAACTGATAGGATCAAAGATTTAAAGCCCAAATTTCTATATAATATCTATATACTTCTCTCTATATAAGTATAATTATTTTACCAGATGATGAAAATGAGACCAACAAATATAAAGAACTTTGCTTAGAATTACAAAGCTAATAAATATCTGAGACAAACACTGAATTCAGGCTTTCGGTATTCCAAGTCCAGCACTCTATTCATAATGCCACTCAAATATATACTGAGAGTTTTTAGATAAAATAATAAAAGCAATCTATAGTCATATGAAAAAATGCTCTAAATCACTATTGATGCAAAATAAAACAACTCTGAGGTACCACCTCACACCTCTTGGATTGGCTAAGATGACAGAAAAAGAAAATGATAAAAATTGAAGAGAATATGGGAAAATTGAGGCACTAATGCACTGTGGATGGAGTTGTGAACTGATTCAATCATTTTGTAGAATGATTTGGAACTATGCCCAAAGGGCTATAAAATCATGCATATCCATTGACCAAATGATACCACTACTAAGTGTATATCCCAAATAAAAAGAAAAAGGGAAAGGGAAAAGAACAATGTGTTCAAAAACAAATGCCTTCTGATTCTGTATACCTCTACTGAATAGAAAGTTTTCCCTACATCAAGCCTAATTCTGCCTGTTCACAGCTTCTTTCCTTTGCTCCTTCTTTTCCCCCTTTCATCAGAGTACATATCACTTTGAGAGCCCTTTAACAATTTGAAGGAAATAAAGTTTTCCCCTAAATCTTCTCTTCTCTAGATTTAAAATGAGCGATTCCTTTAAAAAATTCCTTCCAGTGATCTTTCCAATATTTTCCCTATCTTGGTTGCTCAACACTGAACATTTTCCAACTTAATTAAGACTGTCCTCCCTAAAGAGTAAATGTGGTCTTCCAGAAGTGGAATGAACGACTAGGATAGAATATAGCAATTTGTTCCTGGGCACTATCTCTCTTAATTCAATCTCTAATTGTGTCAGCATCCCCCACCTACTGCATTGAATTTTTAGTCCATTAAGACCATACAACAGTTGTTTATCCTTGTGTCCTCTTTATATATATTTTTATGCAAAACTTTCCATTTCTTTCCATTAATTATGTTGATCAGTCCCTACTTCTAGCTTGTCAAGGATTTTTTTTTTTTTAAACTCTCATGTGTTAATTACCTTTATAGTTTCTCTGGGTTTTTTTTTTTTTGTTTGTTTGTTTGTTTGTTTGTTTGTTTGTTTTCAAGTTGCTGCTAAAATATTGAGCACTACAGGATGGAACATTTCATTAGCTATCGCCCTTCAAATTGACACTAATTTACTGACAATTAATCTAAATCTGCTCATTCAACAAGTTCCAATTTTACTTTGTGGCACTATCCTATAACTCATTTCTCTCCACCTTATTCACAGAAAGAACTAGGTGGGGCAGTGAATAAAGAGTTAATCTTATTGTTAAGAGGACAAGTTCAACTCTAACCTTAGATATTTGCTAAGTATGTGACCCTAAACAAATCATTTTCTGCTTTGGTTCTTTAGTATGTAAAATGGGCATAATAATAGCATCTATCTTCTATCTTTTGTGAGGATCCAATGATATAATATTTACTCAGTGCTTTGCAAACCCACACTGCAACTTTTCCCATTATAATTTCAGTATTTCACTGGTCAGCGTAAGAAATTAAGTGGGGTCTTTTGGGGAGTTTTGCAGAAATTAAGATGGCATACAAAGGCCAAATATGACTCAAAGTCTATGACCAAATACCCCAGGTAAGTAACTCATAAATAACCCATAAAAGGAAAAAAAAAAAATTCAGACGACTTCTTTGGTAACAAGGGAATGTCAAAATTTTATGCAGATTTTCCAAATTGTGAAGGCACCATGCTCCCTAACCCTCATGATGCGAAAGGGATAACTGTAGATGAATGCAATCTATTCTTACTAAGGTGATATTCTTTTCTGATTTGGTCTCTCACTCAGAGGTATGTTCCTGACTAACTCTGCTGTTCCAAAGTAGTATCTCATGTGAAATTATTCATTTCTATTTTAGGCTGAGAGCCCAAACTCTCATTTCTGTAAGTCACAACCACAAAATATACTTTTATCCCATAGTCATCACAGTTCTAAGTATTAGTTTTTCCCATCCATCAATTTCACAGTCTTCCTAACTCTCATATAGAAATTAGATACTAGAGAACAGGATAATAAAGCCACTTTTTTTCTGAGTATCTTTTCTTTATGGACTGTCTTCTCATTGTTTATTTCTCAGTCTTTTTTTTAACCCTTTCTATGAACAATTGTTGTTCAGTTGTTTTACTGGTGTCTGACTTGATAAAGATTCTTGATAAAGATGCTGGAATGCTTTTGTATTACCTTCTCTAGTTCATTTTATATAAGGGAACCAAGACAAAAGTATTAAGTGATTTAGCCAGTTTCACATAGTCAGTAAATATCTAAGGCTGGATTTGAACTCGGAAAAATAAGTCTTTCCGACTGATTCTAGTCTAGAATAAGACTTTCTGGCACTCTATCAACTGAGCAACTTAGCACTTGTGTTAATTTCTATGAATAAAATTGTCCCAATCAGAAAATGATGTCCTTTTACAATAATGTGAGAGAATTTCTAATATGCTTTTTTGGAATGCCTTTTTTACTTTCTTTTGAGTGTGTATAGGCATTAATGAAGAGAGAATCAAGCTGTCCATTGTTCATGAAATACTCAATTCACGTGATGTACCTGTGTTTTTTAACTCCATTTTTTCTTCGATGACTTCCTCTTCATCACTTCACTTTCATATTTCCTTATTCATGCATTACAGTCTGCTCATCTCTACTGTGTTCCACTTCCCTGGTTTTTAGAGACTGTAGTGTTCCGTGACTCACTGCAATAGAACAATGCCAGAAAAATACTAGAATTTAAAAAAAAGTATCTTTGTTTCAAGGAGAATTTTGGGTCATTAAAAGAAATTGGTCTTTTCCTAAAGGCATGACTACAAACTCTCTTCCTTATGTTCAGCTACAGCTATACTTTAATGTCTATTTGCAGTGTTTTTCCAAGATATATACATTGATGAATGAGTGTTATACATTCTCTACCCAGTCACATATCATGCATTGGACTATGTACTTTCTTCATATAGTCACTTTCCCTCCCTGTATGGGTATTTTTTCCCTAAATTTTATTTAGGAAATTCAGTGTTCAAAACTTGGTACAATCAATGCAAGAACAAGAATCTGGAAGATCTTACCACCTATTAAAAAAATCTTCTTCACTTAGATTCTTTGCTGGATCTCCTTCATTTTGATGGTGACTATATGGCAAGCATATGTCTCTGTTTGTAAGCTGTAAAATACAATATAAATGTGAGCTATTTTCATTGTTAGGGTGGTAAACATGT
This sequence comes from Sarcophilus harrisii, assembly GCF_902635505.1. Classification (NCBI taxonomy): domain Eukaryota; kingdom Metazoa; phylum Chordata; class Mammalia; order Dasyuromorphia; family Dasyuridae; genus Sarcophilus; species Sarcophilus harrisii. The sequence continues at coordinate 512,390,160 of NC_045428.1, read as the reverse complement.
AAAAGAGGACATTAAAATGTTAAAATATTAAAATGGATGGTGGCTGAATAATATAACCTAAGGTATTAAATGTGGTTCCCCCCAGAAAAAAAAGGATAAAGAAATGTAATTAAATATGAGAAAAAATTTATTGACATTTTAATCATAAAATTATTAAATAAGCAATAACAATTGTATGATCCTTGACCTTGAATGCATGTATACATACATATGTACATATATACACACATACATATATATATATATATATATATATATATATATATATATATACATGTTTGTGCACACATTTATGATGTGTAGCATGCTCAGTGGTCATATCCCAATAATATCTCCTTGGCAGATGAACTAAACCTTGCTGAGAGTAACTGACAGATCTCAAATGCTTCAGTGATTTGTGGGATGTCTACCCCAAACATATGAAGACTTCCCTGGAAGAATGTTCAGTAGAGAACAATTTATTCCAGGAGCATTGAAGACAGCTAAAGAAGATGCTGTGGAGTACTTAGAGTTTGGTCAGATATTGAAAATCCCAAGATCATCCACTGTATCCTGGGCCAGTGCCGGTGATTTTGACTTTTGTCCTGCCTCTGTACGTCAACGATTCTGGAAGAGAGAATAAGGCTGATGGCTTTGTGCAACTTGGTCTTACTTAAATCTAATTCACCTACAAATCAAGACATCGGGATGCCATTGATTCTTTTTGAAATGATGAATTAAAATGATATACATTTATGTGTATATATCTATATCTGTTTCAATTTTGTCATATGTAAAATGGAGAAATTGTAGAACCTACCTTCTGGAGTTGTTGTGTGAATAAAATGATAGAATAAATAAAGTGCTTGTCAAATCCTAATTATTATTATTATATATGTGTGTATATATATATGCACATATATGTGTGTGTGTCTGACATAGAAATGTTATACCCACACAATAAAAATACATATATGCCAAAATATACATGTGTTTCTTCATGTGCGTGTTTTATACATACACACACACATTCACACACACAGATGATAGCACAGAGAGAGAAAGAGTGATATGTCCTCCTGAGGGTCATTTTACTAATTTGGTTTTGAGATCCTCTGAAGTATCTTATACATGATAAAGCTTAACAATTTATACCTCATTTAAAAACAGCTCATAGCAGAATATGAGGTAAGTATCCAAAGATCCTTCTTTATGTGTAATTTGCATAGTAATGAATAAACATTAGTTACTATACTTTATATTTCAGTAATTAAATTGCTAAGTCATTTTAACAACTGTTAAGTAATTCAAAGTAAATCAAAATACTCAACAGTAAATAATGCTAATTCATTATTGAATTTCCTTCATTTTGTTTCTCAGTTAAAATATTCTTATAGCCCAAATGAAATGATAGTAAGCTATGCATGTTTCAGGCTTCTTTGGGAAAATTATTTCTTAATAATTTAATATTTTTGGGATCTGTTTTTGTGTAACTGTTTCCACAAGTCATATTATTCTGTACCTTCTCTGAGCTTCAATTTCTCATATGAAAAATGAAATAGATAAGATTAAATGACCTCTAAGGTTCTTTCTAACACCAAACTTGTAATCATATGATTATTTTTATATAAACTAGAACACTGATTGTTCAGCAAAATGTATGTAAGTAGCAGAACTTATCTGTGAATTCAAAGGACAATATTTTCATTCAATCCCCCTCTTCTGATTGTCATTGTCTCTCATCGAACTCCAGTTATCTGTCTTTGGCCTTTACATTGATCCCTTTGGCATGGGAGAATGTTTTCCTCACCTTGCTGGCACATTGATTTTCAGTCATGTAGCAAACATGCTCAATCTTTTGTTTTTGAGTTAAGAGAAAGTATTCATTTGGGAACATTCTTTTTAAATCATCCTTGGTGGATCTGTGTTTCTCTTTCCAGCAGATACAAAATCAATCATTGATCACTTTTATTGTGTTATCAAATACTTTTATCAGCAGAACATAAAGGAATAAGAATCAAATATGTTGTACTGAAAAGGGCACTTAATTTGTCGTCAGAAAACCAGAGTTAAAAAAGAAATAAAGAAAACCTGAGTTTACATCATAATGCTATCCCTGTGTGATATAAAAACACAAAGGAATAACTTGATTTCCTCTATAAAATGAGAAAGTAAAACCAGGTGAGTTCTGAGGCTCCTTCTGGCTCAAGATCCTGTGAAAGCCAGTGTAAAATCCTTAGGGTTCACCAACCTCAATTAAAAAACAGTACTAAATAGGTTATATGAGAAACCTGTAGATCTTTCCAGTTACATGGTTAAAAGAGCTTTAGTTTTGTAAACTTTGAATAAAAACAAGGATCATCATTGTTAAGGGTATCCCAAACTCTGTCAAACCACAAATGCCAATACTTCCTAAATGGAAAGGAACATTGATGTATTCTTCCAGAATTCACAGTAGTTCTAGGTCTCTATACCCTAGAAATACCACTGACTGTGATCCTAGATCAGAGGAGCTGAAATGCAAAGTTGCACAGTTGGACATATAAGGATACTGAGGTCCAGAGAGGTTAAATGAATTTCTCATGATCAAACAGGTAAAAGGTAACAAAGATATTATTTGAACTCAAGTCTTTTGAGCCCAGAATTAAGTATTTTTAATTGTTAGCATAGTGCTTCCTAGCTGCTTGGGAGTCTACTTTCAAATGAACATTTTGATTTCTAGGTTGACTCTGTGGTCCTTGGGAAGAGATTCTACCCCCCCCCCAAAAAAAAATCCATTAAGTGTCCCAACCCTACTTGTTGAAATGTCAGCAAGATGCTAAGAATGGGCTTGGAGAATGTTGTTCCTTGTGAAAAAAGCAAATTATTGTCTTACTGTATTCTCTCTTTATTCAGATGACATCTGGAGCATTATTCATTTCTGGATACCCCCATATAGCAAGGATATTTATTTGGAGCATTTATAGTGAATACTGTTAAAGGATAGTAGGATCATTCTGTATGAAGATACTTTGAGGAAATTAAGGATTTTTAGCTTAGAAAAGAAAAGACTTGGGGAAGAGAAGGCAAAGATGAGATAATTATCTTTGAGTATATGAAGTACTATTATGTAGAAGAATAATTAGATAGGAGTTTGGGGGGCTCAGCATAATTAAGAGTGACTGGTAAAAATTGCAAAGAAGCAAATTTAAGCGTAATATGAAGAATACTTTCCTAATAATTAGTGTTTTCCAAAAATAGAATGAGCTACTATCAGGGATAATAGGTTTTCTCTTGACATCTTCAAGATAAGATATGTTTATTTGTTGAGTTTGCTGGGAGTTTAGGGGGTTATTGTAGACATTGTTTTAGAAAAAATATTTTATTTTTAACTGATAAAATAACATTTCCATAACACAATATAATAAAAAGATAATTGTACATGAAACTATAAATCTATTATACTTGATATTCCTTCTAACTATATAATAAAGTTATATAAATTTCTTTATTTCCTTCTTGTTTTTTTTCTATACCTTAGTAATGTCTATCTTTAGATATAAATAATTTAATATATGTAAAATTATTCTATACATTTTTAAGTTTATCAGTTCTTTCTCTGGATTCAAATAACCATATTTCTTCATATATCCTTTATATAGTTAATTTCAATATTTATAATAATCAAAATGACTCACTCAAAATTATTCTTAAAACAATCTTGCTGTTATTGTATAAGTGTTCTCTTGGTTCTGTTCATATTGGTTGTTCAAGATGGGTACAGATGGAACATAATGCAGTTGAAACTGTCTGATTCTGATTTTCTTATTTTGATTCTATTAAACACTGTTTTGTATGTATTAACCTCCAGTTTAAAAGTCCTCAGAGGTTTACTGCTGCTGACAGAATAAATGCTAAACCTTTTAGTCTGACATTCAAGGCTACTCAAGATTTATTGCTGAATAAATTTCCTAGTATCCATTGTACTCTAGTCAAATTGGTCTACTCATTTTTCTCTTATACTCACCACAGACATTCCTATACTCATATTGTTGCTCTTTCCTTCAATTCCCTACCCTTACAATTATTTCTTACTCCTGTAAGTATTGCCTTTTCTCTAAGGCCTACCAAGCTGGAAGATAGGAAACCAGATTCCTGGCTCTATTCCTAGCTCTTTGACCTTGAGTAAATCCTTTGTACTCTTAAGGTTTCATTTCCTTATCTGTCAAAAGCAAAAGAAAATGATGGAAAGGAAATATTTTACTTGATTGTATATCTATAAGTTCTGATTATAAAATAATTTTTTATATTTAAAGCATCATCTTCTCTAAGAAGTTTCTAATCCTATAGCCCTTTGAATTCCTATAACACTTACTATCTCTCCCACTCAATTAGTGTTTAGCCCACACTACTATGAGTTATATTTACCATTTAAAACATACACACATGTAAATAAGTAAGTAAATATATACACATATGTATATGTTTATAATAATAATAAATATGTCCATATATGTATAAACACATAAAAATTATTTTTCTATAATTTATAAATCATTTAATAGTTGCTGCCATGAATTCTCAGTCTGTGTGTTTCTAGGGCTTATTACAGTGCTCTCCTAAACTTCATTTCCACCAAATGCTGATAGCACTGCCATGCTTTTTCAGTTATCCACATTCACAACTTTGGGGTTGTCCTTGATTTCTTATTCTTCCTTACCTCACATATACATTGAATTGACAAATCTTTTTGTTTTGACTGCCATAATCTCTGCCATTCTTCCCTTTCTTTCTCTCCTCATAGCAAATATTTCCCTATTCCAATTTATTTTTCACACAGCCACTAATGTCATTTTTATTAAGTCATAGGTTTGAGCATATAATTTCTCCACTCAATAAACTACAGTGACTATTGCTTTATAAACTCTTCTTTTTGCTTTTTAAAGTTCTTTATAACATGCACCCAACCTGACTTATATTTCCTTTAATTCATTTTTTTCTTCAACTATAGCTGAAGTGTTCCCTGACTCCAACATGTAGCCTTCCCCAAGCTTCTCGTGCCATTCTCTCCAAAATTTCTGAAAGTATGTTTTGTATATTATATATAATTTTATGTCATTAATATAATGTTAATGGTTTGAAGGCAGGTTGTATTTTATATTTCTTTTTGATAAGCGTAGTTCCTTGTACATAGTTGGTACACAATAAGTGCTTTTTTCACTTACAGATTAGCCAATAAATATATATGATATAAATAAATTGGATAAATATATGTTGAGCACCTAATACTTACCAGGTGTTTCTCAGTAGAAAGAGTGTTGGGTGTAGAATCAGCAAAACTTATTTTCATGAGTCCAATTTTGGCTTCAGATATTTACAATTTATATGATCCTGGGCAAGTCATTTAACCCGCCTTGCCCCAGTTTCCTCATCTGTAAAATTTCCTACTCCAGTAGGAAATGGCAAGCCACTTAATATGTTTGCTAAGAAAACCCTAAAAGACAGAGATCATGAAGAGTCAGACATGACCAAAATGATTGAATTACAGTAACAACAATTACGTACATGTGCCAGATTTTAGGGATGCACCGACAAAAAATGATAGAGCTCTTTTATTCTCCATGAGCTGAGAGTCTAATGTGGAGGAATAACATGTACACAAGTATCACAGAAAGTTGAATATGATAGGAGAAATACGATTCTGTGGGAAAGCTTGAAGAGGGATGGGTCACGTTCAACTGGAAGCCATATTATGAAGGATCAAAAAAGTTTTCATGAAACAGGTGACATCTAAAGTAGATCTTGAAGGAAGAATAGGACTTTAATAGATAGAAGTGTAGTGTGGATTATCTGAAATCTGTGCATGTGAAATAATCTATGTAAGTGCATAATGAGTGATAATATAAAAACAAAAGCCCCTTTAAACTATTAATAATTTATCATACCTTAATATGTTACTTCTTCAGGGCCTTTTCAATTTTAGTAGGAGATTCCTGGAGATTGAAATGCTTTACTGAAAATAAATCACCTTCCAACAGTTGGAATTTTAGTCCTCAGGGAAAGATGGTGCTGATTGTGTTTAGAAGGAAACAACAGATCATAATGTATAAAGAACTCTCTTTTGCTTATGTGTAGGGTTAGTCCTGTGGGTTTAACTTTTAACTCCTGTTGACACTAATCTGCCTGCTCTAGAATTCCATGGCTATCATCAGTCAGCAAGGATTCTTTGAATTCAATTATTCATTCTATGAAAAAAATGATCCTCTCTATTATAAGGAATATAGGAGAAGAGCATGGTTCAGTCCTCAATAGCCTTCCACTTCTCTTGGATAGGCAATACTAACTAGTGAAACACTTCTGTAACAGTTCTGTGATCCTGACTTGAATATAAAGAGTAGGAAGGTTAGTGTGGCCTGCATGGTCCTTCAAGGGGTTGAATCCTGATAATTAGGCTTATAGTAAATCTGGGGACATTCTATGTGGAATAGATGATAAAATTAACAGCACTGAAATTGCAATAAACTTTGAGTATGTGCAGGATTGTGTGGACAGATGACTAAATGAAGTGGGTACTGGGTTTATTGTGAGGAAGCCCATTTATGTGGTTCCACAAAGACAACCTTTTTAAGTATGATAAGATGCTGTTCATATTTTATTATTTCTCATTATTTTTAATTTACTATTTTATTTATTACTTATTAATAAATGTGTTATTTATTTTATTACATTTTATATTTTATTATATTTATCATATTTTCAATATAATGTAATTATATGTATTGTGTTTTAAGTATTTAAAAACATGATTCTTAGAAAGTATCAATAGTTTTCACCAGATTTCCAAAAGGGGCCATGACACAACAAAAATTTAAAATCCCTGTTCTAGATGCATCATGATATAGTACGATAATCACTAGAATTTGAGTCCATGAAGCTCAATTCATGTCCTCCGTCCCTCTAAAGATGGAGGGCAGTATGGAAAAATGGCAAGAGGGGTGGCTTGAAATCTGCAGTCAAAGCCTTTATCTGCCACTTAATGCTTGTTTCCCTTTTGACAAATCACTGAACCTTTTTGTGTCTCTTCCTTTGTGAAGTGACGATATTGTACTGCATGACCTCTAACATCCCATCCAGTTCTAAATCTGTGATATATTGAGAGTGTGTGACTTAAAATCAGGAGACTTCAATTCATCTCAGCTCTTACATTTACTAGCTATTTAACCATGAGTAAGTCATTTAATCTATTTCAGTCCTACTTATATCATCTATAAAATGGGGAAAATAATTTTTGTATTGCCTTCTTCATGTCATGGTTTTAGGGACATCATTTTATAAGGCCTTAAAATACTACATAAATATGAGGCATTATTATTACTGTTATTACTTACTACTTATATAGCCTTAGGTAACTAACAAACTCTGGGAATCTTGATTTCCTCTTCTGTAAGTACCTACATTGGAATACCTATTTCCTAGTGTTCTTGTGAGGATCAAATGAGATAATTTGCATTAAGGCATTTTATAACTAAAAATGACATATAAAGATGAATCATGATTATCATTAACCTCCTCATAAATGTCTACCTAGGATCAGCATTAGGGGAGCACCAAGAGCTGCTTTGTAGTTTATAAGCTGATGCATCTTCAGTTCATCTATATTTTATGAATCAAGTTGCAATTTATCTGCTTCCAAACAGTTCAGTCTGGTATCAGGTCTATTGAGCCTTGTCCACTTGAGCCATCAGAGTATTGCAAAGTTAGCAAATCCTTCTCTCTGATTCTTGCACAAATTCAGTACAATAAGACCAGGGTTGAGAGTCAAATACCTGCACATGTGCACTTCTTTCCCATCTTGCCTCCTAATGGGTACTTGTGGGTCATTAGCAATTCTTAGTGCTGTCTCCTTTCATGGTCCAAAAGAAGGAGTGATTGTGGCAACTTACTGCATTTTGCCTTGTTTATGAAGCATGGTGATGAGGTCAGGCTTTCTGACATTGATAGCTCCCATTCTTCATAGAGCACTGGTTCTTTAAGTTGGCACTTAATCACCATGGCATTAATGTAGGTTCTGGCGCCTTGAGCCTTTCACTTGCCCCTCTGGCCATACCTCATTGGCTAAGCAATCCCTATCCATTCCCCTATTATGAGATGAATACTGAACAATCTAAGTGCTTGTCAAAGCATAGGCTTGTGGTCAAGAGGAGAAGAAATGCAAAAGACTTTTAAGGATCAGGAAATGATCTGGAATGTTTACAATCAAGTCAATATGCATTAAAAGAAATTATACCAATCTTCCTACCATTCAAAAAAAAAAAAAACCCACCATCCTTCTCTCCTTATAAAAAAGGAATATATATGTTCCTGTCCTTAATTTGGGAGTAGGAGTACAACTTAAACAAAAGTTTGCTAATTTTCTGCATATTGACCAGTTAATGGATGTTCTTAGTAAAGGGGATAGGGACTTTAATTGAGATTTCACTGATATATATGAAAATGACTTGTCCATGGTCATATTGCTAATCAGTAAAGAGCTGAGATTTACACACAAGTCTCCCAACTTCAAGACTAGAATGTAATTTGTTTTTAATTAACAAAAGTAATTTTTTTCTCCCTTTCCCTGCTCCCAACTGGGAAAAACAAACAAAAAAATAACAATCAGAACAAGAAGCCCTACCAACACCTTCTCAAAATAATGGGGTGGCTTTTTTTTCTTTTTTTTTTTTTTGGTCTTCAGTTGAGAGGAAACATTAAATTTCAGTTAGTTAAATGAAAACAAAATTGTATTAAAAAAAAAAAAAAACAAGACTAGAATTCTTCAAGGTCACAGATTTAGAACTGGACTTCTAGACCAGAGGTCATCTGATCCAGCCCTCTCCCATTTTACAGATGAGGAAGCTCAGGCTTAAAGAGCTAAATTACTAGCTCAAAATGATACAGGAGTTAACCGGAAGAAACATCTCTATCTTTCTATGGATACAGGTCAACAATTTTCTCTGCCATTTATAGTCTTAGTGAGTTGATTAAAGGATTGAGACATTGTGACCTGTAATTTGTTTACAAGTATGTCTTTGGGGCCACAGTTGTTTGTAATTTTGAAAAATTCACTTTTGATTATTTCATGGTTCCTTTTACATAGATGTAGTAATTGCTTATAATGTTTTTGCCTAATTTACTCTGTTTCAGATAATACAGCTCTTTTTATGCTTCTCTTTGTTCCTCATATTTATAGTTTCTTACTACAGGAATATTCATTACATTCATATAGTACAATATATTTGAGCATTCCCTAGTTGATAGGCACCTACTTTTTTTTTTTTTTTTTTTTTTTTCATTCTTTACCCTTACAAAAAAAGTGCTGTTATAAATATTTGGGGGATATAATGAAAGTTTTTTTATCAATGGCCTTCAAGTATACCTGTTATCAAAGAATCTCAGGACCAAAATAATGGATATTTTGGTCACTTGAATAAGTCCAAATTGCTTTCCATTCATAGTTTCACCAATAATACACTATTGTGCATAACTTCCCACAGTCCCTCCAAGACATTTTGTTATTCTTACCAGTTTGCTGAATGTGAAGTAAAAGCTCAGGGTTATTGATTTGCATTTCTCTTATTATTTTTTCATATATTTGTTGAGAGTTTGCAATTCTTTTGAGAACCTTTCTTCCAAAATCAAAATTTAGATTTTAGTGCATATTCTATGGAAACATATTAGTTATTAAAATTACTAAGTGTTCTGCTTCTTATGCAAGTGCTCTTTTCATTAGCATTACTGTAACAATTTTGTGTATTTTCCCCCCCTCACCAAGTTCAGCTTATTTCACTCTGCCAGTTCACATACATCCTTTCTGTATTCATCTGAATTCTATATCATTGTTATTTCTTCTTTTACAATCACATTGCATTGTCATTATTATTTCTTCTTTTACAATCACATTCCATTACATGCACATACCACAGTTTGTTCAATGATTTGATTAGCAATCTGTGAGTACTAACTTTATTTCCATTTTTCCTGTCTCATGTGATTATGTTATGATTATTTTGATATATATTAGATTTTTATTTTTACTTTTAACAACCTCAGGGTATAAGCCCAATAGTGGCAATTCTGGGTCAAATGACATGATTTTTTTTTATAATGATGAATTGTTTCTTAGAATTATTGTATTACTTCACAGCTTTGCCAATAAAGTATTAATATATCTCTTTTCTGACAACCTATCTTCAATTGACTGTTTCCATTTCTTGTCATCTTTGATGATTTGCTGAGTATGAGGTAAAAGTTGAGATTTAATTTAATGTTCATTTTTCTTTCTAGTGAGTTGAATGTTGTTTTTATGTGGCTTAAGACACATTATATCTATATCCTTGCTCAAGAATGGAAGGGTAGCTTAAGCTTAAGAATGGAAGGGTAAGAAAAATGGATTCCTTAGGAGAAGGGAAAGGATAGGAAGAATGGATATAATTATATCATATATAGGCTTGCAAGGAAGAGTGTATTTGATGGAGAGGAAAATGAAGAGGAAAAATAGCAATATTGCAACCTCATTTTCATCTGAATTGGTTCAAGGAAGGAAGAATAAATGTGTGTGCGTGTGTGTGTGTGTGTGTGTGTGTGTATACACATACACTTAGGTATAGAAATTCATTTCATGCAACAAGCAAATAGAAGAGGAAGGGATTAAGAAAAAGGAAAGTTTAAGAGAGAAGGCAGCAATGTGGGTGGCTCAGTTGATAGAGTACTGGGATCAGAATCAGAGAAACTTGAGTTAGTATCCGGCCTGAGATACTTGGGCAACTCACTTGACCTTCATTTTACTTAACCTACTAAATAAGGAAATGGCAAACCATGCCAGTGTCTTTGCCAAAAACAAAAACCCCATGGATAGTACTGGCATACTATGGATCCATGGGGTCAAAAGACTAAATAGTTTAACTGATTATGGGAAGAAATGGTCAGAAGAAAAATGAGCTTTTAAGAAAGGGATTAGGTTAAAAAAACAAAGGATAAGTGGAAAAGTATGGGATACACAGCTATCAATTATAACTGGGAATGTGAATGGGATAAGTTCACCAATAAAAAGGAAGAAGATTACAGAATAGATTAAAAACAAGAATCCAACAATATGTTGTTTACACATCATCTCAAATAATCTCTTCCATTTATTGAGAAGGAAATTGGCCAAATGAAGACACAGAATTTGTCTCAGAACCCACAGTTAACAATTACATAGCAGAGACTCAAACCTAGGTCACCTGACTCCAAATTTAGCATTCTTTCAACTTACCACATGTCCTTATTGATCAAACAATGAACTTAATATCTTTAAAATCTTGTAGCAGTGGGCTAATTCTTTTGTGAAGGTTGATGGTCAGCAGAGGAAAGAGGAGTAAAAGAGAATGCTCATTAACTTTCACAGCAAAATTCATTAAATTAAAGGCCATTATTTTTAATCACTCAATCAACTAGCATTAAATAACCATCTATTTTCTCTTCTTGTCACTCCTTTCTCTTATTAAACAAATTTTAAAAATAATAACCTCCATAACAATTAAATATAGTCAAGGAAAACAAATTCTCTTATTTACCGTGTCTAAAAATATGTCTAATTTTCCACTTTGAGTCCATCACCTTTAAGTGAATTCAATGCTGTCTCAAGTATAATCCTGAGCAAGACACTTAAAGTCAATTTGCTTCAGTTTTCCCATCTTTTAATTTTACTTTACTGAGTTTTTGTGAAGATTAAATAAAACTAGATATAGATATAATTGTCTACACCCACACCCACACTTATATAGTGCTTTCCAATCTTAAAGCCCTATATAAATTTTAGTTTTTGTTTTTGTTATTATTTTCTTATGCTTCTATCTTATAGACTTCCTATGAGAATCAAATGGTAACATATATAAAGTTCTTTGAAAAACTGGGAATAATAGTAGCATTTACCTCTCAGGGTAATAATCAAGTAAAGTAATTTGCAAACTTTAAAGTGTTATATAAATGATAGCTTTTATTGTTTTTGTACATAATGTTATTTTTGCAATACAAATTGTTCACCTGGTTTTGTTCACTTGCCATCACTTCATACTCTGAAAATGTTCATTTCATCATTTATTATGGTAAATGATATTTTTCATTATATTAAAATACCATAATTAAATAGACATTTATTAAATACTTTTATGTGCCTTTCACTATACTATTCCTGATATTTTGTATAATGGCTTCTTTTTTTCCTTTGGGAAGAAAAAAAAAACAAGACAAAGAAAGCAAACTTTAAAAACCTAGGCTCTGTTTTGTTTATTGAAGGTCACCTAAAAGGTGTTGTTTGATTTGTAAAGAATAAGATATCAAAGTAAAGAGATCTACCATCAGCCTTTCAGAAAAAATATGAGGAGTCTCTTAATAGGGTGGTTCCTCTGTCTTTCATTTGCTAGGAACAAGAGCACATGGTGAAAAGAGAGATCTCTAAGGTAACCAGAGCAGTGGGCACATAGAGACAATAGATAAACATCTATTAGTTGGAGCTATATTTCTGCCAACTAATATCCAGAGTGTGTTTTAGTTGGAAAAGCAAAGCTTGCCTGACATTTGCTAGCAACAAGAGAGTGTACCTAGGAAATGTTAGCAATGCATTGAGAAAATACAATTTTCTTTTGGAGAGAAGTTTCTTTTCTACCTGTTAATGAGGAAAGTGTGGTTAGTGACCTTAGCATAGGGACTTAGTGCCTAAAATTTAGACATTTTTTAGAATAAATGAAAAAATATAGCTTTGAATTTCTTCAAAGAATTTAGGTTTGAGATGCTTAGGTCTTGTCAGTTAGCATCTATCACAGAATCCTAATCAAAAGCTCTCAGAGTGCTAAGAGACCTCTATGGCTTTTTAGTCCAGTGGGTGTTGTATGCATATTTGAATGTCAAAATATATGCTTTAAACAATAAACAGTTTTGTTTTATTATAATGGCCTAATATGGGCCAGCATTGTTCTAGGTGTTGTGATGCAAAAGACAAAGAATAAACTTCCTTCAAGGAACTTATATTCTATTGGATGAGCCAACATATTGATAAATAAATAATAATTGATAAATTGGTAGAGGGAAATGCTAGATAGAATTATAAAGGATTTCATGTAGAAAGTGAGTAGAATTTTTTTAATTTGCAATTTTTTAATTTGTTTTTAATGAACAAAAGTAATTATTTTCTCCCTCTCCCTGCTCCCAAATGGGAAAAACAAATAAAAAAATAACAACCACAACAAAAAGCCCTACCAACACCTTCTCAAAATAATGGGATGGCTTTTTTTTATCTTCAGTTGTAAGGAAACATTAAATTTCAGTTAGTTAAATGAAAACAAAATTATATATTTTTTCCCTATCTGATGAACCCTCTGAAATACAGTCGATGGACTCAGACTAAGAATCTCTGCTCTGAATTATCAACATTTCTGTAAGATATTGTTTTGAGAAATGAAAAGAATGTACTAGTGTGGTTAGATCTAATGAAAGTACACCAAAACAATGAACTCTTTAGACTGGAACATTTTATCTTAATGCATCTCATTGGCCTTTTTGGCCACTTGTTAAGACTCCCAGATCTTTTGCATAAAAACCACTATTTAACTATAGCTCCTCAGTGTTTTATTTATAAAATCAGAGTTTTGATTCCAAGAGTAAAACATGCCATTTATTCATATTAAATTTTATCTTAGAAGATTCAGCTGAATATCATAAATTGTAAAGTTAAATTTTTTTATTAAGATACTGACTTTGTCCTCTAGTGCATCAATTATCTCTCCCACCTTTGATTCATATATACCATTTATTCCTTTACCCAAATCATTAATGAAAAAGTTAAATGCCATAAGATCAAGGCCAGGTCCTAAGGAACTACCCTAGATTGACTTTTTTTTTTTTTTATCCAACTAGCTTCCCAACTTACCAAATTCCACTGTCAGAATGACTCTAGCTCATATCAACTCTATTATTGATAAAGTCTTGTGGACATTTAAAAATCCTTGCTATCTTTTTTTTTTTTCTAGATTAGGGTTTTCTAATCTCTCTCTCTCTCTCTCTCTCCTCTCTCTCTCTCTCTCTCTCTCTCTCTCTCTCTCTCTCTCTATATATATATATGTATATATATATATATTTATATTTATATCTATCTATCTATCTATCTATCTTTCCTTTCATCCCTCTTCCCTGTCTTTTTTTCCTCCTGTTGTTCCTCTATTTCTCTCTGTGTCTCTGTCTCTGTCTCTTTCTGTGTCTCTGTCTCTCTGATGGCCCCTTTGGAAGTTTCACACTGTGAATTTCCTTCTCAGAATCAGATTTCAAATTTTTTTAAATTACTGTTTCCTTTATCTTTCTGGTTATACATGTACATGTTTTTTAAAAATACATATTTTTTTATGAATCATATTGGGAGAGAAAAGTCTGATCAAAAAGGAAAAACCACAACGAAAAAAAAAGTGAATATCACACATGTTGATTTGCATTCATTCTAGATAGTGCTTTCTTTGGATGCAGATGGCATTTTTCCATCCGAAGTTTATTGGGACTGCTTTGGAACTACTGAAAAGAACCAAATCTGTCATAGTTGATCATCATACAATCTTGCTGTTACTGTGTACACTACTGGTTCTACTTATTTTGCTCAGTATCAGTTCATATAAATCTTGCATGTAAGGCTTTCTAAAATCAGCTTGTTCATCATTTTTATAGTACAATAATCTATTATTTTCATATACCATATCTTATTCAGCCATTTCCCAAGTGTTGGGCAACTACTCAGTTTCCAAATCTTTGCCACCACAAAAAGAGCTGCTACAAACATTTTGCACATGTGAGTCGTTTTCCTTCCTTTATGATTTCCTTGGGACACATTTCCTATAGTATTCTTGTTGGATCAAAGGGTATGCACATTTTTATAGTCCTTTGGGCATAGTTCCAGATCAGTCTCCAGAAAGGCTGGATCATTTCACAACTCCACCAATAACGCATCAGTGTCCCAGTTTTCCCACATTCCCATTTATCATTATCTTTTTCTGTCATCTTAGCTAATCTGAGAAATGTGAGGTGGTACCTCAAAGATGTTTTAATTTGCATTTCTCTAATTCAGAGATTTAGAGCATCTTTTCCTATGATTTTAGATGACTTTAATTTCACCATCTGAAAGGAATGACTTGTATTCTTATAAATTTTATGCATTTTTAATATATTTTAGAAGTGAGGCATTTATCAGAAACACTGTTTGTAAATAAAAGTTTTCCCCAGCTTTGTGCTTCCCTTATAATTTTGTTTATGTTGGTTTTGTTTGTGCAAAACCTTTTTAATTTAATGCAATCAAAGTTGTCCATTTTGCATTACATAATATTTTCTAACTCTTCTTTGGTCATAAATTTCTCCTTTCTCCAAAGATCTCATAGATAAACTATGCCTTGTTCTTTCTTTTTAAAAATTTTTATTATAGCTTTTAATTTACAAGATATAGGCATGGGTAATTTTTCAGCATTGACCCTTGCAAAACCTTCTGTTCCAACTTTTCCCCTCCTTCCCCCACCCCCTCCCTTAGATGGCAGGTAAACCAATACATGTTAAATAGGTTAAAGTATATATCAAATGATTTTGAAGACTACTGGTTTATAATATAGCTTTAGGTCTTGTACTTTTCATTTTTTTAATTAATTACCTTAATATTATTGACCATTTGTTCTTCCAGATGAGTTTTGTCATTATATTTTCTAGCTCTATAAAATATTTTTGGCAGTTATTTTGGTATGGTACTGAACAAGTAGACCAATTTATGTAGAATTGTCATTTTTATTACATTATCTCAGCCTATCCATGAGCAATTCATATTTTTCTATAGCTGTTCAGATTAGACTTTACTTGTGTGGCAAGTATTTTGTAATTGTATTCATATAGTTCCTGGGGTTTTTTTTTTTTGGGCAGAAAAATACCCAAATATTTTATTTTGTCTACAGTTACTTTAAATGTAATTTCTCTTTCTATCTCATGCTGTTCAGCTTTTTCAGTAATATATAGAAATGTGATGATTTTTGTGTGTTGTTTCAAGTAGGTTTTTGAATGATTCCCTAGAATTCTCTAAGTATATCATCATATCATCTGCAAAGAGTGAATGTTTTATCTCCTCATTACCTATTTTAATTCCTTTAATTTCTTTTCTTTTCTTATTGCAGTTTTTAAAAGAATATTACATAGAATTAAAAAGTAACCAAAGATATTGTAATCCAGTTATCAAACTATTAAGAAAATAATGAATCCTAGTATAAGAGTTCTTGGTATGCTCTAATCTGATGAAACTCCTTTTTTCAGCACTTGGAGATGTTTGGAGAAGCTTCTCCACTGAAGCTTTTGTTTGACCACTGGTACTAAAATAATACACTTCTCTTATTTGGTGTATTGTTATTGAATCAAGAGAAAACATGATATAACTCAAAGCTTCAGAAAGTAGGGAGAGAGAAGAAAAAGTAAGGATATGTATTCATCTCAATCTCTGGAGGATCAAAGATACTTTGAGATCTCCAGAAGAATCTGGGCTTATTGTTTAATTCATCTTCAGACCAGGGTTGAGAGTAAGACACAGTGAAGTACAATTTTCCCAAGTGACTCTGGGCTGTCACTGTTTCCCATTGTTCTCTGTGACACTATCTGAAGTCCCAGGTAATAGATCTTCTTGGGCTAGTAGCTAGTATTTATATACTGTTTTATTATATGCAAATCACTTTACAATTATTATTTTTTAATTCTCCCAACAACTCTGTGAGATAAGTGCTATTATCCCCATTTTACAGTTAAGTGACTTGATGAAGGTCACAAAGTAAGTGTCTGAGACAAGATTCAAACTTCACATCTTGCTGACTACACTTTACCACCTAGCTGCCCATAAAAAGGCCTCTGGTATTTTATAATTCATGGAGTGATCTAAGCCAGACACATCTGATTGGTTTTTCATCTCTATGACAGACAGGAGACAACTGATTAGTAAAGTTGAAATGGAACATGGAGATTTCAAATCAGATTTGAGTGGAGACAAATAAAGAGTGACGGTGGGATTATATGTAGAAAAGGGGGCTGTGTACAGAGCAGAGAAAGTTCATTACAAAAAAGACTATACCCAGCAAGCCAGAGAGTTGTTGTTGTTGTTTTGACTATCAAAGAGATCATTTAGTTTAACCTCCAAATTTTTCATAAGAACATTAAGGTTGACAATCGGGGAAATGACTTATCCACGATGATATAACAAGAGTAGAGTTTGGATCTGAAACCTGGCCTTCTCAGAAACTGGATACTGAGTGGATACCCATCAATTGGAGAATGGCTGAATAAATTGTGGCATATGAATATTATGGAATATTATTGTTTGGTAAGAAATGACCAACAGGATGATTTCAGAAAGGCCTGGAGAGACTTACATGAACTGATGCTGAGTGAAATGAGCAGAACCAGGAGATCATTATATATCTCAACAACAATACTATATGATGATCAATTCTGATGGACGCGACTCTTCAACAATAAGATGAACCAAATCAGTTTCATTTGTTCGATGAATAGAACCAGCTACACCCAGTGAAAGAATTCTGGGAGATGACTATGAACCATTTGATAGAATTCCCAATCCCTCTATTTATGTCCACCTGCATCTTTGATTTCCTGCACAGGCTAATTGTATACTATTTCAAAGTCCGATTCTTTTTGTACATCAAAGTAACTGTATGTACATGTATTCATATATTAAATTTAACTTATACTTTAACATATTTAACATGTATTGGCCAATCTGCCATTTGGGGGGAGGGGTTGGGGGAGGAAGGGGAAAAATTGTTACAAAAGGTTTTGCAATTGTTAATGCTGAAAAATTACCCATGCATATAACTTGTAAATAAAAAGCTATAATAATAATAAAAAAAGAAACTTGGCCTTCTGACTCTATATTCTATTATCTTTTTCTCCATCTCCAAGTTGATGTGAAAGAATGCTATGTAAAGTAGGGGGAAAAAAGGATTGCAATAGCTAGAGGGACAGAGGAAATTTGTGCAGAATATTGAAAAGAAAGAGAGCATCTTGTTTGAGAGACTGTCTGCAGGACAATACCTTGAACAAAGTGGAGAGAACAAGTAGAGGTTGATGGGTCCTATTGATCAAGAGATTGTTGATTTTCATAATCACTATTTTTCTTCTTGCCAAGCTCAAGAAATCTAATATCCTACATCATCTTAAAGGATTTGGCCACTCTTTCTACTGCATGCTGATTCATTCAGCAGTATTTCTCATGACATACAAATACTAAATAAGATTTCTAGAGTAACAAATTTGGAGGTACCATGTCCAGCTTTTAAAAGAGCACTAGAGGGCTCAGGCAGGGTCTCTTTTATTTGTTAGATGCTTAGTATTGTAAATAAAGTCACATTCTTTGAAATCTCTTCAAGATAATTTAAACTGAAGTTGCTAAAGTGCCAGAATCAAGAAGAGTGTATATACACACATACACATACCTCAAAACCAGACCAAAGCAACCCCCACCTTAAAAAAAAAAAAAAAAAAAAAAAGCAAAACCCTAATTGGTACAGAGGATAAATAGGTGTAACTGAAATAGTGAGAGTTCAAATCCATCCTCAGACAGTAACTGTAATCCTGGGCAAGTCACCTCTATCTGCCTCATTTTTCTCATCTAGTAAAATGAGAACGGTAATATGATCTGTCTTCCAGGATAGTTGTGAGAATCAAATGAGATAAAATTTGTCAATCATTTTATAAACATTCAAGCGCCATATAAATGTTAGCTATTGTTATTAAACAAACACATATATTTAAGCCAATCATTAATTTTTATTAAGTGATAATATCTTTTTTTTATTAATTAAATAATTATTAAATTAAATTAAAATCAATAAAAGTTGATTTACACATATATTGGTAACATACACAAACATAAACATATTTAGCATAATGTGTTACATATAATATATTTTTGTCTTTAATTTTATTAGATAAGAAGATTTCCAATGAGGAAAGATCCCCTACCAATGCCAGTCAGCTCTTGATCCTTAAGACTATAAGTAGTCTTAAAGTTCCTGTGACCCTTAGAGATTGTGATTATTCCAGTGCTATATAGCTAGCCTAAGAATCAGATGCTAGACTTGGATCTAGTTCTTAAGTGTTTCTATCTGCAATTCCACTTTGTCTCCCTATGTATCCCCTTACTTTTCTGTCAGTCTTTTTTTGGCCTCCCTCCTTTTTTATCTTTTTCTGTCTCTCTGCTTCTCCCCTCATCTCTCCTTCCCTCTATCTTTCCCTCCCTCTTCTCTCCCTTTTTCCCCACTTTTTCTCCTCTCCCTCGCTCCCTCTCTTGCTGTGTGTTTCTCTCTGTGTCTCTGTCTCTGTCTCTGTCTCTGTCTCTGTCTCTCTCTCTCTCCCTCTCTCTCTTTCCCTCTCTGTCCCTCCCTCCCTTCCTTCTCTCCCTCCCCTCTCTACTCTGTTTCTCTTGCCTGTTTGTTTCTACCATATACACATCCATCAGACATATATATATATATGATATTTTATGAAAAGAAATATTAATGGAATAGCTGAGTTCTTCAGAAGTACCTAAGAAGGTCAGAGAACCTTGAAAAATCTAAATAGAAAGGTACATTCAGGTCAAGTCTCTGATTCCCATTTTTTGTCTCCATTTAAAGCTAGGTTTTCCAGGGATACTTGGAGTCTAGTTGCAGGTAACTTTTAAATCCAAAGAAACAGTTCTCAGTTATTTCTCCCCACATTCTGGAAGAATTAAAAGTACTCAAATTATCTTTTCAGTATTATATGTTTTCTGAGATATTTAGTTGACTATTTTCCTACTTACAGATATACTCATATGAATATGCCCATACAAATCTATATGTAGTGGGTTTTTTTTTTTTGGTTTCTTTTTATTTATTTGTTATTTGCATATATGTTTGTTGCATGATCATTGAATTCTCCCAACCAAAGAAATTAGTCTTACATGTATTTCCAACTCTGGACCTGACTGCAAGAAGGTCAATTTCTCCCTTTGGAACATTGCCAATCTGAATCTGATTCATGAAAACTATATATATCCATAACTAATATCTAGGAAGGAAGGAGGGAGGCACTGAAGGATGAGGGAAAAGGAAAGAAGGAAGGAACAAAGGAGAAGAAAGAAGAGAGGTAAGGAGGGAAAGAAGGAAGTAGGCATAAATGAAGCAAAACAGGGAGGAAGAAAGAAAAAAGGAAGTAAGAAGGAAAATAAGAAGGGAGAAGAATGTGGGAATAAAATAAGAAAAAAGGAAAGAAGGAAAAAGTGCCAGGCACTGTGCTAAGTGCTTCATGAATGTATGAGTATTATTTGAGTCTAACAATAATCCTAGGAAGTAGGTGCTGTTATTATCCCCATTTTGCAGTTAAGAAAAGTGACTTGTCCAATGTCACACAGCTAATACGTATCTGTGTTTAGATATTTAGATATTAATCTAAATTTGAACTCAGGTCTTCTTGACTTCTGGTCCAGAACTCTATCTACTGTACCATCTATCTATAAGAGAAAATACTGACTTCCATTAGTAAAGGCAGTTTTCCAAAAAAGAATTCTCTTTACCAGTGAAATCGCAGGTCAACTCTTATCCCTGAATCAATAATTTGCACATGACATTTCTGTCCAATTCAGAGATTTGTTGGTAGTGCCTTGCTAAGAGCTGAACTACATTCACTTTTATTGGTAATGAGTTTTTTCATTTCTCTCTTCAATGGAAAGAAGCCAGTGAAGTAAATGGCCTATTAGATCTTTTGCCATCCAGAAGCAGTCTCCAAATTGAATGTTTGATTACCATTAATGTAAATAATAGAAATACATTATTGTGCAGTACATTTTATTTAGAAAGAATTTTATATCTATAATCATGTTTATTATAATTTTTGAGGATGTCAGCTAGCTTGCACTTTTCATCCAAGCTCAAGTTGTCCAATAAGTAAATAATGTCCTCTTCTTGTCTTTTATATCAGAGTTCTAAATCTCTGATCTTATGATTAGTCCTTTTATTTAATTCAACCAGATTTATTCAGTGCCTATATGCACAAGGCCCTGAGGATACAAAAATAGGTACCTATAATCCTTGCTCTTAGGGACTTTTTACCTTTAATGTGGGAGAATGCACATAAAACTATATGCACTATAAAAATTATAAAACAAAAGGAGAAAGAGGTAAATCCAAAGGAAAACTTCAAGCAAATTTCTAAAAAAAACTTTGAGTTTTAAATGTTCATGTCTTTCTGGGATCATAAAGAAAGGATCCATGGAAATGGGTGTATCTGCTTTGGCTATTGAAAGAAAGGATTTCAGCAGGCTGAAATTTGAGATGCATCATCCCTAAACAAGATGTGAGATGAGATCAGGAGGTTGAAGAAAAAGAAGCAGAATTGTCTTTAGAAGCAGTGTTTGAAGGCATGTAATCTAAAGATAGAACTCAAAAGTAGGTTGGAACCAGATTTATGGAAAGCCTTGAATGCCAAGATAAGGTATTTCTAGTTTTAAAAATATGCAGTGGGCTTCTAACAAAAATACATATGTGAGTACCTACTATTGGCAAGATACACACACATTCTCTCAACCAAAGAAATTAGTCCCTTACCCCTCACAGGGCTGAGGGAGAAAGAACAGAAAAGGGAAAACCCTAGCTTCAGCCTTCACTTTCATTACTAATTGTAGTAATAAAACAGGAACTTGACTCCATGTATTACTTAGAGTTGGGTATTGAATCGATGGTAAATAGTAAATAATTTAAGGGGCAGAACCTGCTTTTTGAGTTTCCAGGATCATTGTGGGATGGTGGTAACCCAACAGTGTTGCTAAAGCCCAAAGACACAAGTGCTGAATGATTCTTAGAGCCCTTGACTTCCTTCTTAATAAGACAGCAGTCTTTAGCCACTTTCTGAATCACATTGTGGACAATGTTATAACCTGATAGTGCTGTTATCCTCTGTAGTATTGACAATCTAGTTGGAGCCGAATTTAGAATGAGGTGAATTTTAGTTCGGAATTAAAGTTTGCATAACATACCATGACATAATGGGGTAGGATGCAATAGGATTTTTGTCTCATGAGGACCACTTACATTTGTTAGTATAGGTATCAGTTATAATTTTTCAAAAATCAAATGTAGTGTGACTGGCCATATAGTTCTAATTAGGATTTACCTGTTTCTGTTTTATTCTTTTGAATATTAATATGATGCAAAGGGGGAAAAGTTACATGATTTTAAAGGATTATTTTATCACAAGGCCAGAGTCTGTTAGCTTTACTTAAATGTCTTGTACAAAATATTCAGGTGACAGAATTACTGAATTTTTGAGTAGGAAGGGTCTTATAGATAATCTAGTCAGACCTAAAAAGGAATCCCTTCTAACTATTTCCAGTCATATGAAAAGATGCTCCAAGTCATTATTAATCAGAGAAATGCAAATTAAGATAACTCTAAGATACCACTACACACCTGTCAGATTGGCTAAGATGACAGGAAAAAATAATTATGATTGTTGGAGGGGATGCGGGAAAACTGGGACATTGATGCATTGTTGGTGGAGTTGTGAACGAATCCAACCATTCTGGAGAGTAGTTTGGAACTGTGCTCAAAAAGTTATCAAACTGTGCATACCCTTTGATCCAGCAGTGTTACTACTGGGCTTATATCCCAAAGAGATACTAAAGAAGGAAAAGGGACCTGTATGTGCACGAATGTTTGTGGCAGCCCTTTTTGTAGTGGCTAGAAATTGGAAACTGAATGGATGCCTATCAGTTGGAGAATATCTGAATAAATTGTGGTATATGAACATTATGGAATATTATTGTTCTGTAAGAAATGACCAACAGGATGATTTCAGAAAGGCCTGGAGAGACTTCCACGAATTGATGCTGAGTGAAATGAGCAGGACCAGGAGATCATTATATACTTCAACAACAGTACTATATGATGACCAGTTCTGATGGACCTGGCCATCCTCAGCAACGAGATCAACCAAATCATTTCCAATGGAGCAGTAATGAACTGAACCAGCTACGCCCAGAGAAAGAACTCTGGGTGATGACTAAAAACCATTACATTGAACTCCCAATCCCTATATTTATGCCCACCTGCATTTTTGATTTCCTTCACAAGCTAATTGTACAATATTTCAGAGTCTGATTCTTTTTGTACAACAAAATAACGGTTTGGTCATGTATACTTATTGTGTATCTAATTTATATTTTAATATATTTAACATCTACTGGTCATTCTGCCATCTGGGGGAGGGGGTGGGGGGTAAGAGGTGAAAAATTGGAACAAGAGGTTTGGCAATTGTTAATGCTGTAAAGTTACCCATGCATATAACCTGTAAATAAAAGGCTATTAAATAATAAAAAAAAAAAGAATCCCTTCTAGAATATTTATGAAAAATGATCATCTAATTTCTACTTGAAAATCTACCAATTAACAAGAAATTACTAAATACCTAGTAGGTGTCAGGCATTGTATTTTGTACTGGTATTGATTGTACTCAAGTTTCTGGAATATTGTAGATTCTTAATAAATATTTATTGATTGAGAAATGATTTCCAGCTCTAATTGTTTATTAGTAAATGTTTTTCTAACAGAGAAGTAAATTCTTCCCATTTTAAAGTTCTCCTAGAATGAACAGAAAAATTCTAATCCTTTTTTCCCCATTTGAAAGCCTTTCACAATTGTCATCTCTTTACCTCTTCAACTTTTTATTTTTTCTTCTCTTCAATTCTTTTAAATATGACATAGTTTCAATCCCCTTTCACTGTCCTGGTCACTCACATAACACCTGTTTGCCAATGTTCTTCTTAGCCTGTGGTGCCTGTGAGATGATAAATAGCACTTTGAATGGTATAATGTTTTAACCTTTGTCTTCCTCTATATAATTGTCATGTCCTCATGTTCAGGTTAAAGAAGGAAAAGTATCTTCTATGGTTTGCTCAAAATATTATAAATTAGTTAAAAGTAGCCCAACACTTGACAAGAAGTCAAAGTTCAGGGTTTGGTGGGATTTTTTTCTCTTTTAACTAATTTTCTTTTATTTAGCATCTTGGTTTCTCCATCTGATGTTAAACTAAAAATATTGGTATGTAAGAAATATTCACTTTGTGCATGGTCCTGCCATTTAACTATTTGAATTAGGATGAGGGAATATTTAGGATGGTAGAACTTTCATGAGAATTGACAGCAAAACATTTAAGTGGTGGGCATCTCTCTTCACATCCCAGTTCTGGCCTCCCCTTCCAGATTAATTTCACATATTTTCCACTCATTCATTCTGTATTCTAATTCAACTAGCCTCTGGGATGCATCTGTACAGGCTGTGCTCCAGATATGTTCTTCAATGTACACTCACTTCTTCCCTCAGACCACAAAGAAAAGCATCTCTAAAAAATGGACTTTGTTTTGAATGAACAGGTATCCTTAATAGCACATATCAGTAATAGAGAGATTTCTATGTATCTGTAACACTTCTTAGCATCAGTCAGTAAGCTTTTTTGAATACATAATATGGAGGCATTGTGCTGATTTAAAGTGATTATTCATTTTGGAATGACTTTACAATGTTGTGTATAAAGGATAACACAAAGAGATATTGGAGGGATATAAATATATATTTTCCTCAGATCTGGAAGGGACAAATATAGGTCATTTGTTTCTAGGTTACCAGAAGAAGCTGCCAATGTGTTGACCTAAACAAATGCTGTAGTTTGTATTATCGCATCATTGAAAGACATTGATGTTCCTACACATTAGACAGTCATGCTTTGGTAACCATATGGCAAGTGTCTAAATTATTTGGGCCCTATTCAGTGTGGTTTCCTAAGCCTTCACTCTTCCTTCCTAGCATCATGCATTTACCCCATAAGGCAGGCTACACAAAAAATACCAACAGGACTTTTATGACTGTCACAGACATTTATGTTGATTACTTATGCATAAAATAATTGTGCTTTAGAATTGCAAAGGCATTGAAGATAACTTCCTTTAACTTCCCTTTATTTGTGTAAAAAGGGGACTGAGGCCCAAAAGGGAAAGCTCACCCCTGGCCAATATTGAGCCAAAAATGATTAAACGATGATGAGTGAGTCAGAATTTCAAAATCATGCTTCTTTAATAGCTTGCCTTTCTCAACCCTTTCTTACTTCTTTGGTAGTATATTCATTATTATTATCTTTCAACTAGATAAGTAGATTTTTAAAAAGACCTATATTTCTCTCTATTGAGCATTATCTCAGTAATCAGATCTTTGTCTTTCTAAAATGTTCACAAAGAAATTGTCCTCATTTCCTAAGCACACACACATACATACAACATATACATCTCCCCCCATGTTCTTGTTTGGCATTCCTGTGCCTGTTAGTATATTCAGATGGAATTATGTAACCTATAAATGCATAAGAAAGGAAAAAAGTCTTCTCTTGCTTTAAAATCTTTTTTCACAATTAATTTTAATTGTCATGCTTTTTACCTACTAGAAAAAAGGTTAAAGTTATTTTTTCAAATTGCCTTGGTCACAAATGAATGAATTCTTCATTTTTTGAAAAAAGAAGCAAAACAATTTGTTACTTTAACTGGAGCCTGACAATGAGAAGTATGTTTATACTTTAAGGCAAGATTTAATTTAATTTTCCTTGGTTGGATTGTTGCAAACAGCATTTGTAGCTACAACACCCAGTACTGACATCCAAGTCCTTCAATAATCATAGCTAACATTTACATGAGGCTTGAAAGTCCCCAATGTCTTGAATATTTGTCATTTCATTTGAGCTTCACAATAATCCTGAGAGGTAAACACTCCAGGTATTAATTACCCTCATTTTATAAAAGAGGAAACAGAGAGCTTGAGTGACATTGCAGTCTCATATACAACAAATCAGTGTCAAAGGCTGAATTTGAACTGAGTTCTTCCTTACTCTTAAATTTGACATTCTTTTTATCATATTGCTGTAATCATATGTTTTCAGATCAAGTTTGCCTAGGTAGAAGTCATACTTGAATGATGCTTTTGTGTCTAATCAATTCAGTTCATTACTGAGTTGTCAATCACCCAGATGATTTTGTTAGAAGGTGCCAAACTACTAGCTTGGTTCAGATATTTAAAATGTTTTAAATCTCCTCATTTTATCAATAATTTTCAGCACATTATGGACACAGGGAATCTGATGTCCATAGGACTAAAATAATTAGGTAATATATAATCAAAAGTTAGTAATGTGCTACTTGAAAAGCTAATGATAAAATAAAGATTAGTTTTAACTGGCATGTATGTAATCTGTAGTGTGTGAGGGAATTGATTTTTCCATCATAGATTTAATTGTTATCTTTTTTCAAGTGGCTTATGAACTTTTATGCTTCATCACTGCATGCCTATCAGACATTTCAAAGTAGATACATTGGGGAAGTATCAAACTCAAAATGGTCAGAAGAGAACTAATTGTTTCCTTCTTCCATACTTTTTTCCCCCTGTTGAAAGTATTAAAATTCTTCTGATCTTCCAACTTTGAAACTGAGGTGTTATTTTTAACTGTTCACTTTCTCTTAGTCACTTATTCAATCCTTTGCCATATTTTTCCATTTCTGCATCCAAAACATCTCTTATCCCCAGCTTCATTTCTCCAATTATATAATCAACTCATCACCTCTTGCCTAGGCTATTGCAGTAGCCTCCTAATTGTTTTATCTGCCATGTCTCTTCTCCTACTCAAATTCATCCTCCACTCTGCTGCCAAAGTGATTTTTCCTTAAATGCAGATCTGACCATGTCATCTCCATATTTAATATACTCTAGTAGCACATTATTGCCTCTAGGATCAAACATAAAATTAATTGGTTAGTCAAATATTTATTAAGTACCTTCTAGGTACCATGCACTCTGTGAAGCATTGTAGATACAAAGAAAGGAAATGACAGTTCCTTAAGAGGCTTACAGTTTACTTGGGGAGACATATGCAAACCATGTATAGAAGAGCTACATACAAGATAAGTTAGAGATAAGCAGCCAAGAACAGTCACTAGAATTAAGGACTATTGGGAATGGCTTCCTACAGAATTTGGGATTTTAGCTAGGACTTGAAAACCAAGGAAACCAAGAGATGCAGATGAGGAGGAAGAAAAATCTAGACATGGGAAATGGGCAATGCAAATGATGAGAATTTCTCTATGTAACATATAAAGACCTTTCCAGCCTTTCTTTCTGATTGGCTTTTTCAGCCTCATTCTATACTACTTCCCTTCTCTACTATATGGTTCCTCCAAATAACTCCACTGTTATTTACACACAGTCCTCCATTCCTATTCTTTGTTCTTTAAGCTTGGAATGCAATTTTTCTTCATCTCCTTTTCACAGAGAGAGTATCTACCTTCCTTTAAGACACAGTTCAAGTAACACTTTCTATCTGAAGCCTTTTGAGAAGTCTCCAAGGCTTAGGTTAGGGCTAATACCCTTTTCCTTCCTCAATAATTTTGTATTCATCATGTATATTTATATCTATTTGGCTTCTTTTTTTCTCCAGTAAAATGGAAACTTCTTGAGAGCAGGTATTGCTGCATGCTTTATAGTTATATATAAAGCACCTAGCCCATTGGGTGGCACGTAATAAATGCTTTTTTTGACAACTGCAAAACCTTTTATTCCAATTTTTCCCCTCCTTCCCCTCCCCCCCTCCCCCAGATAGCAGGTAGACCAATATATGTTAAATATGTTAAAGTAGATGTTAAATATAATATATGTATGCATATCCATAGAGTTATTTTGCTGCACAAGAAGAATCAGACTTTGAAATAATGTACACTTAACCTGTGCAGGAAATCAAAAATGCAAGAAGACAGAAACAGGGATTGGAAATGCTATGTTGTGGTTCACACTCATTTCCCAGAGTTCTTTTGCTGGATGTAGCTGGTTCTATTCATTACTGTTCTATTGGAATTTATTTGGTTCATTTCATTGTTGAAAAGAGCCATGTCCATCTGAATTGATCATCATATAGTATTGTTGTTGAAGTATATAATGATCTCCTGGTCCTGCTCATTTCACTCAGCATCAGTTCACTTAAGTCTCTCCAGGCCTTTCTGAAATCATCCTGCTGAAATCATCTTACAGAACAATGATATTCCATAACATTCATATACCACAATTTATTCAACCATTCTCCAATTGATGGGCATCCACTCAATTTCCAGTTTCTGGCCACTACAACATAATAAATGCTTAATAATTGATGAATGGCCCTCTGTTGACCACTGTCAGAAAACCACCACCTGTAATTCCTTTTCTCACTTAACAAATCAGTGGGTGACCAATAATTAACTGCTTTTTTCTATACCATGTTTTTTTTTTTACACTGTGATTCAATTTTGGAAGTTTTTGCCTCTAATATTTTCTCCAAACAGTTGAACTATATGTCCTTCTCAGGAAGAGAGGATATGGCTGGCCAGACATACCTAGACAAAGGTGCAGTCCCACTTATTCACTGAGGGCGAGAAGTAATAATGACAATATTAATATTTATGATGATTATGTTACTAACATTTATAAAATATTTAGGGTGCTAATATTATCCCTGTTTTACAGAAAAGGAAACTGAGACATATTGAACATAAGTGACTAGCATAGAGTCATACCACTAGTGTCTTATACTAAATTTGAACTCAGATTTTCTGACGCCAGATCTAGCATTCTATCCATTTAATCACTAATTACCTCTAATATTAGCTGAAAGATATATGGTATTTTATAGTTTACAATTAGCTTTGTATATGTTATCTTATCTGATGCTCAAAACAAAATTAATTAGGTGTTATTTTTATCCCTATTTTAAAAAATATTTTGCTTAAGCTCAGGTCCTTCACTTGGCTTGCCAATAATTCTGTTTTGATGTATATGCATAGTACTTTGTAAACCTTGCATCTCCAAATAAATAACAGCTCTTATTCCTATTTATGTTCTTGGCTTTGGCTTCAGACTGATGATTCTTCCTGACCTGTTGTCTTTGATTCTGCCAACTCATTGCTGCTGGCTGTATTCCCCTTTATCTCTGTTACTTCTTAGACTTCCTATTTGGCAGCTGGATCTTTAATTTCCTCCATTACTGGAGAGCACACAAACTCTAGCCTTCATAACTTTGCCATGAGATCTCCATGAATGTCTATGTAGGATGCTCATCCTGTGTAGGATTGTCCAGTATTTAGATCTTCCTTCTGCCCTTTACTTTGTTAAAACCAGTAGAAATAGAACAAAGGTTAAAACAAGAACATATCCAATTGGGGAGACTGGAGGAGGAATCATTCAGTGGAAGAGAGGGATGACATTCAAGATAAAATTTTGAAGTACATGAAAGATTTTAACAGATGGAGAAAGAAGAGGGCAAGAGCATTAAAAGCAGAGAAAATCACGTGAGCAAAGATTCAGAAACAGAAAAACATGGAACTATGTTGTTGTCCTTGTGACATTTCACTTGGACCTGACTCTTTATGACCCTATTTGAGGTTTTCTTGGCAAAGATACTGAAAAAGTATGCCATTTCCTTCTCCAGATCTTCTTACAAATGAGAAAACAAAAATATTGGGCTGACCATAAGAAGTTCTATAAGAGCAGTATAGTGTACTCTGTCATTCAAAAAAGAGAGAGGAATTTCAAGGAAGATAATTTGAAAGTATTAGTGATGTTTGCCCGGAGAAGAGAAGACTCAGAAGATGGGACTTAGTAAGTTAGGGGAAGGTGGGAAAGAGCACTATCTTTCAACATTTAAAGGTTGACATGCTGAAGAGATATTAGACATGCTCTCCTTAATCTCATTGGTTGACACAGTAGGAGGAAGTTACAGAGAAGCAAAATTAGGTTTGATACAAGGGAAACAATTCTAAATAATTAGTGATCTGCAGATAAAATGGACTTTCTCATGAAATAGGAAACTCCCTATTTACTTAAGGTCTTAAAATGAAGTCTCAATTGCTACCTGTCAAGATGTTATATTGTGAATTGTTGTTTCAGCTCAGACCAGGTCAGGTGTGTGACATCATGGAAGGCTTTAGAAGTAGTATTTAAGCCAGTCCTTGAAGAATGGACTTGATTTTGATCAGTAGATATGTGAGGATATTTTGTGAGGAGAATGATATGATCTATTGTTGGAATCTTTACTAAAGTGTTAAGACATTTCTTTACAAAGTGTTAAAGACACTGGAGTTAATTTAATCTTAGAGTTATTTTGGGCCAGAACTTGAAACAAGATACTAAGTGGAACTGATTGAACAATGCTTGTGTTCACACCTTTAGAGAGCTCAAAGTATCTAAGTACTCAATGGAGTTCACACAAGAATTCAAGGCTGGCTTAGTCTGAATTCATACCTCCCTTGAAATTCTTAGGACCAGAGAGCACTCTGGGAGATAACCCATAATCCCTGCCTTGAGAACAAGGAGTTAACCTTTGGGAGATGATATATATGGAGGAAGCTCTTGGAGGCAGAAGCCAAGGACAAAGCTGCAAGATCTCTTGGAGCCAGGCAGAGAGATAGGCCTCAACTAACCGGGCTAATTTGGAAGGAGAAATAAACTTTTGCATTTTTACCAGCTCTACGATTTTGGAGTAATTATTTATTTCAACTGAGACTAAGGCTGAATCCAAGGAAAACCACCACAATCTATGGTGCCCAATGAATGGCAGGGACCAAAAGTTGGGATTTGGTCATGTGAAGAATTCACAATGGTCAATCTATTTGGCAAAAGGTCGATTTATTTGGGGGATAGGTTACAGACAAAATGAAGGGATGCAATAGACACCAGGAATGATAAATATAAAATAGAGTGGGAGAGCCTAGGAAAGACAAGTTCCTCAGTGGAACTCACAACTACCCAGTAGAAAGGGAGCACCCCATGAGCTTGGGACATGTCTTTAGCTGGCAGGCTAAATCCTGAAAGGGACTTAGCACCCTAAAAAAGTTAGGTAACTGTAAGAAAGAGAACTGGGGTTGGGAAGCATAGTGGAGTAAGGGGAGATACCATGTGGCTTAGACAGGGAGGATAAGGAGAAAGACATTATGAGGTAGTTATTTATGGCAGGCTGACCCAAATGAAAACAGCAGCAAAGTCGTGGGCTGTAAGTTATTTTACAGAGAAAATGTAGCTTGAAAGTCTTGATATAAGCTTGGATTTCTGACTGGATTACCTCTAGAGGGGGGACTACAGAACTAAACTGATCTCCATTATCGGAGCCTTCCTGCTTGCTTCAGTGATTAATTTTTATCAACTCCACTAACCACACTTAACACTGAAGACCTTATCAGAGATAATAACATTAATGATGTAGCTTTTCTTGACTGTAAGCAAGACTATCCATTATAGCTTGGTGCCTTTGAATAGGCTGTCATGTTTGTTGGTTATCAAAAGTAGGACTGATGGGAACAATTAGGGTATGGTTAATCACAGATCAAGTAAAGGACATTTTTACTTTTCTTCCAAAGAAAAGAAATCAAACTTGATTTAACTTGTAAAATAGTTGGGGAGGGAGGGATAGCTAGATTGCCCAGTGACGTAGTATCTGGAAGATTTATCTTAATGAATTCAAAGCTGGTCTCAGATACTTACTGTGAAACCCTGAGTACCTACTCCCATTTGCCTCAGTTTCCTCATTTGTAAGAAGATCTGGAGAAGGAAATGGCATACTTTTTCAGTATCTTTGCCAAGAAAACCTCAAATAGGGTCATAAAGAGTCAGGTCCAAGTGAAATGTCACAAGGACACAACATAGTAGGGGAGATCCCTGAACTTGGAGCCTGAAAATGTAGGTTCAAATCTTGAGTCCTTCACTGTTGGACTGCTTACAAGATATTTTAAGAATCTTCTGTGGTGTTTTATTGCCTATAATATAAATTACAGATTCACATATTCAACCTCCTTATTCAAAAATGGGAAAAGAAATATAAAAGAAGATTATTGAAAATATTGAAGATGGTTTCTTGGAGAAAACTCAGGCATAGAGTTTAGTGAAGGGACAGAAAGCAAGAGAGCAATTCTTCGGTATCTGTAAAAGGTTAAGAAACAGGCTTAAGGAGCTTTGATGACTTTCTCAAGTGACCTAGGTAGGAGATATCAGAAGTGGGATTTGACCTATGGTCCTTTAGCTGAAGAATCTGAGCTTTCCATCTCAATATCGTGCTACCTCATATTCTATGTCATTTCATAAATTGCATCTGGTTAAAATGGAAGCAAGAGCATATGCTAGCTCTTATGTCTTTGGAGAATGCCTTTATTATGAAACTTTTCCAACAGATATCCAAAACCAGAAAAAATCTCCAATTCCACGGGAGAAACATCACCTCTCCCCCATTATATATTGTATTCTTAGGGAGTTGATACATTTGTATTGTTGTAAGACTAAACCCAATTGTTACGATTGTATTTTCTGAATTTGAATCACAACACAATTCTGATGAGGAATCTACACAGTCATAAATATGTAAACAAGATTTTATCTTTTTTTTTCTCTTTTGTAAAATTGGAAATGATTAGTCTTCATTTTTCTTATTAAGGGAGATTCCAGGTTCTCTCTGCCTCATCTATTGTTATGCACTGTCCTTCAGTGTAGGAGCCAGATACTTTTTTAGGCAACAGAAATAACTTCATCAGAAGCTTGAGGCTGAGTTGGCTGTGGAGGTAGCTCTATCACCCACTTCCTTCCGAAGCCAAGGCAATTTAAATAGTAGAGGCTTTCTCTGTCTATGTCCTACAGGGAAGGGCACCTTATATTTCACTGTTCAAAGTTTTCCTTTTGTCTTCTTCTTCTAAAGCTGCTCTTGAAAAGCACAGAGAATGTACCTGGAGGAAGTAACCAGACTTAAAGGGGAAAGATCAAATGAACAAAGTGCCTAATGAAAAATAAACCTCAACAAGCCAATAAGCACCCTTTAAAATACCTACTATTCACTAGTCACATACAAAGATGAAAATAAATAGTGCCTTCATATATATTTATGTATATGCCCCCCACAAATATATGTACAACCGTATCTATGTATATCTGCATTTATATGTGTGTATATATACATAAATGTATATGTGCATATACACACACATATACACATGTAAAAATTATTCTTCTTGTATTAGATATCAGAATTTTGAGTGAAAGTGTGATATAGTAGACAGAGGACCCAATCTGAATTCAGGAAAACTGATTCAAGTGCTGCCTCTAAGGCATATTGACTATGACCCTGAGCAATTAACTTTATCTCCCAGTTAGAGTTGTTCAGTTGTTTCAGTCAAATCTGACTCTTGGGGTGATTTGCCATTTTTCTTCAGCTCATTTTACAGATGAGAAAATTGAGGCAGACAGGATTTAGTGACTTGCTTAAGGTCATATAGATGTTTAAGTGTCTGAAACTGAATTTGAACTAAGATCCTCCTAATTTCAGTGCAAAGGCTCTATTCATTGTCCCACCTTGTTGTCCTTGACCTCCTATTACTCTCAGATTATGCTTTAAAACTATAAGTTAATGAAGAATTGTACATCTGTGTTTATAACAGACAATTTCATGATGGCAGCTCCTTATGCTGATAATAGTAGGTTCAGAGGACTAACCAACATAAAGGGAATTTGAACTGGGAGACAAACAAAAGGTATTAGAGTCTAAAATCTTACCCTAGTCTTCCTGTAGAGAAGCAAAACTGGAATTTATAGTTATGCACCCTCTTGGAGATGTAAAACACCAAAGTCTCAAAAAAAAAAAAAAACTTATTAGGACAGAATTCCTTTTTTGGCTTGCACTAATCCTTCATGCAAGATATTTTAAATGATTTTTCTTTTAGAATTAGATCTGTAGCCTCACATTTTGCCAAGAATTGTTTTTCAGATGTTCTCTTTTTAACTGATTAAATCCAAATAAAAGGAATTAAATCAGAATCATAGAATTGGAAGGGACCTTAGAAATTATCTGTTCCAAAACCTACTAAAGCTTGAAAATTTTCTAAGACAATTTCAATAGCCATCCAGCTTTTCCTTGAATACTCCTTAACAGAAAACTCCTTATCTCCACATTTCTATTTATGGATAACTCTAATTGTTAAGAAATTCTTCTTACCCCCAAATTTCTCTTTTTGAAATTTGTACCTCTTGATCCTCATTCCTTTCCTAGGAGTTAGACAAGAGAATGTTTAAATGTGTCCTTGTGCCACATGTTTAATAAACATTTGTTGATTTATATTGAAGACTAAAATTCTTTATGAAAGCATGAATAATTTGGCCTGTTGAGGTCCCTTCCAACTCTTAAATTCTGTTATTCTGTCACTTCTAGCTGGAACTCAGGGATGACTTCACAGAGTCAGTGGAATTAACCTTGAAAGAAAAAAGGAAGATTACCATATATATTATAACTATTATTCTTATTATGTCCTCAATGGTTTTCTTTATTAAGAGAATCAGGCGCTGTGGATAGAATATTGCACTTGGAGTCAGGAAGACTAAGAGTTAAGTCCTACTTTAGAGATTTATTATTTCTGGGGTGCTGAGGGGCAAATCAATTATCCTCAGTTTCTTCATCTATAAAATGAAGGGGTTCAGCTTGTTGACCTTTATGAACCAACCCACCTCTTGATCTATAGACCTGTGATAGTATTACTTTGCCAAAGGGTTATCATCACTCACTGCCAAAATCCTATCACCTCTGACACAGATAAGCTTTGGAAACTAGGAAAAAACCTCATAAGGTGGTACTCAAGGCAGAGCTGTCACTGACTTTGTGACAGTTGCCATCGCTAACATGCAGCTCTCCATTATGCTCTGTGCCAAAGACTTTAAACAGCTTATAGTGGAGTCCATTGAATGAGTTTTTTTTTTTTTTTTTTTTTTTTTTTTTTCCCCTGTTGACACATATAACACAGGAAAATGAATTCATTTTTATGCTGGGAAAGTCCACTTTCCTCAGTGTACCAGGTGGAATTAGCCACTTATCTGGGCTATAAAATTCTATTATAATGTCAGTATAATGGAGTTTTTACCAATTTTTTTTCCTAGATAATTTTCTGTCATGAAATTTTTTATGCAATTTCCACAAACTAGTATGTATACTAAAGAAGCTAGCCTTGTTTGGCAGACTGATTATTGTACTAGCAGACCAGGAAACCTGGGTTGTTTTACTAAATCTTTTATGTGATTGATAAAACTTACATCTCTAGATCTCATTTACTTTATCTTAAAAAAAAAAAAAGAAGTTCATACAAATTAAAACAAGTTTGAGGTACCACCTCATACCTAACAGAGTGGCTAATATGACAAAAAAAAAAAGGAAATGATAAATGTTAGGATACAGATAAATTGTAACATTAATTAAAAGTTGGTGGAATTATGAAGTAATTTAAACATTCTGGAGAGAAATTTGGAACTATGCCCAAAGGGCTATAAAAATGTGCATAGTCTTTGACCAGCAATATCTCTAGTAGGTCTGTATCCCAAAGAGATCATAAAAATGGAAAAGGACCCACATGTACAAAAATAGTTATAGCAGTTCTTTTTGTAGTGGCAAAGAATTGGAAATTGAAGGAAAATGAATGCCCATCAATTGGGGAATGGTTGAAGAAATTGTAGTATATGAATATAATGGAATACTATCGTTCTAAAAGAAATTATGAGCAAATGGATTTCACAAAAACCTGAAAAGACTTACAAGAACAGAGGTTGAGTGAAGTGAGCAGAACTAGGAGAACATTATATATATAATACCCTAAATTAGCAACATTGTGTTAATTTAAGGCAATTCTAAAAGCCTCATGATAGAAAATGCTATCCACATCCAGAGAAAGACTATGACATCTTAATGCAGATTGAAGCATACTATTTTCACTTGTATTTTTTTTCTTTCTTGTAGTCTTTCCCTTTTCTTGTTTTACAACATTACTAAAGTAAAATATGCTTAACATGATTGTACGTTTATAACCTATATCATATTGATTGTCATCTTGGAAAGGAGTGGGGAAAGGAGGGATAAAAAATGGAAATGAAAATCTTAAAAAAGTAAATGTCAAAAACTCATCAAAGAAAAAAATGGGATTTCAAGTTGGGAGGCTTAAGGATATGTTCTAAGGAACATCTATGCATCTATGATCAGACCTGGGTGAGGTGTTCATTTGTTTTCCTATGTTGTTTCTATTTTTTTTTTTCATTCATATTCTGTGTTATAAAAGATTGATTGCTAGATAATGGAAAGGGGAATAATATATTCAGAAATTATTATATAAAAGAAGATATCAATAAAATGTTTTAAATAAAACATATATGAATTTCTAATTAAATCATGTCTCACATTCCATCTAGCTCTAAATTTTTATGCTTGAGTTCCTCCAATACAAAATTATGAAATTATAAGATTTTATTGAAAGTAATTATAATTTAAATGGATAAAGCTTTTAATAGGATGATAAAGTCAGGATATCCAGAATTCCAAAGGTTAGAAAATGTTTTCAACAAGTTCATGAAAATCTTGGGGATACTTTTAATATTTCTACTTTAAAAGAAAACTCATGTGAGTATATGTACATGTGTATGAGCATGTGTGTATTATAAGAGAGAAAACAACATACTAGTAAAATTGACCAAAAAAATAGAATATCATTTAACTTCAGTTAATAATAAGTCCATAAATATTTTATGGAGAGCCTTTTTGGATAATATGATACTGCATCTGGTAGTAGGGGTTTGGAAGTGGATAACATAGCGGGAGGGACTCATAGCATAGAAAAAGTAAAACATGATTCTTCCATTCAATGAGCTTCTAATCAATAAAGGGAGGCAAAATTTAACAAAGAAGTAAATTAAAGATGTAACATAATTGAGGTTCTAATTGGGTGCTAGATGCTAATTGCTTATGGAGGGAATTTGGAAGGTGAGAGAGTGCTCTCACCCTATTGAGTGAGACCCTAGATATTCATGTATTAATTTTCTAAAAGGTTTGACCTTAGGTTTGACTTTCTGTTTACAAGCCTGCTTAATTTTTAGAGCTAGCCCAAGGTTTTGTACCTAGTAGCTCAGTAAATGGTTATGAATTTGTTGTCAGTGGAGACCCCAGTTTAAATCTTGGCTCTATTACTGAAGATCCATGTGATCTTAGATAAGATGCTTAACCTTTCTGATGCTTGATTTCTCCTTTGTAAAATGTCAAGATTAGACTAGATAATCTTTAATGTCCCTTTTAGCTCTTTGTTATGACCCAGTGATCTCTGTGTTCTTTAGTTTCTGTTTCCTTGGGCTTCAGGTTCTTCCCCAAAATGGAAGGGATTAGATGACAGCTAATATACCTTTAAGCTCTAAGATCCCATGATCTAATGCAATGCATTCAATGTCAGCTATTACCACCCATTTTTAAATAAAAATAGGTTTAGATTCTGTCAAGATTTTCATTTTCCTTAAAGTTCTTAATTAACATTTGTAAGCCAAACATTGTCCTCAAATTCTTCTGGCCTTATATCTAATCATTTGATTCTGTATTCCAAAGAAAAGTATAGACAGAAAATTGATTTTGTTCTCCATCATCTTTGCTGTAGGGATTGCCTCGTGTTATTTTTTTTTTAACCAGGGATGCACTCATTATGCTTAGCTCGTCTTTATTTTTGTTTTTTGTTTTAGCTTCATAGTATGAAAAATTCAGGTATTTTATGCCATTTATTAAAAATCCTTCCCTTATTATAAGGGCCAATTTTAATTCTACTTCTACAAAAATTTACTGAGTTTTTTCAATTAGAAACTATTTCTTCCTTTTCTAAATTCTCAAAGCACACTGTTCCTACTTCCTTTATGAATGTATATTCTATTTTGTATTGTAATTATTTATGTACACTATTCATTACTCTACTAGATTGCATGCTTTGTGAGGACAGGGGCTCTGTACTCTAAAATGAAAAGATTCCTTAAGTAAGAATTAGACTAGATGATGTTTTAATCACTCTACTAACTCTTAATTTATATTATTCTATTTAATTTAATTTTAAATATTAAGTACGTTTATGCTGGGAATATGAAAATTGGTATGGTAAATTCTATTCTCAGGGATCTTTCAATCTGTAGGGGAATTACTATTATGCAAATTATATGATGTTAGAAGGAATATAATAATTGTAAAAATGGGATCCAAGGAAAATACTAAAATAAATATGTGACCAAAAAATGATTTTCATTTAGGAAGAAGACAGTCAAAGAATGTGTTAATTAGAGACATGACACCTTAATGATTAAAGGGGAAATTCAACAAATAGGTTTGGTAGTCTATTCCAGGAATACGGGATATTATGAGCAAAGACACAAAAGTACATGAGTGAACACGGTTTTGTTTTGTTTTGCTTTGTTTTTGATCTACATTTATTTAACCAATGCATTTATTCTGACTACAAGCATCTCTGGATTTGGCAAATGCATTTTCTGAGTCATTTTTAAAGTCACCAAGAAAAATATTAAATAATGTAGGGCTTAGAATCCTCTTCCAGAGACTGTTCTCAAATGCTAACCTATCTATATTTATTCTTTGGGTTTGATCATTGAACCAGTTCCAAAAACATTTAATGGCAATATATCACAGCCAATATTTTTTCCATCTTATTCACAAATATGAGATAATTTATTAAATTATTTGCTGCAATCTAAACATACTAGCTCTACAACATTCTCCTCATTTTATATTTCAATAAATTTTAACCTCAACTCAAATATTCTCTGATCACTTTTTCTTTAAGATAATACTGAACTGGGCCCTCCTGTGCTTGTTAATCCTATTTTGTTCATGTTCACATGCTCCTGTAAGTTTTCATAGGAGTCTATCAATTATATTGAGATCAGGGGAGAAATCTATCTTACTTTTTCGGGATGTTGCATAGATATAAATGGAACATAAAGACAAGCTGTCCATTGGTTTTTCCTAATTTATTGGTTGTGATTACAGAAATGGGAGGATCAATGAAAGGAAGCTTTTCTACTGAGTAACTGGAGGGGAAAGCCAATGATGGTTTTATAGACTGGATGACAAATAGTGTATCACATAGCATAGATGGGGAATTATATACTCATAGCAGAGAGGTGGGGAATTCCTAAGAAAGATTGTCTTAATCACATAATAAATGTCTCATTTTGTTAGATGATTTTATTCAATTTGCCCCCTTTGTTTCAAGGAAGAATTAAATCTGGATGAAGAAAGGTCTTTTTCCAGAAATGACTATAACTTAAAAACAAAAGACGTCGATAAAAGGCATTATCTTAAAAACCCTACAGAGAAGGGCAAGATTCTAAGCAGCATAATCTCACAAAATAGCAAAAATCAGTGAATAGAAAAACAGATTTAAAATAATATGATGAGATCAAACTGAGGTAAATCATACTAAAGATATTTAAAGACAAAACTTGAAGGAGGGTAACATAAAGAACAAAAGTTCATCATTGGAAAATTTTAATAGAATACTTATAACAACTAGGTACTCCCTTTCATTCATGTGCATTTTAAATTCCTCAGATAGTAGTGTTAAATTATATTATTGTTAGACATTGAACAATATTGAATACTGAGGCCTATGAAGGACCAAAAGTGAGAATTATCTAGAGGAAAATGGAAACATTCTTTGATGGGTATGATTGGACTTCAGCACTGTACAAAAAAAAAAATCATTAAAGAAACCTTTGAACAACAAAGAAGATAGATTGGTCATATGATGACAGCAAGAGATAACTGACTATATCAGTGGAAACTGCAGAATACAGTCTGAATGCTCCATTCATAGTCTTAGGATGTCAAGCAGAAGAAAGGAACACCCCCGACATCCTTGAGTGGAATTCCCCAATAGCAAATTTAGGGGAATGAATGAATAAAATTCACAAAGGATCAGCAAGAAAGGATGACTTTAGATCTACTTTGTTAGAGGGAATTCCCACATTGCCAAAAATCACAATTTTTTGTGATTTTATTTTATGCCAAGAAAATATTATAGACTACTACATTAAATATGGTATATAATCGGAACTACTTTATCCCCTTCACCCAGGGTTATGAAGTTTCTTTATTTAAAGGCCCACAAAACAAAGTTTTTGTTTTTACTATAGTCCGGCCCTCCAACAGTCTGAGGGACAGTGAACTGGCCCCCTATTTAAAAAGTTTGAGGACCCCTGGATAGGGAACAGAAATCTGGTTGTGTAGCTAAGAAGACCTGGTTTCAAGTAATACCTCTCATAATGCTGGTGTTTGATCCTGGAACAATCACTTTATTTATCAATACCCAAAAAACTCTCTGCCTATAAATTGCAGATAAGATGTTAATCTTATAATAGAAAGACTTTCTGTATATAGGCATTTTCTATCCTTATTCCTATGGGTATGAATGGATTCTTCAAGGGCAGGGAATAAATCACAGAATCAATGTAAGATACAATCTCAGAGATGGATGAAACAAGATGATCTAGATAAAACTAAAGATCATCAAGTTGATCTCATTTCTGTATAGTAATTTTAATTATAAGTCTCCCGAGAGAGAAATGGGCAAATCTAAATCACCATTACTACCTCCCTCACAGTCTAATAGAGAAAGCCCAGGACTCTAAGCCTAAAAATCCTGCAAATAGTAATGTCTACCAGACTACCACCCCATCATGGAGGAACCAATTCCCGTAGAGAAGGGATCCACGCGATACTTATGCCAACCACTGACTGCTTTTAATGGGAAGGCAAGATCAACAGCCTGAGGAGTAGCAGCACCTACTCTTTCCCTTCAACTATTTCTAACTCCATGCCCACAGCCATCATGCAGGGAAACAATCATTGTTGGGAAGGGGCTAGTCATTTCCATTAACTGCAGACCAGACTCTACCAATAGATCATAAAGGATAGTCTTTATTAAGCAGTAAAGCACCCTAAGGCATAGACAGAGTAGTCAAAACAGTTCTTCTATTCTTCCTAAGAATCCAATGGATTCCATTCCAAGAAGAGTAGCACCCCTTTCTGTACCAATGGCCCCTGCTTCTAGTCCATCCATTATTTTGGAGAAGCAACCCTTGTGGAGTTACAACTTGACAAATTCTTCCACAAGTGCTACAACCCCTGTGTTTTCAGTAGCTTCGAGCTATTCAAGACCCAAAAAAAGAAATTCATTGTCACTAAAGACCTTCACCCTGTCAAATGACTCAACATCAGACATAAATATGCATTGAAAATAGAAAATGCTTAATATATTTTTAAAAATTTGTTCATTTATCTTGAACAAATAGAAGACTTCCTCCATAAAGAATGATTATTTCTCAGGGTAGCTCCATTCTCCCTTTAGACATTTCTCCTAGTTTTCATTTTTAAATTTTTCCCCCTTTCTTGGAACAAATCAAAATCAAGCTTTTCACCTTTTATCTATGGCTCTTAATTCTGCCCTCTGTTGCTTTTAATTCTGCCCTCTGAAGAGCAAAATGGGCCATGTTCATGTTACTCACTAAACACTTTGCTGTTTCTTCTCTTAAGAAAGCTATCTTTGGAACTATGTACCCAAAGGGCTATCAAACTGTATATACCCTTTAATCTATAAGTGTCTCTAATGGGCCTGTATCCCAAAGAGATCATAAAAAAAGAGAAAAGGACCTACCTGTGCAAAAATGTTTGTGGCAGCTCTTTTTGTAGTGGCAAGAAACTGGAGACTGAGTGAATGCCCATTAGTTGGGGAAGGGCTGAATAAGTTATGGTATATGAATGTTATTGTTCTATGAGAAATGATCAGCAAGATGATTTCAGAAAGGCCTGTAA
The DNA here is from genome assembly GCF_902635505.1 of Sarcophilus harrisii. Classification (NCBI taxonomy): domain Eukaryota; kingdom Metazoa; phylum Chordata; class Mammalia; order Dasyuromorphia; family Dasyuridae; genus Sarcophilus; species Sarcophilus harrisii. The sequence continues at coordinate 512,348,399 of NC_045428.1, read as the reverse complement.
AGATGTACATGAACTAATACTGAGTGAAATGAGCAGAACCAAGAGAACATTGTATACAGCAACAACAAGATGATATGATGATCAATTCTGATGAATGTGGCTCTTTTCAATAGCAAGTAACTCAGGCCAGTTCCAAATCTTGAGTTGAAGAAAGCCAGAGAGAAATAGAGGACTGTGGGACTGAATGTGTATCACAACATAGTATTTTCATTTTGTTGTTGTTTGCTTACATTTTGTTTTCTTTCTAATTTCCCCCCTTTTAATCTGATTTCTTTGGTGCAACATGAAAATTGTGGAAATATGTATAGAAAAATTGCAAATGGTTAGTATATATTGGATTGCTTATCATCTGGGTGAGGGGAGAGGGGAAAGGAAGGGAGAAAAAATTTTGGAACACTGGGTTTTGTAGGGGTGAATGTTGAAAATTAACTGTAATATGTTTTGAAAGCATAATGAAAAATAAATTAAGAAAACTATCTTTTCCTCTCAGTTTCCCTCCTATGATCAGAGAGAATGGGAACCAGAAAATATGGTATATAACTGTATATACTACATAGTATATACAGTTATCTCTTCTAGATTGCAACTTTTCATACCACAGTTTCAATATAAATTGGGTCATCTTAAGAAATTGAATGCAAGTAGTTTTGTGGAAGCTTCAGATGACATATTAAGATGACACAGAGCCAATGACTAAATACTTAACCCAAATTTTACAATAAGGTATCATAAATAGCCCATAAAAGAAAAAAAAATTAGACTTCTTTTCTGATGCAAAGGGAGCACCAAAATATTTTATATAAATTTTCTAGATTGTGAGAGCTCTAGGACCCAATCCCCATGATGTGGAAGGGATAACTGTGTTCCTAGTTGTCACTGTTTTCTTGATAAAGTCAATTCATTTTTCTTTGAGTTTTTGTGTCCGCAATTACAAATTAAATATTAATGGTTCTAAACATGGGGTTTGTAAAATTAAAAAAAAAAAGACCAACAACATTTTGATAACTGTACTTCAATGTAATGTGTTTCCTTTATAATTCTATATTTTATTTCACATACTTAAAATTTGAAAATATTATTCTCAAGGCTTTGATAAGTTTGTAAGACTGCTATAGGAGCCTATAAATATATACTCACATATGTACATGTGCACATATGCACACACACACACACATGCAGAGGTAAGAATATAAAAGACTAGAACCCAAGTTCCTTATCATGATTGGATGATTTGTCCTTTAGATTGCTAGGCCACAGATGGTTTCTCCTGTAATGCAAAGATTACCATCTTTATAGTAAGAAAATCCAGGTCCCTGCTGGTTCTTTAACTGGCTGACTATGTGACTTTTGGTCAAATTGCTTGTTTAAATATTTGTTTATTTGAAAAAGGAAAATATTAATATCTTCCATATAGAGTTATTTTAAGGATCAAATGAGATAAACACATTTAAAAACATATATTAAAATGTTATTTTTACTGTGAGTTATTACTATTATTGTGGCTTTTATCCATGTATCCTTGCAACACACTGATTCTTGAAATACCTTTAATTTTGAAACAAAGAAATAGAGTAGAATAAACTAATATTGGATAACAGTAATTAGATTTCTACCCAGTTTAAGCAGTTCCAAATACCAAGATGATTATTTGAATTAAATGTTTATGTACCAGATTCTAAAACCTCAATTAAATGAGCTGAATAATATTTTGAGGTTAAAAAGGAAAATTTACTCCAATAATTCACCAAAGAAATTGATTGATAGTTGCTTTAATTGGTGTGATATTGCTCACTTAAGGCTACCATGGGAACCTGTAAGATATTTCATGGAAGAAAATGCGGTGTTTAAAAAATGCTCAAACTAAATTAGCCTAATTTTAAAGGAAGAAGAAGCAATAAAAAGGTGGAGGTGGGATGGGGACAAAGTACTTAATACAGACAATCCACATTGATGTATACATGTATTTATGTAAATTCCATACAATGCAAATATTATGTACATTGAATATAGATTGTACATGACTACATGTACACACGTGTGCATGTAGAAGGTTGTAGAATGTGTGAATGTGAACATATGTGTGGACACATCAGGAAGAAAAGGGGAAACATTAAGCCTATTCAGTCTTTTAACACTGTGAATAATAATAATATAAAGAATAATAATCATAATAGTTAATATTTGCAGCTTTGCAAAGAATTTGACATATGTTAGAATCAGCTAAGTTACACAGTGGATAAAGTACAGGACTTAGAAATAAGCAGGTCTGAATTTGAATCTTGTATCAGATACTTTCTAGCTGAGTGACCCTGAAAAAGTGATTTAACCATTTTGTGCTGGAGTCTGATCTTTTGTAAGATGAGGGTAATAATAGCACCAGGGTTGTGGTGAGGATCAAAATAATTAACATATGTAAAACATTTTTTGAACCATAGGGCACTATTTAAATACTGGTTATCATTATTATTATGTCACATTGATTTTCATAATACCCTTGGAAGGTGGTAGGTATCTGGGGGAGAGGGTGGGGGGTAAGAGGGGAAAAATTGGAACAAGAGGTTTGGCAATTGTCAATGCTGTAAAGTTATCCATACATAAAAACTTTAAATAAAAGGCTATTAAATAAAAAAAAAAAATAATAAAATTAAAAAAAAAAAGGAAGGTGTTAGGTATTATTATTTTCCCCATTTTATAGAAAAGTAGACTGAAGCAGACAGGAAGTTAAAGAACTTACCTAGGTTCACACAGCTACTTAGTATCTCGGAAATTTTGGCACTTGGATCCTTGTGACACTAAGTCCAGCATTCTATACACTGTTTCATCCAGCAAGCAGTCTCAGAACAAATATTATTCTGTCTAAAGTGATGAGTTGGAAAATGCGTTTATTTAGAGAGAGTCCACTAAAAAGTGAATAAAGACTGGACTCAGAAGATCTATAATCTTTCTAACATTATATTCCACACTGACTTATGGATTACAGACTTCATCATAACCCACCCTGTACAACCAATGATCACAGAGTTCAGGAAATCACTAGTGTGTGAGTCCAATAATCAAAAGGATGACCTAGAAGACGCTCTTAGTAAATGTAGACTGACAAATCAACGGATAAATTGGTTCATTTCTGCTGAAAGGCCCCTTCTTGAGGACATCATAATGGATATTTCTATCTTGGTGCAAATTTGAAGTTGGGATCTAGCTGAGTTTTTCATTTAGGAGCATCCGTGATTTAGCCCTTTCCTTTGAAAAATTTATAATCTATCCATTCTAAGATTATTATTTCTTTGAGAACAAAAAACTGTCTTTTTCTATTTGTATCCCCTGTGACTGGCACAGAGTAAGTACTTAATAATGTTTTTCCCCCTTCATTCATGAATGGAGGAAGTATGGTAGAATAGAGCCCAGGACAGAGAAGACAAGGTTGCAAATCCATTCTCTGCTGCTCACTGTGTTGCCTTGCATAAATTAGCCTCTCAATATCTCTTTGCTCCTCCATCTAGGGCAATATATAACTCATATGTTTGTTATGAGCCACGTGCTTTGTAAACTTTAGCAGTCATAAAGATATGAATTATTATCATTATTGTTGTTGTTATTATTTTTTACCAAGTACCTACTATGGCTGTGATCTGTTCTAGGTCCTGAGAAAGGCTAAAGAAGACATATCTGGGAATTTTCAGTCTAATGAAAGGGGGCAGGACCACAGCCTAGATATCCCTCTGTATGCAATGATAATATTGAATGGATCATAAGGGAGATACAAAGAATGGATTATACAGTATCTTAGAAGACATTTCCTTATGGGTTTGGGAAGAGAAGAAACAGACCCATTCATTAACAGTTAAGCTGTCCTTTTATCACCTCATAGTATTTTGTAACCAGTTGATTTTCAGTTTACAGATACTAACCATTTAATTATATAGGTACTACCTACCTTTCTACTGGGAAGTAAATACCCCTAACACATTAGTGGTAGGGACAGACACAAAGTAGATGTTGAATAAACTTTTGAGAGAGTAATATCTTGTATGGTATAAGCTCTCCTGAGATTGATATTAAAAATAAACCACAAAACCACAATAAAACAAAATATACACAGAAATGCATCATCCTGGCTTAAGATTCTTAGTTACCAGGAATGAAAATCAATGACAAATTGATTATTATAGGAAATTGCCCTGAGTTAAATTTTAATTTAATGAAACAGCATGGGAGTTTCAAAATGAGAACTTATCCAAATCTTTTTTTTTTTTTTAAACCTGGTATTCTCATGTACCAGCTTTGTTTTTTTCCCCCTAGAGGTAATTAATTTTATTGGTCTAGGTATTCTATCTCACTGTTATTTCCAAGTGACTTATGTAGCTTTTTATATTTTGTATTTCATTTAATAAAAATCAAAGGCACCTCCCGTGGTGTTAATATTACAATGGCATAATGGATATACAAAACAGCAAACATTTTTGTTGTTATTGTTCAGTCAATTCAATTGTGTCAGCCTCTTTGTGACCCCATTTGTTTTTTTTTGTTGTTGTTGTTGTTGGGGGGGAGGACACTGGAGTGCTTTGCCATTTTCTTCTCTAGCTTATTTTACAGATGTGGAAATTGAGGCAAAAAGGGGTAAGTGATTTCCCCAAGGTCACACAACTAATAGAGCCAAATTTGAATTCAGTAAGATTGTTATCATTGCTTGTCCTTCATTCTCAAAGAGGAACAGGGCATCAAGGAGGGAATGCCATGATATGCAAATGAATGGGATTTCAGTGAGGAAAGCTGGGCAAGGTCACCTGCCTCACTTTCCCCTCCAGAACCACCTGGGTCCAGTGGCCAGATAGAAATCAGGATTGGAGATGACCTTGGATGCAATAAGAAGCCTTGACCTTTTTAAGCTAAGGTTTTCAACAAGTCTATTTAACTGAGTCCACACCCATTCAGTGATTAAGGTTAGGGAGCAATTAAAACAAAGAATCTTCCCTTTAAAAAAAATCTAAATAATTAAATAAATAGATGAGTGAATTTGGGAGGGGAAGACTCTTGAGGATTCTTCTGGCCAAAGTAGAAATGACTGCTGTACAAGTCTTCCTGACTCTAGATCGGTCACTATATCAATTAAAGAGATAATGATTTGGTCAAATATCATGCTTCAATTAATGAATGTATGAACTAGGAAAGATTGGAAGCTTATTAGAGATTAGTTTTATGAAAACCACATCTTGCTTCAGAGAGAAGAGGCAGCTTACTCTATCTAAGGCTGATCTGTAGTTGAAGGAAACACAATTTTATTAGCTGCTTTCCTATGTAATTATAAGATAAAATGTTGGATTGCTGAACAAAGTAGCATTCAGGACAACCTGCTTGGAAGAATAAGCTCAGTTACCAGGCTAGGGAGTAATAAATGAAAGTGTGGGTAGAGTACAATTAGATATATATTCAAAAGATGAAAGTGGGTTATATTTTTAAGGGAGAAATCTATTTAAAAGTATTACTTTAAAAAAACTTTTGTTAATTTGAAAAGCACCATTTTCAGTATTCACAAGTTTCATTGACAGTTTTCCCAAACATTAGCAATGTACTTTGTCAGTGATCTTGCTGTAGCTAGAAAAATATGAGGGTCTCTTTTTCTTTGAGGGCAAATATTGTAATATTAGGGTTGTTTTGCACGCTTTGGATGCTTTGTAACCTACCTTTTGTTAGAGAGTTAATGAGACTTCTTTTTTGGACATATCCAGTGGATGAATTTATTTGGTGGATACATGTTTTTAATGAGGGCTTTGTTTTTTCTTCCTTTTTTCAATTGGGGGAGAGAGATGAAAGTGAAAGAAGTATTTTATATTCTTATATTTTTTATATAACTTATTTTTAAAATATGTTATGTGTTTGATTCTTTCTCACATCGCAATGTTTCTTCTTGTCTCTATTAATCTGTTTCTTTTTTTTTTTCCTCCTCTTCAGTCTGTCTCTGTTTCTTCACTCAGTCTCTCTTTGTCTGTCTGTCTCTGTCAGTATTTTCTGTCTCTGTTTTTCACTGGTGTTTCTCTCTCTTTCTCTGTTTCTATCTCTTTCTGTCTCTCTGTTTCTTTCTCCCTCTCTTTTAAGCTATCTATCTCCTATTCCTTCACTCTCATCTCAAACCAAAGGAGAAAATTAGTTACACTTTTTGTAGCTTTTTAAGGGATGGTTCCCAAAAGAAAGTGATAGACACTGCATTTAAAAAGTGGTCAATATTCCTTTTTCTGAGAGTAAAATGCATTCTTTAATTGACTTTTTGCTTCACATTTTCTAACTTACTTCTGTCTGGAACTTTCCTTTATTATCTCTAAATGATTAGGTATAAATAACTGCAGAAATGCATAATTTTCTGTCCATAGGACCATTGGAAGAATCCAAAGTAACACTAATGTACATGAGCTTAAATGACTAATATGTGGATTGAACTGATAAAATCTTGAGTATCTATATCCTTTACACATGGACTGAAGTCATTAGTTCATTCCAATTTCACTCTCTGTATTTATCTTTTCCAGAGTCAGAAAATCAAGGAAGTGAATTTCTTTTTGAACGACTTTTTAACTTAGGTAATTTGTAGAGAGAATAAACTTTTTTCTTAGGATAGAAAAACTCTGGTCTTTAAGTCAGAGTACTTAAGTTTACATCTTACTTACCAGCTCTGTAAATATCTCTGAGCCTCAATTTCCTCAGCTGTAAAATGGGGATGACATTTCTTTTTCAGGGTTGTTGTGAAGAAAGTCTTGTAAACAATAAAGCTTATAGAAATGTAAGTTGCTATTGCCATTGTCATTATTATTTGTCATGCAAAAATGATAACTACCAAAAAAACATGAAAATTCTTTTTGGTGCCTCATATATTGTAGAAGAGATCCTGAGATATGGCAGATTCTGTCAATGGAACAACATAAGCTTTGGAAGATCCTACTAGCAGTCAGTTTGGGACTGGCTCTACTATTTAAATGGCCTGCCTAGTAACTCTCCCCTGATGCCCTTCACCAACATTTGGATTCTTTAGGACACCCTAATCCACCACTCCCTTATATGTTTTGTTTCTCAAAGTAGAATATGAACTCCTTGAGGGTAAAGAATTAGATAGAATAAGAGTTCTTAAATATTTTCATATGCCATGGGAAAAAGAATTAGGCCTGTGGCCAAAAATATTATATCTAGCAAAATTATCTATAATATTGAATAAGAACAAATGGATATACAGTGAACTTGAAGATTATCAGGACTTTCCATCAAACAAACCAGAACTTAATAGAACATTTTACATATAAGAGTCAATATCAAAGATCAATTTCAAGGACCTCAATGTGGACAAATTGTTTAAACATGGACAAATTGTTTTTTTTTTTTCCTTTTTTTACATGGGAAATGTATACTATATGTTTAAGATTCACATCAACAATAGAATAGCTAAAAAAAAAAGATTTTCAGAGTTAAAGTAAAAATAATAATAATGTTATACAAATAAGGTGCAGAGGAAAAATAAACACAAAGCATTAAAAACTTACTCACATTAGGAATGGGTTTAATAGCCAACACTACATATATACAATGAAGAGTATACTCTCCTAAATGTATAAAGAAATGAGAGGTGCAGGGATGAGCAAATGGGAAAGCAATGGGTGAGAAAAGAAGACAAGGAAGGGAATCTTTGGGAGATTAAGTAATAACAAAGCAAATTAAGGAGCAGAATTAAAGCAAAGAGTCAGCAGGGATAGGAAAGATATGTGTGTATATGTGGGGTGTATGTGTATATGTACATATTTATGTATCTATATATTTATATAAATATATTTTTTCTTAATTGTAATTTGCTTGGGAGTGGGGGGGGGTATAAAAGGAAGAAAAGAATAAAGCAACTAAAATGCTCAGGAGAGAACAAAAGAACAATTTACAAGAAGTAAAGAAAAAAATGCACATTCATGAATAAAATTAATTCTACTAATATTATACACACACATGTATACTTTCTTGATCTGATAATTTATTGTTATATATTTTGAATCCTCCCTGATATTCTCTGGGCACATGACAATGTTCTCTTTTGTTTAACTTTATTTTTTTTATTGATTTTTTGCTTTTCTTTTTTTCTTATTCTATTTTCCCCCCCCAAATAAATAAATGAACAAAACAAGTCCAATGATTACATGACTGGATTCTGAGAATGAACCAGATATGGACAGGTTCAAACATCAATAAAAGGCTCTCAGGATTCCTGACACTCCTACCATTAATAATTTCCTTCTATTAAGAAATTTGTAGGAGTGCCCAGGAGTTGGGAAATGCTTATCAAGATTCAGACTGGCAGCCAGTGAAGCTGAGAGGAAATGAAGCAAAGACAGCCACCTCTTTATTAAGACTAAAGGAACTTTAGCTCATAGCTATAGAAATCTGGGACTTCAAACATATCAGGGATGAAACACTTTCCTTCTGCACAGGGTCTAACTTAGAGCAATTTTCTTACTCCCTTTTTATCCATCCCCTGTATACTATCAACTATTTGTTCAGCTCTGAAGATTTAGTGTCCATTTCTTCTTGCAGTCTTGGAAAATCTGCACCACTGAATCTGGAGAATTATTCATTTTGTATCATCTTAGGTCCCTCTCTGGATAGAGAATTCATTCTTTTCTTAGGAAAATAGACAGCTGCTTATATGAAGGGGGCCTGATACAATTATCTAGACAGTAATAATGAAGGTAGTGTAGAGAGAGGTGTGTGTGTTTGGGGAGGGTGGTGGTGGGGATGGTGGTAGAAATACCCCTGTAATATTTTATAATCCAGGGGTCAGTCTGCAAACTACTGTTTAGTGTTAAATTTAGCCAGCATCCTTAGCTTATGAAATAAGAATGTTTTTTACATTTTAAAAAGTTCCATTTTATTTAAAAATGTAAAAAGAAAACCACTCACTTTGCTGTTGCTTTTGAATCATTTTTACTCATGTCTCACTTTTTATGATCACATTTGGAATTTTCTTGACAGAAATACTGAAGTGATTTGCCTTTTTCTTCTCATTTTACAGATGAAGAAACTGAGGCAAACAGGAGTAAGTGACTTGCCCAGAGTTACACTGCTACTAAGTGTCTGAGGCCAGATCTGAACTCCTCATTCCAGGCCCAGAGCTTTACCCTCTGTACCATCTACCTGCTTCTTTTGCTTATCCGAGGATGGTATAAAAAGTTTCTGGCTTTGATATAAAGTCACCAAACAATGATTTGCCACTCAAGTCATAGTTTGTTATCCAACTCCACCCCCATCTTATCCTGACTTGAGTTGTTATCACTTCATAAAGCATTAGTATAGATTCATTTTCTAACTTAGAATCAACAACCATTACAAGTCTTGTATCAGGAAGTCACAATACAGATTATTATAGAAGAACAAAGAAAAATGAACCATGAATAACTCCAAAGAGTTCTCGGTCTAGTAGGATGAATGGTACAAATGCAGAGAATTGTAGAAACTTAGAGCTAGGAAGGGAATTTTGCAGTAATCTAGTAATTGAGCAATCGAACCTATATGTGGACAATTATTTAAATATCCCAAAAGGGATTACCTGGTTTTGCTTGAAGACCTCCAATGAGCTGGAACTCATTGCTTCTAATGCCTGTCAATTCCACTCTGAGATAGCTTTGTATATGAAATTAAAGAGGAGAATTTCCTGATCAATTTGATCTTACATATTAGTGAAAGTTGTATTTTTTGGGGGGAGTATAAAATTTACTCATTGATAATCTTACTAAGAGGTTTGGAAGTCAAGTTTTGGGACAGAAACAAAAATGCATCTGATTGACTTAAATTGTTTAAGTGAACTGTTTCTTTGTATTGACTCAATGGGAGATAATTTAGAAGTTTCAAAGTTTACCTCCCTTTTTTTTCCCTTTTAATGAGATTCTGAGAGAACCAAAGAGCTAAGAGTGAATCTTTGTCATTGGTATCTTAAGTTATTTTATGCTCATGGCCCAAGAAGAGTGTCTACTCCCCCATTTCCTTGCTTGAAACTTGGAAACATATACGACCTTTAAGGAATGACAGTTATAGAAGGAAGCCATGAAATCATATTCTAGTAATTACTGAATCCCAGAATTCTTCAAGAATTTCTGAATTGCAGCCTCCTGGATAGAGTAGGAGAAATTGCTTGTGTGGGTACACCTTACTGTAGAGAGAAGGGGAGGTCATGACCATCACTTGTCTGCTAGAAAGAAAACCTTAAAATCCATCATTTTAGAAAATGAAATAGTGTTTATAGGCAGGGTCAATCTCTTAGGGAGAAGAGGAACATACAAATGATCCTCCAAAATGCAGTAGTAACAAGGAGCTAAAGATATCACAACAAGGAGTAAAAAATCTGGATTTCATTCTCTACTATTCTTGTGATGTATTTGCATATCTCAGCCCTCATGGAGAGTAGCTGTCATCCTATATTTCCAATTGCTTTTCCCTTCAAGATGGTAGAGACTAGCTAAGCTTTCAAGGTAGTAATTATAAGACTGGAAGCACCTTTGAGACCAAAGTGATCCATAGCAGAATTTCTGGGAGCACCAGTCTAGCAACTCCAAGTGTTTCCCTTCTAAATGGAGTATAAGCCTTTAACAAAGTATCACAAGGCTGGATCCTTCTATGCATCTCTGGAGAAAGCTAGAAAAATGGTATTGTACATGTTCCACAGTATTATATCCATGTCTATCTATATCTATTCCTTATATTCTTTCTGTAAATGAAGTCTTTCCTGTTATTAATGTATGCATTTTTTTTTTTTTTTTACTTTTGAGTGTTTTTATAGGGTTTTGGAATTCTCTTACTGATGTCTGTGAAGCATGAGCTACATTAGAATCTTTTTCTTAAGCAAATTCTGGGTTATGGCAAAATGAATCATAGATGATTTGACTGTGTGGAATTGTCTCTAGGAATGAACCATATTTATATAAGCCCAGGAGCACAGGGACTGAACACAGAGGCTGGAACACAGGTTATACTAAATTATTTAGACATTTTGGGGAGTTCTAGAGATGGAGCCAAAGTGGTGGAGAAAAATCAGGAATCTGCTTAAGTTCTCCCACTTTCCCTTGAAAACCACATAAAACCAAGACTTGAACAGTCTGATGGAGTGAAACCACCCTGCAGCTCAAGATAGATTGGAAAAACTTCAAGAATGATCAGTCTCCAACAGGATGATTTCAGAAAGGCCTGGAGAGACTTACATGAACTCATGCTGAGTGAAACAAGCAGGGTCAGGAGATCATTATATACTTTAACAACAATACTATATGATGACCAATTCTGATGGATGTGGCCATCCTCAGCAATGAGATGAACCAAATCAGTTCCAATGGACCAGTAATGAACTGAACCAACTATACCAAGTGAAGAACTCTGGGAGATGACTAAGAACCATTACATCGATTTCCCAATCCCTATATTTTTGCACACCTGCATTTTGGATTTCCTTCACAGACTAATTGTACAATATTTCAGAGTCCGATTCTTTTTGTACAGCAAAATAATGGTTTGGTCATGTATACTTATTGTGTATCTAATTTATATTTTAATATATTTAACATCTACTGGTCATCCTGCCATCTGGGAGAGGGTGTGGAGGGAAGGAGGGGAAAAATTGGAACAAGAAGTTTGGTAATTGTCAATGCTGTAAAGTTACCCATACATATAACCTGTAAATAAAAGACTATTAAAATGAAATAAAAAAAAGAATGATTAGTCTCACTGGAATGAAAAGGGTGTTTAGCCCAGGTCAGAGATAAGAGGGTCTTAATCACAGCAAATCAGGAATTAAGACCCTCAGTCCTGACATAATAGAGGAGGAAATCAGGGGAGCAGCTTCCAGTCCCAGCTCAGAAGGCAAACCCTGGGAAATTAGGCTGTTCCCTGAAAAGAGCAGGCAAAGCTACCCCCTATAAACACAAGGTGCCCCTGTGCACAAAGACAAGACTCAGAGATGCACAGGAAGCTTGGGACAGTGCCACCTTCATCCCATGAGTAGAGTTTCACCCTAAAAGTTAAAAACAAAAAAAGAGGAAATACCAAAAGCAAAGGAAAAAAAAAGTGACCAAGAAACAGAAAAGAACCTTGACCATGGTGACAGGGCAGAACTCAGATGAGGACAGAATGTCTACAGAAGAAATCTCAAACTGAGATAAATTAATCTCAAGTAAAAATCAATAGGCTTCTTGGAAATGCTCATAAAAGACTTCAAAAGGCAAATAAGAGAGGAAGGAGAAAAAAATAAGAAAATAAATGAGAGGTATGCATGAGAGAGTCATGGAAGGAAAAAAAAAAGTGTGAATAAACAACTCCTTAAACAACAGAATAAGTCAAATGAAAGAGATACAAAAGATAACTGAAGAAAATCACACAATAAAAACTGGAACAGGGCAAATGGAAGCTAATAAGTTTGTGAGACAGCAAGAATCACTCAAACTAAAAAGAATGAAAAAAGGAAAAAAGTGTGAAATATCTCATTGGAAAAACAATCAACATGGAAAATAAATCTGAAGAGACAATTTAAAAATTATTGGTCTACTTGAATGCCATCACCAAAAAAAGAGCCTGGATAGCATTCTACAAGATATCATGAAGGAAAACTTCCCCAATATTCTAGAAACAGAAGGGGAATACTTATTGAAAAAATCCATTGATCACCTCTGGAAAAAGATCCCACAGGGAAAAGGCCAAGGAACATCGTTGTGAAACTCCAAAATCATAATATCAAGTTAAAAATATTGCAAGCTGTCAGACAAAAGCAATTCAAATATCAACAAGTCAGGCAGGAATAATCAGGATCTGGCAGATTCTATAATAATGGATTGGAGGGTCTGGAATACCAGATTCTGGAAGGCAAAGGACGTAGGGTTAGAAGAAAGAATTAACTACCCAGTGAGACACAGCATCAGCTTCAATGAAGTAAGAGACTTTCAGTTATTTTTATTGAAAAAAAAAAAAAACAACTAAACAGAAAATTGAATCTACAAACATAAGATTCAAGAGAAGCATAGAAAGGTAAATAGGGGAAATATATATATATATTTAAAGATTAAACTATTTACATCCCTAGATGGAAAAACAATAGCTGTAATTCTTGTGAATTATATCTGACACTGGGGCAGGCAAAGTGGGGCATAACATGGACTGAAGTTGTGGTTGTGAATGTACTCTCTTGTGATGCCATCAAAAAAAAAAAAAAAGACATTAAGAGATGGAAAAATATCTGTCCTGGAAAAAGAGGAAAGGAGATATATAATGAGACAATTAGTTCATACCAAGAGGCTCAAAAAACCTATTACAATCAAGGGAAAAAAGGGAGGGGGATGAGCACTGTCTGAAGATTGATCTCATCAGTTATGGCTCTAAGAGGGAATAATTTATTCAAGATTGAAATTTATTTAATCCTATAAAGAAATAGGAAGAGAAAGAGGAAAAGGAAAGAAAGGATCAGAATAGAAAGGAGGTCAGAAACACCAGGAAAAAAGGAGAAGGGGGGATGAATTGAAAGAAGATAAGGTAGTGGGTGGGGTAGATTAAAAAAAAACCATTAGTAAGAGAGGGAGTAGGAATGATAGAAGATAAGGTAGTGGGTGGAGTAGGCAAAAATAAAACATCCACTAAGGACACAGTGAAAAGAAGGGGAAAAAGTATATATAAGGATGAAAATAGAAGGTGGGAAATACAGAACTGGTATTCATAACTGTTAATGTGAATGGGATGAACTCTTCCATAAAATAGAAGCTAATAATATAGTGGATTAAAAAGCAGAATCCTACAATATGTTGTTTACAAGAAACACATTTGACACAAAGAGATACATAATGAATAAAGGTAAAAGGCTGGAACAGAATTTATTATGCTTCAAATGAAATAAAAAAACAGGAATAGAAATTCTGATCTCAAGTAAATCAAAAGTCAAAATAGATCTTATTGAAAGAGATAAGGAGGGAAAATACATTTTCATAAAAGATACAGTAAATAATGAAGTAGTAACAATACTAAATGTGTATGCACCAAGTAGAGCAGGCAAATTCCTAAAGAAGATTTTAAGTTAGTTACAGAAAGAGATAGACAACAAAACTATTTTAATGGAAGACTTCAACCTTTCCCTCTCAGAATCAGGCAAATCTAACCACAAATTAACAAGAAAGAAACTAGGGATGTTAATAAGATTCTAGAAAAGCTAGATATGATAGATCTCTGGAAAAAAATTGAATAGGGACAGAAAGGAATACATCTTTTTCCTCAGTAGTACGTAGCATCTTCACAAAAATGTACCATGTATTACAACATTAAAATTTCACAATCAAATGCTAAAAGCTAAAAATAGTAAATGCTTCCTTTTCAGACCACAATGCAGTTACAATTATATTTAATAAAGGGCTGGGGAAGGTTATTAAAAATCAATTGGAGATTAAATGATCTAATTCAAAGAATGAGTGAGCCAAACAACAAATCACAGAAACAATCTATAATTTCATCCAAGAAAATGACAATAATGAGAAAACATATCAAAACCTATGGGATGCAGCCAAAGAAGTTCTTAGGGGAAATTTTTTCTCTCTTAAATTGATACATAAATAAAATAGAGAAAGAGGAGATCAACTAAAAAGGCTAGAAAAGGAACAAATTAAAAAACCCCAACTAAATACCAAATTAGAAATTTTGGAACTCAAAGGAAAGATTAATAAAATAGAGACTAAGAAAACTATTGAATTTATAAATAAAACTAAGAGTTGATTTTATGAAAAAAATTAACAAAATAGATGAACCTTTGGTTAATTTGATCAGAAAAGGGAAAGAAAAAAACCAAATCACCAACATCAAAAATGAAATAAGTGAATTCACCACCACTGAAAAAGAAATTAAAGAAATAATTAGGAGCTATTTCCCACAAATCTGTGGAAGCACATCTGACAATCTAACTGAAATGGATGAATATTTACAAAAATATAAATTGTCCAGGTTAACAGAAGAGGAAACAAAATACTTAAACAGTCCCATTTTAGAGAAAGAAATTAAACAAGTCATAAATAAACTCCCTAAGAAAATATCTCTAGGGCCAGATGAATTCTACCAAACATTTAAATAACAATTAATTCTGATACATCTATACTATTTTGAAAAATAGATAAAGAAGGAGTATTGCCAAATTCCTTCTACAACACAAATATGACACTAATACCTAAATCATGAAGAGCCAAAACAAAGAAAGAAAATTGCACATCATTTTTCCTAATGAATATTGATGCAAACATTTTAAATTAAATATTAACAAAGAGGTTACAGCAACTTATCAGCATGATAATAAACTATGTCCAAATAGAATTTATACCAGGTATGTAGGGCTGGTTGAGTATCAAGGAAGCTATTACTATAATCAGCCATATCAATAACAAAACCAACAGAAATCATATGATAATTTCCATAGATGCAGAAAAAGCTTTTAACAAAACATGTATGGCACCCATTCCTATTAAAAACACTAGAGAACATAGGGATAAAGGGAGCTTTCCTTAAAATAATATAAGCATTATCTATCTAAAACCTACAGTAAGCATTATTTGTGATGAAGAGAAGGTAGATGCATTCCCAATAAGTTCAGGAGTGAAACAAGAATGCCCATTATCACCTCAACACTGTACCAGAAAATTTTGCTTTATCAATAAGAAAAAAAAAAAAAGAAATTAAAGGAATTTGAATAGGCAATGAAGAAATAAAAGTATCACTTTTTGCATATGATATAAGGATATACTTAGGAATTTATGACCAAAGATTAATTAGAGAACATTATGAAAGGTAAAATGAACAATTTTGATTAGATTAAATTAAAAAGATTTTGCACAAACAAAACCAACAGAAACAAGATTGAAAGGGAAGTACAAAGCTTGGGAAAAATCTTGATAGCCAGTATTTCTGATAAAGGTTTCATTTTTAAAATATATAAAGAACTATATCAAATATATAAGAACACAAGTCATTCCCCAAGTGATAAATGATCAAAGGATATGTACAAACAATTTTCAGAAGATAAAATTAAAGCCATCTATATTATATGAAAAAATGCTCTAAAATACTATTGATTAGAGAAATTCAACTTAAAACAACTCTGAGGGTGCCACCTCCCACCTCTCAGATTGGCTAAGATGACAGGAAAAGATAATGATAAATGTTGGAGGAGATGTGGGAAAACTAGGACACTAATGCATTGTTGGAGGAGTTGTGAAATGATCCAACCATTCTGGAGAATAATCAGAAACTATGCCCAAAGGGCTATAAAACTGTGCATATCCTTTGACCCAGCAGTTCCATTACTAGTTCTGTATCCCAAGGGAATCATAAAGGAGGGAAAAGGACCCACATGTGCAAAAATATTTGTAAGCTGCTCTTTTTGTGGTAATAGAGAATTGGAAAAATCGTGGATGTACATCAATTGGAGACTGATTGAACAAGTTTTTGTACATGAAGGTAATGTATATTATAAAGTGATGATGAACAAGCTGTTTATAGAAAGACCTGGAAAGAGTTATATGAACTAATGCTGAGCAAAACAAACAGCAAAAATTTGCAACGATTAACTTCTTAGTGGTTCAGTGATCCAAAGCAATCCCAATAGACTTTATCCAGAAAATGCCCTCTGTATCGACAAGAAGATCTAAGGAGACTGAATATAAATCAACACATGAAATGTTCACTTTTTTTTTCTGTTTTTTTTTTTTTTTAATCTCTCCCATAGTTTTTCTCTTTGGGTCTGATTTTTCTTTCCCAATATGATTCATAAAGCAATGTGTATTAAAAACTAAAAAAAAATAAATAAAAAATTTAAAAAGATGTTTTGACATTGAGCTTAAATTTCTTTCTTTGCAACTTCCACCTATTGTTGCAAGTTGTACTATCTGAGTCTCTTTTCTCTTCCACATGACAACTCTCCAGAATTTGAAGGTAACTCTTATGTCCTTACAGAGTCTTCTGTGCATTTTCTTACAGATAATAATAATGAGCCAGTGATGAGTACATGAGAGGAACATAAGCAATATATTGAGATAATTCATAGGAGGGAAAGAATAGGGCAGCTTCCTTACAGTGAGCTGGACCTTGTTATTTGAATAGGATTTCAATAAGTATAAAGAATCAAAGGGAACAGGATGGGGTTGGTAGTGGTTCCAAGCTAAGGAGAATGCATGAACAAAGGCACCATGAGAAGGTGAATTATCATAATTTAAGTTTTACGAATGCTGAATCATCTCATCTGGAATCATAAAGAAGTCGAAACAAAGTTAGAAAGGTGGGTTTTCAGATTAATTAAAAAAATAGAGGCAAAAAAAAAAAAATTAGAGGCAAAACCTGAGCCAGTAAGCTCAGAAAATTCGAACTAGGATAAAATTGATGAAAGGAAGAAAGAAGGAACAGCCAAACTTGATAAGTGGGATATAGCCCAGGTGAGGTGGCAAAGTCAATAAAGCTGGCATCCAGTGAAGTAAAAGGATCTCTCTAGAATGACTTCATCAACTTCACAGTTTTATCAAAGATTCAATCTAATTGTAGGAAACTAAGAAAAGTGTTATGATACATAGGGCAGTGGCATCTGGGCAACACTGTCATGAGAACTTTACAATTGGATGAGATCTCAGAATTCAGTTATTCAGGTAGTATACCTGAAATACAAACTCCTTCTGAACCAAAATAGCCTCAGTTCTATTAGAACCTCTTCAGGGGCATTTTAGCTTACTGTCTATCAAGACAGCCCTTTCTATTTTCAAATCTTTTTTCCTGTAATCATACAACAATTCTTAGGAAAAATAACTGGGGTTAGTGGACAGAATCTCAGACAATCTCAGTGTGTTGTGGATATCAAAAAGGGCAATCTAAACTTTTGTAATATGAGTAGCTATTTAGCATGAGGCAGCTAGATGGGACAGTGGATAGAACCTAAAGGCTTCTCTTTCTGCATTGTTCTAAAGTAGAGTCCAAGAGTCTAAAAAAAAAGGGTAAAAATTTCAACAATATAAATTTTGGCTTGATATGAAGAGGAGGGACTTCCTAACAACTGGAGTTATCTAAAAGAAATAAGTTGGCTAGAGATGTAGTTAATTTTTTTAGTAACCCAATTCAACTTGTATGAGTGGTTACCAGGACTTTATCCAAGATCCTGCTAATAGAAAGACAAAAATGCCTTCTAGGACCTTACACTCTACTCTGTTGACAGAAGACATATGCCTTTAGAGAAGAAAGAGTATTAAGTACTAGAGGAATTAGGAAATATTCCCTACAAAAGGTTGTAACTGAGCTGAGACTAGAATGAATTTAAAGATTCTCAGTTGTAGGAATTAAGAAGGGCATGTTTTGTGGTGAAGGGTTCAAACTGTGCAAAGACACAGTGGTGGGATGTAGAATACTTGGTTCAGGAAAAAGTAAATAAGCCAATTTGTCTGGAACATTTTGTGCATTGAGGGGAGTAATGTGAAATATCTGAAAGGTTAACTGGAACCATGTTGTGAAAAAAACTTTAAATGCCAAGCTTTATTTTGTAAACAATAAAGAACAAGTAAAATTTTTGAGCAAAGAAGTGTCAATCTTTTGCTTTAGAAGAATGCTTTTCAAAACTATCTGTAGGATAGTTTGGAGAAGGAAGAAACTAGAACAAGGACAACCACTAAGGAGGTTATTATAATTGTTCTTGAACTTTATCCCAAGAATTACCTAGGTACCACAATACTTTCAGATAGGATCCTTTTAAATAAAAACATTATCATTAATTTATATAATTTTACTGCCTTTTTTTTTTTTACAACTTGTTTACTACTTACTTCTATGTCCCAAACCTAAAAACAAATAAATGGATCAGACCCAAAAAAGGGAGAAGGGTTTGGATTGTAATGATGATGATGTGAGATAAGGGAAGAGATGGCTGTAGAATCATCAAGTTTTCAAAATTTGGTTGGATATAGGGAATAAGGGAAAAGAAATGAAATGTGACTTTGGAATTTTGAATCTAGGAGACTGGAAAGATGATGATACTGTCAACAGAAATAGAAAAGTTTGTATGCATCAGTACCTAGTATGAGATTGCTGGTATGTGACTAGAATTTAAGGGAGATTTTAATACTTGATTTGGAATACAGTACATCTATTTAGAGATGATATTTGAACTCATGGCTGCTGATGGGATGTTCAATAAAATAAAATGTTAAGGGACAGATCAATTCTCCTAGAGCCTCCACAGCTGTGAATCATAACATCTAAAGGAGTTGCAAGGAAGTCTTTGCTGACACAGGTGTTATGGACTGGGAATGAGATAAATTGGAGGCAGAGGGAAGAGGAGAGAGGTCAGACAATGACACGGTCTCAGAGAAGTCCGAGAACAGCAACTGCCTCAAAATCTCCTTGTATCATCCTCTCACAAGAGGAGATCCACTCTGCAGGTCTGGGTTGGATCTCCAGCAGCCACTGTCATGTGGCTTCCATGTATTCCAACAGCTAGTAGTACAATAAAAGTACAACAGTAGTACAACAATAAAAGAGTAGGAAACTCAGACTAGAACCCTGGTCTACAACCATGGCAGGATATGGGATGATTTAGCAAAAGCAAAATTATTCATTTTACAATTAACTTTACTTTTTCTTGTTTATGCATAGATTATTCATATATCCATAAATCTGATAAGTAATAAGTACTATGTTCTTATTTTCTTGTAAAATCTCCCTTTATATCTTAGTCATGTATCCATTCTGATATTTTCATGTTAAATAGTATAAGATATTGATTTATACCCAATTCCTTCCAAATTGCATGATTAGACACTTTTATCAACTAGAGAATTTTTTTGTTTTAAAAATTATTTAAATATTTTAATATCTTTACATTAATTACATTTCTAAGTTTATGACATATCTTCTCTCTCTTTCTCACTTACTCTTTCTCTCTCTTCTAATCTCCTAAGAAGTGTCATTCCTTTTTTTTAATAGCTTTTTATTTACAAGTTATATTCATGGGTAATTTTATAGCATTGACAATTGCCAAACCTTTTGTTCCAATTTTTCCCCTCCTTCCCCCCACCTCCTCCCCTAGATGGCAGGATGCAACTAGAGAATTTTTTTAAAAGTTCATTATTATTTTACTTGTTGTTGTTCTTATAAAACATTGTTCTTCTGGCTCTAATCACTTTATTTGCATCAGTCCATGCAAGTCTTCCCAGGGATTCTCTGAAATTTTCTCTTTGGTAATTTTTTAAAGCGCAATAATATTTCATTACATTAATATGATAAATCCTTCTCTAGCCTTTCTTACTATGAGGCTGCATTAAAGTCATAGAAGATGCCAAGTCATTAATCCCCAAGTTGTTTTTGTCAGAAAGACTTTATTTTTATTCCTCAAAAGTCTTCAAGCCATCAGGAATAGCAGACAACATGTATAAATGACCAAACATATTCCCCTTCCAACTTAAAACACTCATTAGCCCCAGAGAAGACGCTTTAATAATGGTTATTTCCCATTTATCAATCAGATCAGATCTGATGAGAGAATCCCAGGTGAGTCCTGATTTCAATGCAAATTTCACACTTATAGGTTCTTGTTTTTAATCTATCCCACCTGATACTTCCCCAGGATTGGCTGATTCAAGGATCTACAAAAATTGCCAAAAAATTATATTGTCATTGTCACTGTTTATCATCAATGATTTGCCTACTGTCTCATAGATTAGAATATAATGCCCTTGAAGGAAGGAACCATTTTAACTTTTTTTTTCTAAATGTACCTCATAATACAATGCTTGAAACATGACTCTTCATGACCCCTCTTGGGGTTTTTTGGGACAAAGATATTGAAGTAGTTTGCCACTTCCTTTTCACCTTATTTTACAGATGAAGAAACAGATGGGGTGAAATGACTTTCCTATGAAAAGAAAGCAGAATAAAATTGACTAAGAAGAAGCACAAGATGTGCAAAGTTAGAGAAACCACCCCAAATGCTTATAGAGACCATTTGTATTCCACCTATGGCAGAATATTCAGAACTATGTTGGTCTGGTTAGCCACAGTTGGAATACTATAACTTGAATCTAATAGTGATATTATTTTGGTTCTCTTTGAGAATGAAGTACTAGAAGTAACCAATATATATATGTAAACGTGTGTGTACACATACATATACATACATATATCCACATACACACATATAGTAAAGAAAAAGAAATAAATACATATAGTTAACACTTCATAAATCAAAGACTCTTTCAACGTGGCCTGATAAGAAGGAGTTAACATGATTAAACCATGAGACTTATGTTTCATTCTTCTATGTTTTCCCAATTGTTTTGCCATATGTTGTTATGAGCCAGAACTCTACTTGAAACAAAGATTCTTACAAGGTGTTAAGTCAGTGGAATTGATGAGACAATGGTTATCTAGTTTAGCATGGTGATTAACAGTTCTCTAGTTCAGTATGATTGATTTAATCTTACAACAAATAATAGTTGCCTAATGATATAATGATTGGCTTATACTCAGTATATTGCATATAAACTGGGACAAACTCAGCCAGAGGTGGGCTCGGAGACAGACTCAGAAGGGGACTGGAACAGACTGGAGGAAGACAGTGGCTGGATGCTGAAATACAAGCTCTCAGATTGAGACAGACTTCAAGATAGAGACTGTCATGGTGGTCCTTCTGCCTCCCCAACAGAAACCAAGATACATTCCGAAGGACCTCCAGAAATCTGGCCGAAGCTTCAGGCAAGGAGACAAGATTTTGAAGGAGATAATAAAGAATTTGGCTATTCCTGTTACTCTGCTGAAATGAAGGCTGGTCTAGAGACCTCCAGAAAACCAACCAGAACCCTACAATATGTAACACCAGCACAGTTGAGAGAACTATCCTTGCCAGGACTCATAAGCATGCTTGTAGAGCTCTTTGAACTATTAAGATGAAAGTAACCAGGTACATTGAGACCTTATTACTTATTTTTCTCTTCACTCTAATTGATCTGGATTATGATACACTTTATGTTTGGAGGAGATATTACTAAGGTCCCATTAGCTATGTCAGGCTTTGAAATCTTTCCAAGTTAGAGCAGTATCATCCTGTTCCCAATGCATTTATTACTATTTATTTGGTCAATCTGACCTCTCTATAAACTCAGATTTCTTTATGTCTATAGTTCTTCAATGATGAATATTTATAAATTATAACCATGAGAGAAAAGAAGATAAAGTGCCTTTTAAGTGATCAAAATTATTTTCAATTTCTATCCAAATACTCAAGCCATAGAACTCATTTCAATTTAATTTAGGAAACATTTATTAAGTACCTACTACGTACAAAGTACTGTTCTAGGTACAAAGACAGAAACAAAACTGTTCCACATTTCATGGAGTAGTCTACTGGGGCAATTTTGGGGGGAGGGTGTTATGCCATATTTACCAATAAATAAACTTGAAATATATGCAGAGTTATACTAAGAGGGAAGGAATAGGAACACCTACTAGAAGGAGAGACCAGAAAGAGTTTCCTAGCATTTACACTTGAACTATGAATTGAAAGGAACAGGGAATTCTGAGGCTGAGAAGTGAGGAGATGGCTTTTTTTTTTTTTAGACATTGGGTCCACCTGTACAGAGAGATGACTGTAGGAGATGGAAGGTTATATATGGAAAACAGCTAGAAGTCCAGTTTAAGTCTAATAGTGATTGTGTCAAGAGGAATGATATGAAAAAAAAAGACTGGAAAGGCACGTGGGAAACATTCTAGCAAGGTTAGGGGTAAATTGAGAATTTTGTATTTTGTAAATGTGAGCAATTGAAGATTTGCACATTTTGAAGGAGTTAAAAATCATAATTTCTATAATCTTATATTTAAGATTTGGGACTAGACATATAAATGTTTTTACTTTCTTAGGCGATTGCACAGTACAAATAATAGAATACTGCAAAAAGTGAGAAAGATACAGGTTCAAAATTCTGCATTTGACATTTATTAACTAAGAAAATTTAAATGAGACAACCTTAATAAGCTTCAGAGTGTTCTGCAATAGTTATGCATGTTACTAAGTCACAGAAAGTCTTACAGAAGGAGTTTCCTGTGCTCATGAAGTCATAATTCTACCCCATTTTCTTCTTTGTAATTTAAATTAGCACCAATTTCTAGTTTCAGTTTTACCAGATGACAATGTAATTTAAACTCATTAGTACAAAGTTCATACTAGTCATAATTGTAGCATCGAGTCACTATTTAATATGTGGGAACCTACATATTATAAAAGTAGGTTCATTATGGGTCAGCACCCACTCAAAACCATATCAAGGAGCCTTAACTCATGTGTTAGCTTTCATCAATCATACAGGAAAAAACTGTGAAAAATAAAAGATATTTACTGAAGTAAGATTGTTCTACAGTTTATCATACCTCTGTTAGGGTTGGGAACACTTAGAGAGAATACCCATGATTAATAAACACATTTGAATGGAGTATATTGTCAATTCATATGGTTTTCATGAGTGTGGAGGGCATGAAAATCAGTATCCCATATGACTAGGGCAATGCTATTGATGCCCTTGATGATATCATTAATCTACTCTGCTGAGCATCATGTTTTTGTACTACTTTCGTCTCTGAATTGTCTCTAATGGGCATTGTACCATTTCTGTAGGCAATCTGATCTTCACTAATCACTGTGTTGTCTCTCTTAAGTCATCTTTGCTGATTTAGTGGTCATTGCATTTCTCTTTGCTACCATTGTCTCTTGGGCTCTCTACTTCCCTCTACTGAACTGTAATATCTAGAAAACCCCATCAGACTATTCTTTTGTTGTGACTGAGTGATTCCAAATCGTATTCAGCTCCTTACCTATGCATTTTCATTTTTTAAAATTTGGATTTGGATCTCATGTCCTTTACTTGACTATATCCTCCCATTTAGGGAAAGTACTACAGTTTTATTATTCTTTGTTTCCCCTGTGTCTTACATAGTACTCTACAAATAATAAGTAATTTAAAAATCTCATTAGAGTTTGTACAATCTAGAAGGGATCTTAGAGTCCATCTAACTTGGTATTCTCTAAGGTTTTGGCACCAGTGGGTTTGAATAAAATGCTAATTTTGTCATCTACAGTTAAAGAAATAGTAACTAGTGGAGTTGGGTTTTAAACTCAGTCTCCCCACTTATACACACACACATACATATGCACACACATGCATAAATTAGATCCTTTTGTTTCCTTATTATTGACAAATTTTGCTTTGGGTTCACATGTTAATGTTAGTAATATTTCTTATTTCATTAGAACCCTTCATGAAACTATCTCAAAGTTATTATCTAAAAAGCTTTTTCCCACTTAGAATATGTGGAACTGGATATTTATATTAAGTGATTTTGGTTGTTGTTAGCATTTGACATTAGACAGTTATGTGGTACAGTTATGTGTACACTCATGCAGTACAGTTATGTGGTACAATTATTTGGTTCAGTTCAAATCTGACCTCAGGTATTTACTAGACGTGTAACCTGGGGCAAGTCACTTAGCCTCTGCATGTATACCTCCCAAGGATAAATGAGGATAAAATGAGATAATATTTATATGTCATTTTGCAGATTTTAAAGCTTTAAATGTCAGCCAAAATAATATACTATATTATTTTTATAGTACAGTATGCAATTATATATTTTATCATAAATTATATTGTCAATTATAATATTATTATTAAACTACATAAAAGTATATGAAATATGAGCACTCAATTATTGTTTTGCTTTGCTATAAAATTTTAAAAAGAATTTTGAGATTACAATACGTTAGAACAGCTAAATAATCCAGGCATTTTATCTTAAGCCAAACATGAGAAAAATTTGCAAAAATATGCCGTTCTTGCTGTATATTTTTGTTTTAGAAAATGGTTTTCCTAAAAATATGGTAAATGTTATTATTTTGTTATTCTTTTATTATTGTTATTTATTTATTTTAGGTGAATTAATAAATATCATTTGTATTTTCAATATGACAATTATCAACAGCTATTGCTCTTATAAATAAAATCTTTAAGGACAACAATCATTTTAGATAATACATTTTAATTTGTTTCATTAAATATTTCCCAGTTACATATAAAAATTGATAATCATTTCTTAAAATTTTGAATTCCAAATTCTATCTCCATCCTGCTTCTCCTCCATGAAAAAGCACATAATTTTATGTTAATTATTCATGTGAAGTCATGCAAAATATATAAGCATATAAATTATATAAGCCATATTACAAAAAAAAAAACCCTCTAAAACCAAAAACTCCAAAACATCAAAGAAAATAAAAGAAGAAAAATAGGTTTAAAAAATATTCTTCAATTTTCATTCAGAGTTCATCAGTTCTCTCTCTGGAAATGTCTAATATTTTTCATCATAGTTCCTTGGATATAGTTTTGATCAGAATAGTAGTTAAGTTTTTCATAATTGATTATCCTCACAATATTGCTGTTATGGCATATAATGTTCTTCTGGTTCTGCTCACTTCATTTTGCATCAGTTCAAATATCTTTCCAAGTTTTTCTGAAACCATGCTGTTTGTCATTTCTTAAAGCATAATAATATTCCATCAAAGTCATATACTACAATTTATTTAGCCATACTCAGTTAATAAGCATCTTCTTTATTTCCAATTCTTTGATACCACAAAAAGAGCTGCCATATGTGTATATAATATAATATATATATATATTTAATAAAAATCGATTCTTTCCTTTTTTCTTTGATCTTGATGTACAGACCTAGTAATGTTATTTGGAGGGGAACTCTTTTAAAGAGGTAAGCTGAATACTTTCTCTATTTGGCTATCTTAACCCCTGGAAATTTAATCTTCAATTATTTTTAAGATTGTAGAAGGACAAAAATGCTAATATATGTGTGTTTCCACGATGGGTATATGTTCAGAGTAAAAAGACTGAAGAGATAAAAGATGCCTAGGTTATGAAGAGCTTTTAACATCATATATATTATTTTATATTTGATCCTGTAGGTGATATAGAATTATTTGAGTTTCTTGAGGAGGAGGGGGTGAGACAGTTTAACCTGTATTTTAGGATGATTATTTTGACAAATGAGTGGAGAATGAATATGGTCAATTCTGAATGATTTATCATTATGATTCAAATCTATTTTATCTTCTTTAGAGCCAAAGGAAAATGTTCAGAGTCTTTATTATAAAGATCATGCAGACATAATATATCATGTTACTTAACATGGGCAAATAATATAGTTAATACTGGGTATTCTCCTTAACATACACTATGGAAGGCTGAATCTAGATGACAGAAAGCTTTTAATTCTCAACAAATGGTTTAATTTTTATCTTAGGCCAGCAGCTCTCAAAATTTATGGTTTTAGGGTCCCTTTATATTTTTAAATTAAAAAAATCATTTCTAATTCATACATTAAGATTTCCATAATGCAGTATAATAAAAATATACACAAAACTGCAAAACTATTGGGTACAACTTGCTATTTATTTTACATAAATAATGAAACATATATTTCTTTGTTCCTTTCTTTCTGTGCTTGGGGTCCGGACAACACAATATGTCAATTTTTCAAGAAGTTGAATTTGAGGTCCATATAGAATATTCCATTGAAACTTGTGATCAACAGCTAGCAATATGGGTTTAAGTCTCAAGAGTGAAAGTAAGTATGTAAATAAAATTTTTAGGGTAATCATAAAGTTGACAGTTAAAGATATAAAAATGTTTGAGAACAACAGGGGTGAAAAGTGTATATAGAGAAGAAAATGTGGAGATAGAACCTTGGGAAATAGAGAATTAAGAGAAGTAGAAGAGTGTTTGTATAGCAGAATCTAAGAAGGAGAGAACATATTAAGGAGAGGTAAAGGAAGAGGAAGACAGAAAAAAAATTATGATTAAGAGGTGACTGGAAAATTCAAGTTAATTCCTCATGGGTGGGGAATGGAAAAGGGGAAGAAGAAAATTAAATAGTAACTATCTTCAAAAGGAACATGTAGTTATACATAAAAGATTTGCAGTTTCATGTACAATCATCTTTTATTTCTATTTTACTGTTATGAAAATATTTGTTTCGTTTCTTAAGTTCAGAATAAAACAAACAAAATAAAGGAAAAAACAAAATAGGGTTTAATAGAATAAAAGAGATAAAGATCTAGCTTACGTATAAAGTATCATGGCAGAAATGACTGAATGTTGAACAGTATGCAGAAGAAAATCGTGAATTTTGTCATTGATTTTTTTTAATAGAAAAGACCCCAAAAAAACTTTTTGAATCTTGCCTTCTAGCACTGTAGATCCTTGATGCTGATAGATAAGATTTCTTTGTGAAAAAAAAAAAAAGATATTTTAGAATATATATACTTATCTCTGGACTAGGTAGGATAGGAAACCCAAGTTCCAACTACTATTGTGCCATTGAGTATCTACCTTGGGCATGATACTTAGGCCCCACTTTTCTCATCTATGAAATAAGGACATTTCATGAATTGTAAAGTCTTCCATCTCTCATAGTCTATGAGGCGGTGAAATACTTCTCCCTCAGAAGGTAACCTCTCCTTAGGTAAATGAAGCCAGTCTCAACATTTAATTGGAAAAGACTTTGGAAGGTTATTCCTTTGCCTCAGGGAAAAAAGGTAATTAGTATATTTTTTGTTTGTTTTATTTCAGTGTGACTTTAAATCATCTTGAAAGGCTCTGTACCTTATGGGAATCCCTAAGTGACCAACCAGGAGAAACAGAAAATAGACATCTTGTTCTGAGATGAGTTCTGGGGAATCTTCAGGAGTTTGTGCCCAGAATCTCCCCTCTAGGAACTAACTTGAAGGTTGAGTCTGAACTTCCTGTTTCTGTTAACTAAGGGGAAGTTGGCATTTTGGAGTCACTATTCCCAGGCTATTCAGATACTTTGAAAAGTGAGAGGACAATCCAGGGACATGTTTGCATGCCATTCAGACATAAATAAGCTAAGAGTGTGAGCTTGATTGAACTGAATCTGAACTATAAGAGCTCTCTTTCTGGAAACTGAACAAGCTGAACTCCTGATGTTATTTCAATATGGGGTACTGACATTTTGTTTTATAGCTAAGACGGCATCTTATTATGCTGTTCAAATTCCATTAGGCATGAGCTATAAAAAACATTCTCTGTTTCATTGAAAAGCATATAGAGAATCACAGTTTTATGAGAGGACATTATAATTATTTAACAGATATTTATAAATAGAAAGTCTTCATTTTGATGACATCTTTTTTTTTTTTTTGCATTTATTTTTTGCATTTAAATTTAATAAAAAAAATAACATTGCACAAACTGTCCAAATTTAAGAGATTAGAGTACCTCTACAGATATTCCTTCTGTAACATTCCTCACAAATGGTTATTCATCCTTTAATTGGAGATCCTTAGAATTGGGAAAATCATTACCTTCTCGAGGAAGCTCATTTCACTTTTAGACAGCTCTAACTCTTCAGGAGTTTCCCTAGACATCTCTAAATTTTCTACTTTGTGACTTCTCTCATTTTGTCTCATTATTCCTCTGGGGACCAAAAAGACTCTTTCCCATGACAATCTCTTTAAATACTTAAATATATCAGTTATATCTCCTTTGATTCTTCACTTAGCAATATTAAACATGTTCCTTGACCATTCTATATCATGATCTCTTATAGTCTTCTTAGTACCTTAGTTGTCATTCTACTAATCGGTCAGTATGTATTCAAAACAGAATACTCAGAATCAAACATAATATTCTCTATTTTATCTTGAATTTTTCTATTTCATCGCCAAAATTTTCACTTCTCAAAAATGTAAGCTTCTTAAATGCAGTGGTCATTTTTCCTAGGGACATGATCACTAATGTCAAATATCAGAAGGAATGTCAGGTAGAAGAGAGACTTTTTTTTTTTTTTTTTTGGTTATTGTTATATGCATTGTTCTAGAGCTAAAAACAATGAGGGGAATTTCCAAGGAAACAAGTTTCAGATGTGTCTACCATATGAGTACAACCAAAACCAATGACACCAAAGTAATAATTAATAACAATACAAAGGAATGAATACCATTCTAGTTCCTGAAGAGAATAAAAGCAAAACTAAGGGATACTTTATATAAATGAATTTAAGGGTTGTCTGTGCATATTTGTTTTTTTATATTTCTCTAAATATCCTAGTTTCTCTCCTTCCCCACATATTGCCTGATTTCTTCCCTTTATCCATGGTGTTGCCTGAAAGCAAATTATGAGAGAATTATTTTTTGAACCAATCTTACCATTAAAATATTGAGGAAAGGTTTCTTTGTGCAGTGCCTGGAGGCTTCTGGAAAGAGGTACCACAGAAACCCAATAAATAAAATATTGATCCCATTTATTTTATTTCCTTTGGCCCTTAATTTGATATCCTTCTGCAGTAATCATTTAGTTGCAAAGTACTTTATTTTCATTTCAGCAACTTGGGAGAGAGTGGTGCCTTTTCTTTCCTTGCAGCCAATTACAATCATTTTACTTCATCTAATGTTCTGGAGACAGACAGCTTTTATATGAGTGTCCTTAAGCTGTAAGCTTTCCTTAAATTATTGCTTAAAAAAATACATTTCTAGTAGTAACAGTATTTGAATGTGTAGTGTGTTCCGCTCTAGGATAGTTGGCTTTCTTCTTACTATTTCACAGTTTACTGGCTATTATAATTGTAAAAATGTAAAGGCTATAAGACACCTACAGGTTATCTATGCCTACAGGTTATGCTTATTATTTTAAAGACCATAATACTTACTAGAGAGGGAGCTTGATTTGCTCAAGGTCCCTTGTACCTAGGGAATGCAGCAAAGCTGGTTCCTTACTCTGGTTTCTTGACCCCAAAGTCAGTACTTTTTCCATCACCATATATTATTTTGTCCATAAGCATCCAAAATTTCCCCATACTTTTAGTTTTTTGTGCTTGATTTTATTGTATTTGGAAAAGAATGATGTCTTTCCATTGATGTTTGACTTATTGGGTATGAGTGATTCAAGACATGGAAACAATAATACTGGGTAGATGTAATGTGGATAGGGATCAAATACATAATTTCAAAGGATCTTAGATTTTAGAATTAGAAGGGACCCAAAAGAGTACCTATTTGAACTCTTTTATTTTACTGATAAAGAAATTGAGGCTGGGAAAAGTTAAGTAATTTGTCTTAAGTAGTAAAATTAAATAATTTGCCTAGGAAGTCAGTGCCAGTCAGGACAGGAATCTGAGTATCAGACTTCAACTTCAGTGCTCTTTTCATTATACAGTGCTGCTAGATGAGCAAATTAGGTTAATCATGGGACTCTTAATTGTGTGTGTGTGTGTGTGTGTGTGTTTATGTGATAGACTCCTTTGTCAATCTGATAATATGTGTGAACACCTCCTCAGAATCACATTTTAAATGCATAAAAGAAAATGCATAGAGGAAGCAAATTAACCTAAAAAACAATTACCAAAAATTTCTAAAAAGTAAGTTCACAGAATGTTTTACATGATTGCACATGTGTAATCTATATCAGATTGCTTATTGCCTCAGGGAGGAATATGAAGAAGGAAGAAGGGAGGCATTGAATATGGAAGTCAAAACTTTAAAACAACTCAAATACTAAAAATTATTTAAAAATATAATTGGGAAAATATTACTTAAAGAATTGGAAATTAAGTTCATACCCCTGACTTAAATTATCTGTATCATGTATTATAGATTTATGGCTAAGAAAAGATTTTTTTTTGGGGGGGGGGGAGAAGGAATGAATTTTATATTTCTTTATAGTCATTTAATGTTTTCTTCAGAATGTCATGTCCTGGAAATAATTGTTATAAATTTGCAGTGGATTCAAGTATAATAGAAGAGGCTGAGAAATTCTGAATCCATTATATACACTTCTGCTCAATTCAGCTCTGCATTTGTCTAGCGTTTTCATTCATACATAAAGATACTTTGAATTTTTTGTATTTTGGAAGGTTCATCTTTCCAGCCTTTTTCATCACTTTTTTTTTTAAACATTCCAAGTACTTTTCTCTGTCCATTTCCAAATGGGGAGCCCCTTTTTAGGAGGAGATCTATAGCTATCAGGCAGGCCCTATTAGAAGTATTTCCATTTTCACACTTTCTTCCTGAGCACTTCAGGGTAGTCTCAGAATTTATTCCAGAGAACAGAAAAGTTTCCTCTGAATGCTGAGCCTGTGTCCACAGCTGGAACAATAAGTCAGAGCATTGTTCTTGTTCTCTGGATATTTTCAGAGCCAGCAAAATTTATTTATTTGGAACTGCAGACTTGCAACTTTTTGAAAGGGTTTGGATTTAATTTAGGTCTCCTGAAAAGGACACAATCCTTCTAAGAACATCAAGGCTACTTGTATGCTGGCCTAGATTATAGAACAAGGAGGGAGATAATCAGAGCCTTATTGTAGCTTTTTGACTGGTGTTGCTCTCTACTTAGTAAGCATGTTATTTCCTATTAATGTGGTTTTCCTATAGATTTTTTCATGGTGGTCATTATTATTAAAGATAGCTCATAGTTTGATAGCATTTTACAGTTTCTAAAGTTCTTTCCTCATGACTACCCTGGGAATTAGGTCGTATAATTATTATCCTCAGTTTTTCATAAGAGGAAACTGAGGTCTAGAGAGGTTAAATATAATAACTCATGGTTACTTAACTGTTGGTTTAAGAAATGCCTTCCCTATGAAGGCATTTATGAGGTAGGTTCATTATTATTATTTCTCTTTCATAGATGAGGACCCAAAACCTAAAAGAAAATAAAGTGATTTGCCCACAGTCATATAACTGGAAAATGATAGATCCAGGACTAACTTAAATCCAAGATTCCTGAATGTCCAATGTTCTTTTCATGTACTATATGGGGCACAGCTCACTCCGCCCTTGTTTTATCAGGAATAAAAATCATAAGCAAGATAATAGAGTATTATCTACAAGAATTTCTGTTTGGCTCTGGGAAACAAGACAGGGATTAATAGCAAAGTTTGTGAAGAGGAAAATTTACACTTGATGTTGAGGAAAATATACCCAAGTTGAACAAACTGCATCAATCAATGGATCAACATTAAGTACTTACTATCTAGGCACTATATAAATACAAATAAGAACAAAACAGTTCCTATCTTCAAGGATCTGACAATCTAATTGGGGAAGACAACACACAAATGAACTGAAAAGTGGGAAGGGACAAAGTGTATGCTGGAGGGTAATTATGGAGAATTTCAAGAAGACCAATAGCAATATAACTTTGGGAAATGAGAAAAACCTGACTGAGTTCCTTCTTTAAATAGAGACTTCAGAGCCTATGATCCGACCTACCAGTTAAAGAGTCCAAACAGTGATATGGATAGGATGTGAGTACCAGGTAGATACAATATCATATCATAGAAAGATTTCCCAATGATGAGTTTCCTAGGGAATGAAGATATCATGGAGACACCAAAGAAGGCAAAAAACAGTGTAGCTAGGTTGGTAAATGGGGAGATTAATTAGTCTCCTCTTTAAATAGAAGTTCTAGATGCCATAGCCCTGCCCTTTATTCACAGAGAGATAGTGGATTCTCCCCTCTTGAAGATCTTCAATTAGAAGCTGAATGGGAGATGGAGGGTCAGAAATGGTGCTTGAGTTGATCTTTCAAGGAATATTTTAAGAGTTTCAGAAGAAGGAGACTATTCTAATAATTCTAAGAATATTCTATGAAAATAGTCTATGAAGAGGCATAAGAGATAATATGGGTAGCTGTGAGAGGTGATTGGTTATTATTTCAGTCACAGATGCTCATAAAGATTGATAATACCCACTGGTGGAAGGATAGACAATGATTAAAATCATGGGTCCTTATCATATTGAAATATATAAATGATATGAGAGGCAACATGGTGTAGTGGAAAGGATGCTCAAGTGACAGCCAGGAGACCCAAGTTCAAGTTTGTGTGCTGTTACTTATTGTGACCTTGGACAAATCATTTAATTTCTCATAGGTTCTGTTTGTTCATCTGTGAAATGAGGGCCTTGAACTAAATGGTCTCTAAGGTCCCATCAGGCTCTGGCATTCCGAGAGTCTATGATCCTCCTTAGAATGCTATTAAGCATAATTTCAATGATGTCATGACTTGCCAGAAAGCCAGCCTGTGTGCAGACATGCTAGTGACTACTCAATATGTGAAGATGATTCCCAATGCTTCCTAGAGCAGCTTATTAACAATGCAATGCAGAGAGTACTCACTGAACCAATAAATAATCCTAGTACTTTGGCAAACATTCATTGTCACTGCCAAGCAGGAAGTTTCTTTCTTTTTTAATAGCCATTTTTTCCCCATCAAATCACACAAGGTCTGAAAATACTGAGCAAAAGTACCCACAAATGTGCTGTCTTTATTGGGAGGGCATATAATAAATGTGAATAGCCCATATCCTCCGTCCTATTGAAACATGAAGGTTATTCTGGAATGTTTCTCCCTGCTGTTGCAAACATTTGACAGTTGTAGGGTCATAGGATTTAGATTTGGAAAGGACACTAGAAATCATCTAGTTGAATCTGGTTTTTTTTTTTTTTTACAGATGAGAAATCTGAAGGCTTAAGAAGGATTATCAAATGATTATAGATTTAGAATTAGAGATCTGATGTAGACTAATGGAACTACAATTGGTAGAAAACTGAGAAGTGATGTAATCTGCCCCTCTCTTCTTACAGATGAGGTTACCAAAGTCCACAAATAAAAATTTAAAAAAGGAAGTTTGTAACTTTCCCAATGATACATAGGTTGTAAGGGGTAGAGCTACAATTCTGATTCAGGTCATGTGACTCCAAGGTCAATGACATTCTCCTTCACTCATGTTCCTATCCCAAAGAGATTTGTCCAGGTTTACATACTAAGTAGTAGATTGCAATAAAATACATTTATGCAGAATATTTCAGAATTTTTGTTCATTTTTTTTACTAAAATAATTTTAGCTAACATTTGTGTGTATTGAGTAATATTTAAAATACTTTGAATCCAATAATCCCAATCAGCAGCTAATAAGCATTGACTATACAAAGTAAGCCCTATTCTTAATCCCTTAGAGGATATGAAGGAGAATAAGGTCTATTCCCCAGAATTGTAACTGGGACAGAATGTTCAGGGATTTAGACTGGGATACACTTCCTCCCATATTTCACAGTCTGCTTCCTTGTTTGACCTTGAGTCATCCAGGTACAGAGATCTCAAGGTCAGTCAGGGATCCCACTGTTGTGCCATTCTCTTGGATCCTAACTCTACTGTTTCCCTACAGTCTTCTCCAACTAGTGATTGGGAGAACAAGTGCTGGGAAACATGAGCTATGCTGAGACATGATCTAAACATTCTGGCCCCATGATTTAGTGGATAAGACACTGAACTAGGAATCAAGTAGACCTGATTTAAAATCCCAATACAGACACTTAATAAGTGTGTTATCCTGGATCTTTTTTGTGTTTCAATTTGCTCATCGATAAAAAGTAGGGAATTGGTCTCAGTGGATTCTGAAGCTGTGATCCTTTTATCTAGAAAGATAGAAACAATCACACCTCCATTGAACTACCTTATGTACTACCTTTCATTAACTAGCTATATTGCCCTTCTTCAACTAACTTTACCTGGAATGCAAGATCTTAATTATAGGTCATATAATTATATCCTCAATCAATAGTGTCAGGCACTGTGCTAAGCACTTGGGATGGAAAGCCAAAAATGAAAATCCATGTACTCAGGAGCTTAGATTCTATAGAAGTAACTCAAAATCTGGGGGTGGGGGGTTATAATATAGACATATTAGTTCTACAACAATAGAAGTAGATGCTCTAGGAATTTTGATGAGCTATAAATGAGTTAACCCACTTCTTATCTTTTCTCTCATTTCAAACAATTTGCATTCTTTCCTAGGACTCCCTGAACTTGAGGTGTAGAACCATCCAAAGTACTTTGCAGCATATAACATGTAGAAATGTCATAGGATATGCCTATCAGATGTGCTGGCTCCTTTTCAGATAAGGGGAACTTAATAAAAATATCTTAATGGTCTCAAGGTAGGATCAGTCACTCAAGATTCAGGAAATCCAGTAGAGACAGCTAAAATCTCTGCTTCATTTCCACAAAAGGAAGTGACTTGCTGCTTGTTTCTTTTACAAAAAAAAAAAAAAAATTTAAATTTTCAATTAACAAAATCTATTTTGTCTCCTTCCCACCTCCTCCCACCCTAGCTGAAAAAAAGAAAAAAAAATAACCCTTGAAACAAAAATTCATAGTTAAGCAAAGCAAGTCACAGCATTGAATATGTTCAGAAAATATGTCACATTCTGTGCTCATACCTCAATACTTTTCATCATTCTTTGTAACTATGGTTGGCCATTGCATTGATCCAAGTTTTTATGTCTCACAGACAAAACACAGTCTCCACAGTGCTATCCATGTAAATAGAATTAGCTTGACTTCTAGTTGCTTGCCTCTAATTCTCTATCCCCGTGGGACCTAAAGAAAACATAAGAGCAAAAGAGTAGTGTCATCCAAAGGAGTTTAGAAAAATAGAGCCAGTGACAATTAGTCAGTAAACAAGTTTCAAATGTTCTATAGGTCAGCCTCTCTGCTAAGAGGTAAGAATACAAAGAAAGACCAAAAAAAGTTGGATTTTTCAGGCCCACATATAAGCATTCAATTCAATTCAAGAAACATTTAATGTTGTTCCATTCTTCAGTTGTTTCCTACTCTTTGTAATCCTGTTTGAAGTTTTCTTGGCAGAGATACTAGAGTAGTTTTCCATTTCCTTCTGTAGCTCATTTTATAGAGGAGGAAAATAAGGCACACAGAATTAAGTGACTTGCCCAGGGTCACATAGGTTGAAAGTATCTAAGGCTCAATTTAAATTCAGGAAGATGAATCTTCCTGATTTCAAGTCCAGTGCTTTATCTACTGTGCCATCTTCCCCAGACATTTCATAAGCACCTGCTATGTGCCAGATACTGCTTTAAGAACTGGAGGTACAAATAAGGAAAAAAAGAAAGTCTCTGTCCTCAGGGAGCTTCCAATTTAATAGGGGAAGATAACACATGCAAAGATGGAAAAGGGGCTGGGGGAACACTAAAGAGTGATGGAGGGACATCTTGTTCAGTGATTGAACCAAGAAAAGCAGCAGATGGAAAATGGAAAAGATTCTGGTTTGACTCTTGCACCAGCAATTGTTTCTGCCATATTGCTGCTATTTCCATAGCAAGATGTGATCCATTACTCAGGGACCCCCCTCTTGGACTTCTGTGGTTTGCTTAGACATGGAAGTCTCATGTAAACCTTTCCTTTACAGCAGGTATTCTGAAGGCTCTGTTTGTACATGACATTTTATAACATTTCTTGGGTTTGTGTTATAAACTCATTTTCTTTCAGACTGGTGATTTAAAGCTCTTCATCTGACCCCCAACTAATTTTGTGAAATTATTTCTTATTATTGTTGTTTGTGGACTCTTAATTCTAATCAAATTGAATTATTTGTTGTTCTCTAAACTGTACTGCAATTTCTCATTTTTGTGCCTTTGAACAAGCTGTCTTCCAGGCCTAGAATGTGGCCTTTCACATCTCTATCTCTTACAATCCCTAACTTCATCTAGGTCTGACTCAGACATCAAGCACATCCTCCATATCCTGATCCTCCAAGAGTCCATGTTCTCAGTCACCTGAAATTTTTTTTTGAAGCCTGAAGATAGAGGACTAAGCATGTAGTCCCAGAAGCTCATCTCAGGCAATTAGCATAGTCTTGACCCAGTCCTTAGATCAGATTCAATTTCCTAATCTATAAATAAGAAAAATAAATTTGTCCCAATCCCAGGATAGTTTGAAAATAAAATGGGGTATTCTAGCAAGCCTTAAAGCATTGTATAAATGAAACTATTCTCATTATTACCTTTCTTTGCAATTATTTATATCGCTTTTAAAATGCTCACTGCTTGGTTGGGGGAAGAAAAAAAAAGAAATTTATACACTAGTTTTATTATATATTTAAAAGGAATAGCAAGTTTTACATAATTGATTTGCAGTTTCATGTACAATCACCTTTTTATTATAATGTTATAAAAATGCTTGTTTTAGCTCATAAATTAAAACTAAAATAACTTTAAAAAAGAAAAATAATAATGTACTTCAAAAATAACAACTCGTTGAAGGCAGGCAGGGATTATTCTGTTCTTGTTTATGAATCTATCTGCATTTTAGTGTAGCATTTAATACTTAGTAAGCCTTTCATTTTTGCTGAATTTAATTTAATTCATTGCTTAGTAAATCACTCATTCAATTTTTTATGTTTTTCCCAAGGTAAAGAAATTCCAGAAATCAACACTGATGCTTAAAATTTGCATAACAATTTAAAAAACCCACATCTTTTTGCATTTTGAAGTACATCAAACTTCATAACTGCCTATTAAAGTAGTCATTTGCCAAATGAGGAAATTGAGGCATACACTATCCAGGTAGAATAATGACGTAGGTAATAATCCTCATTTTATAAATGAGAAAATTAGGACCTTCAAAGATTTTCATTTATCTTCTTTCCTAAAGCTAAGGACTAAGGTTGGGCTTTAGGAAAATACAATGGGGTGAAGTATTTCTTCCTACCAACTCTCATTATATTTAAACTAATTCTGTTATTCTCTTAGTACCCCTCATGATTTATCGGCTATATAAGGGACACTAACAACATATATTCTCCCCTAAGAAGCAAAAAGAAATCTTTTTTTTTTTTTATTTGCCTTTAGACTTGGTAAGTCATCAGAAGGGCATTTAAATTTATTCCTGTTAATAACAAAAATTAATAATACATTAATTATTATAGAGTTGTTGTGCTGGAAGTCCTTTGGGTGCCTAACCAAGAATAAATGAAGATATAATTTAAAAGATCAGTAATGGTTCAAGACATTTCTTAGCTGGGACCATGCCAAAAATATTTTCTTTTACTGCATTTCCAACTCTAGAAGGAACAAATAAAGAAAACTCCATAATAATTAACACAAGACTAAGAAGTCTTTAACCTTCACTGGAAGAAGATGATCACTTTACCCCGGTTGGGTGGAGCTCCTCAAAATCCTAGAATATTAAAGTTGGTAAGTCGAAAGAAGAGGGAAAAGAATAGTTTGCACAGTATCTCTCACCTAATTACTTGCTAAGAAATCAGTCAAATACCAGTTACCAAGTGTTCAAAATTGACAAGCATTTATCAAACTCTTTCATATGCTAAATCAAAAAGACAATCCCTGCCTTAAAGAAACTTATATTTCTTTTTTTTTCCCCCATTTTTTAAACCTTTTATTTTCAAAATATATGCATATAATTTTTTTTTTTAAATAGCCTTTTATTACAGGTTATATGTATGGGTAACTTTACAGCATTGACAATTGCCAAACCTCTTGTTCCAATTTTTCCCCTCCTCCTCCCCTACTCCCTCCCCCAGATGACAGAATGACCAGTAGGTGTTAAATATATTAAAATATAAATTAGATACACAAAAACATGATCAAATCGTTATTTTGCTGTACAAAAAGAATCGGACTCTGAAATATTGTACAATTAGCCTGTGAAGGAAATCAAAAATGCAGGTGGGTAAAAAATATAGGGATTGGGAATTCAATGTAATGGTTTTTAGAAGCTTACATTTCAATGGATGAGACAACTTTTAAGTTGCTATGTGTATACAAGTTGTATACAGAGTCCGGAAGGCATTAGCAGCTATTGGGGATAAAGGGGGAAGATTTGAGTTGAGCCTTAAAGAAAAGCAGAAAACAAAGGATAGATAGTGAGAAGGGCAGAGTGTGCCAGGCTGGAGGAGCATGGTGTATAAAGACAGAAAACAGGTGGGAGCTGGGGGATATTTTAGGATCCACAAATAGATAAGTCTAACTGAAGTACAGATGATGCTGTGAAGGATGCAAAGGGGACGAGGTGCCATCTTCTCAGCATGGCAGAGTCTATTCTCTGAATCAGAGCCAGAGGCTATTTGCTTTGAAATTTCCTCAATGGCCAGTAGTATTACTAATAAGACTTGTTCTCCTCCCCTGGCAGAAAGAAGCTATTATCAGATAATTCTATTATTAGATAATTCCCAGACTACCTGGGAAGGAACTCTTTATCAATTCTCATTGTCTGTCCCCCAACTTCTGAGCATCTTCAAACAGCCTTTTGAGATATTGATTAGTATATGAAGTGTATCTAAAGTATTCAGGCAAGTCTGAAACCTGCCCAGCCAGGTACACTCCATCTAGCTCCTGATCCCTCCCTCTGAGTTCCTGCCTTTATTTCTCTGAGAATCCCCCAAGGCTGTATTTCCCCTTCAAAAGATCTGGTCACCATGAAGATCTTTGCTAAATTCTTTTCAAGACTAAGCCCACTATGAGGTACTTTCTTTTCCTCAGTGTTGTGCTTTCTCTTTATTAGTGTCTTTCTCCTTACTCTACTTAACTCAGGCCAATTTAACCTACTCAGTTAGCTTTCTCTTACATCACAGATTATTTCTTTCTCCTGATTCTTTCTCCTGTTTTCCCCTCTAGAACTTTTTCCCTTGCCAAATATATGCTCTCTATTTCATATTTGCCACTCCTGCTGCCTATTTTACCTCCTAATTTTATCTGTAATCTATTTCCCCTAAATAAATCTGCCTTTGGACAAAGAGAATAGCCATTGAGTTTGTCCCATGTTTATTTTGAATTAGGTATTATTATCCTGACCACATCATCACCACTTCAGGATTGGGTACTTAGTTTAATATAATGCAAGTAAGTAACCAGGTCCACATTAACTACCATGAGAGACAGTATGAATTTTGGAAAAATGGAGTTTAAGACCTTCAATTTGCTTTTTTATTGAAAATAAAAATGTAATTTTTTTTCTCTCCGAGTTCACAAATTTTCTGAAATCTATCCATAGACACCTTGAAGTTTTGTGAACCCCAGGTTAAGAATTTCTATCTAACTCATTTCTCAAATATAAAGAAAACTGAATCAAATTTTCAAAAACACATTATTCCAAAGTGGGTAAATGGTCTAAGGTATGAATAAGCAGTTTTCAGTCAAAGAAATCTGAGCTTTCTATAATCATATGAAAAAATGCATGAAATCATTATTGATAGAGAAATTGTGATTCATTTTCTAGCTTTGATACTCATGTACTAGATGATTCTGGGAAAGTTTTGATATCTTCGGGGCATTAATTTTTCCATCTATAAAATGAGAATAATGATATTTAAAGTTATCTACCTTTCAGGATTCTTTTATGTAAGGCTTGTGGTTAGCTATAAAGCACCAAGAAATGATAGCTATTGTTATGATTCCTTGGCCTGACAGTGTACTTAATTAATAATTTTGTTAATTAATAAAAGATAGAAAAAGAAAGTTTGAGATAGGAAGAATTGAAAAATAAAAAAAAAGTAAAAAAAATGTCTGGCAGTTTATGTTGAACTGATTACTTGATTCATTATTAAATGATAATTAAATATTCTTTGCACTAGTCACTTTTCTTAACTATACTCATGAGCTGAAGGATAGAATGGGAAACAGATAATGGACCTTATATACTTCTCAACATTTTGCACATTTTTGTGCACAGTATCAGATTTTACACACCACTGCATACCTTTTAATCCTCAAGGACAGGCAACAGTAGAGAGGAGAAACAGAGATATCGAGATGCTCCTCCAAAAACAAAAGAAAGGGGAAGCCACAGGTAACCCTAGAGAGCTTTAAATTCAGCTCTTTATACCATTAATTTTTAAATTTTTGATAAAGGTAGAAAGCCAGAACTCTGGAGGATGTGAGGACTAGACTTGGTCTTTAGTGGAGGAGTGCAAGAGGCAGGAGAGCCACCAAAAGGATGGTCAAAAATGGAATGTCTCATTTCCAGTCCTTCTTAGTCTTTAAATACTTTGGTATGATTACATCATTACAGCACATTATGTATGTGTAAACTAGAAAACCATTACATCACCATACTAAGTACTAAGTACTAAGAACTAAGAACCATCATCTCATCAATTATACTGAGTTAACACC
This sequence comes from Sarcophilus harrisii, assembly GCF_902635505.1. Classification (NCBI taxonomy): domain Eukaryota; kingdom Metazoa; phylum Chordata; class Mammalia; order Dasyuromorphia; family Dasyuridae; genus Sarcophilus; species Sarcophilus harrisii. Next base: position 512,307,345 of record NC_045428.1, on the reverse strand, counting down.
TTGTTGTAAGTATTCTTGTTTCAAGTATACTTCTCCAGAGTTCCAGCCCTCTACAGGAAAGGGTAGGGGAAATGAGCAGGCCCAATATAATGGAAATAGCACTCCTCCCAAGTCAGAGGATCATGTTCAAATGAAGTCTCCAATCACTACAGCCTCTGTGACCTATGGCAAAACTTAACTTCCCTGGGCCTTAATTTCATCATCTTTAAAATGAAAGGGTTATACTTGATGGTCTCTGAGGTTCCTTTCAATTCTTGACCTATGGTCCTGTGTATATTTAAGCTAGTGAAATCTATAAGAATTTTTCATAATTAGCTCTCAATTTACCTTATCTTATGACCTGGTTATCCAAAAAGAGAAGATTAGAAAAACTGAATGAGAATGTAATGTAACAGAAAGAACTGAAAGTAAACAAGTTTAGTCTCCAAAGACTGTCTCAGCATTTCTACTATGTTATGGTAGAGAGATAATTAGGAAGACCTGGACTGAAATTCTGCCTGAAACACTTATGTCACTGGGCAAGATACTTGATCTGTGAACGTCTCAGTTCTCTCAATTTAATAAGTATTCATTAAGCAACCATAATGGTGAAGGCATTCCCCATTAGAAAGAATAGAAAGACCAAAAAGAAACTGTCTTTGTCCTCAAGGAGCTTATATTCTAATGGAGGAAAACAAAATATACATGCAAAGTAAAGATAAATATATATTTAAAAATAAATAAGTAAATAATTTACTGGAGAAGACTACAAGCAGTCAGGAAAGGCTTTTTATATGTAGTAGTATTTCTGCTAAGCTTTGAAGGGATCCAGCAATTCCAAGATGTAGAGTGAGGAAAGGACAGAATTCCAAGCATGAGAGACAGCTTGTACAGAAATACGAGGTTGGAAAATGGAATTTCTTATACTGGGAATAGTGAATAGGTCATTTTTGGCTGGAATCTAATGTGTATGGATAGGTCTAAATGACTGGAAAAGATATAATGGAGACATATTTTTAAGGAATTTTAGTTCCCAAATCAGAGAAGTTTGTCTTTATTCTAGAGATTACAGGGAACAATAAACATTTCTTGAGTAGTGGAGGGATTTTAAGGAATATCAATTTGCCAACTGTGTGGAAAACTGATTAGAAAGGGAAACAATTGGAGGCAACCAGATCTATTAGGGAACTATTGAACTTATTTGTGGAAAATATGATGAGAACCCTAATGGTGAAAGTCGTGTGAATGGAGATTAAGGGAATGAGTAGGGAAGATGTCATCCAGATAGAATCAACAAGACATCAGCTGATTGGATATGGGGGTTAGGGAGGCTGAAAAACCTAGTGAGCTTCTGAAGTTGTGAACCAGGGTAACTAAGAAGATATTGGTTCACTTGACAGAAGTTAGGAAGAACACTGCTTTAGGGAGTAGAATGTGGAAAAATAATGAGTTCTGTTTTTGTCATGTTGAGTTTGAGATGCCCATTTGACATTCGAGTAGTATTATTTAGCAGGCCAATAGTAATGTGGTACTGAATTTTAGAAAAAAGATAAGGGATGAATATACATGTAGATTCAGAAGATCCACATGGTGATGACAATTAAATCCATGGGAGCTGAAGAAAGCAATCAATAATTTGCTTTGACTGACTACAAAAAGAAGACAACTAGGTACATGGAGATGAAGAAACAATTGATCATGGAGTATAAAGAAAGAAAATAACCTGTCCCCTGACAGAACTCATGAAAAGATATGATTCATCAAGGAAGACCTATAATGAGAGGTTAGATAGTTCTGAGAAGAACCAGAATAGAGCATTGTTTAGAAAAACAGAGGGAGGAAAGAATATCCGTAAAAATAGGGGAGTTAGCAGTGACATGAGCTAGAGAGAGGGCAAGAATGATGAGATCTAAGAAAAAGACAGTAGGTTTAGCAATTAAGAAATTATTGGTAACCTTGGAGAGAACAGAGCAAATAAAATAATAGGTATGAAAGTCAGATTGCAAGCAGATGAAAAGTGAGTAGGATGAGAAGAAATAGAAGTCAGCAGTCTAGGGGTGGAAATCATTTGCTATGGCATCCACAAGTGATGATGAGCTGAAAACTAAGTTTCCAACTGCTTGAGTTCTGAAAGGACTGAAAATGATGTTATAAATATCCAAATGACACTTGGAGAAAAAATGGTTCCTCACCTCTGATCTATATAGATTATTCCCATAATATTGAATTTGGACCTCAATAAACAGTAAACAAAATTATCATTCTCATATACATTATTGAATAAAAGATTGTACATGAACCTGTGAATCTCTGTTATGTAGAGTTTACCTTTCTTTTCAAATGCATAATGAATTCAATATGAACTTCTCAGAGATGTCCTAGATAGATTTTCCTAAGTGATTTTGGTGAAAGGGAGGAGCAAGTTACAGTAACTGCTTGAAGAGATATCAGGAATAAGTGAAATTTCTTAAGTGTGGAGGAGATCTACACAGATTGGAGGCAGCAAAATAGGAATAATAAAGAAGAGAACAAAAACCAAAGAGTGGAGTTTATTACAGATATCAACTGAGAATTTGAGAGCAAATAGGATTAAGGGCACAGACAGAAGAGTATCCTAGTAGTTTGTTGTTTTTCCAAACCCATTTTGTTGAAATTCTATTATTTGTTCTCATATACAGTGAAGGTAGTACATTTTATATAGGAGACTGCCCTGAGAGTTAAGTGATATTATTTGGAATTTACTTGAGTCACCTTGGACAAATCATTTTTTTCCCCTCTATTTGAGCTCTCAATTCCCTCAAATGAGGAAGATAAGCTAGATTAGAGGGTTAATGTACTTCTTGAGGGTTGTTTATGATCTGCAACAATCCCAGGGCAGACCACATTAGATTAAAATATAATTAGAACATATTTAACAAAATAAAAACACAATATAGATATATTACACTTTAAAACTAAGTCAACACATGACCCAGTGGAATTCTTATTACTGTTTTTCTAATTGAGTTTGATACTAAGCTAGAAGACCTCATGTGTTCTGTCTTTCTCTAAATCATATTCTTTTATGAGAGGACTGTGGTCATAATAGTAAGAGACCTAAAGTTAGACAGATGACTTCAGTTCAAAACTTTATAATCACCTGTCTCAACATGGACAAAAAATTTAATGTCTCTGAGCCTCCCCCCCTCCTATTGCCCTTTTCTGTGAAATCAAGAGAATTAAATTGTAAGTTTTCTTACACTTCTGAACTTCTAAGCTCTTTTATAACAACCATAGTTTGAGGGGCTTTTCTGTCATGTTCCTCTTTCAATACTGGCTTCAAATATTAACAAAAATTAGCCTTAAATATTAGTTATTAGTCAATATTTTGTAAAGCTCTAAGCATCATAGGTGACCTAGCTGGTTCACAAAATCTCCTTGTACATTAACAGGTAATGATGAGAGCAGGCCCATAGTCACTGACATGCAGTCCGGGAATCTTTTCCTAACTTGAACCCTATGGGAAGTCCATAATGGATGTCATTGTATCAGATACATCCAAAATTTTCATTCCTTCAAATGGTTTTTGTCAAGTCCTTGTGTGATTAAGTGAATAGAAACCTGGTTCTGGATTTAGAAGGCAGAGGCTTCTAAAATTTCCTTCTTTTGTGAATTTGGGTAAGTCATTTAGTCTGAGCATTGATTTTCTTATTCTTTTTTCTTTCTTTCTTTCTTTTTTTTCTTGAGGCAATTAGGGTTAAGTCACTTGCCAGGTTCACACAGCTAATAAGTGTTAAATGTCTGAGGTCAAATTTGAACTAAGGACCTCCTGACTTCAGGGCAGGTGCTCTATCCACTGGGTCACCTAGCTGCCCCGATTTTATTTTTCTTAAAATGTAGGACTTGGTCTAGATCATTGGTGTCAAACTCAAATAAAAAAGGGACACACTAAATTGTACATAACAGGATTTGCAGCTCATATATTACCTTTAAAAAAAGAAAAGTTAACGTTCATCTGGTAGTCTCCTGCTAGAGAGATGAATCCTTTCTACATCAGCACTGTAATAGACCTTATCCCATGATATTCTCCCTTTTTTGATTATATGCTTTGAATACTCTTTAAGAGCAGCCTCTTAAAATGCAGGTACTTGTAGGAGGAGTCACAGTTTAATTTTGCATTCACTAAGATTCTTTCAGCCTTAGTTTGTCTCAAAAGTACAAAAAACGAAGTTGTACTTAGATGATCCCTAAACTTCTTTCTGATTCTTTTCTTCGCCCAAGACCAATGACTTGGCTCACTGATGCCCCTCACTGGTTTTTCTCATTGTTACAACCTCTTTTTTTTCAGCTGTATTCTCTACCACTCAGTTTAGATTTCAGGAAGAATAAACCATGTTTTACTTTTCTTTTGTCTCTTGTTCTCTTCTTTGAGAAGAGCATGTGACTTTTATTTTTTTTAACCCATTCCTCTGTTCTTCCAGCTTCTACTCTTTCTCCATAATAATCTTCCTTATGCACAAAGTTAATCGTAAGACCTGGGCTCAGAAATCTACAGTGACCTCAGAATGCTTCCCAAGTCAAGTTTGGATTCCTAGACTAACTTGAGTTGCAGAGAGAGAAAGACATTGTTTGGATATGGTCAATAAGGGAATTAGTTTTCTTTGATATACATATTTGATATGGGGATTTTGTTTTTCTTCTTTTTCTATTTGGAATAAGAAGAGAAAAGAAATGCTTTAAAAAAAAATTCAATGGGGAAATGAGCAAGCATGTATTAAGTACCTAGTATATGTAGTAGGTAGTCCAATAGATAGAACACTGGGTTTGGAATCAGGAAGACTCATCTTACGACCTCAAATCTGTCCTCAGACACTTACTAGCTGTGTGACTCTGGGCAAATCACTTAACTATGTTTGCCTCAGTTCCTCATTTGTAAAATGAGTTGAAGAAAAAAATGGCACACTACTCCAGTTTCTTTGCCAAGAAAACTCCAAATGGGGACAGGAAGAGTAAATTGTTATAGTTGTTGGTCTTGTTACCATTTGGTTTTGTCTTTGAATAGGACCATGAAGTTATGAAGATGATGACTTAACCTGCAAATGAATTGGATTTAAATGAGAGATTCAAGTGGCCAAAGTCACTAACCTCACTATTTTTTCCAGAGCCATCTGAATCCAATGGCTATATATATATATATATGTGTATATATATATATATATATACACATATATATATATATATATATATATCAGGGCAACTGGTGAGGACCCACGATACAGTGGGAGACCTTTGCCTTTTTTTTAAGTTAAGGTCTTTCCCAGGACTCAGTTTGATTGAGGCAATGCCCGTTCAGTGATTATGGCTATATAAGAATGACTTCTTTTACTTAGTACAAAAAATCAATTCTGTAGGGGAAAGGGTATGATCTACCCTTTCTGGAATTATCTTTATGTGAAAGAAGATGGGTAAAATTCCCATATAATTAGAAAGCATAGACAAATTTCGATGTTGCAGGAAATAACTACAGCAGAGATTTTTTTTTCTGAGTTCTGTCATAGTAATTTTTTGTGGTCATGTTCTTTTTTATTGTCTTTCATGCTAACCATTTTATGTTTTTAACAATTTTTATGATAAAGTTGGGTTCTGTTCCTGGTCTCAGGGAACAGATGGCTACTTTCTCAAGTTTTAGACTTTTTCAGATTGCTTTGCAAAGGTAGTTCTGGTGGTTTGGAAGTTTTCAGTGGTTTTGAGTGATCTTGGAAGAGATCACTGCTTTTTTGGTGTGCATTCTGTTTCTTACCCAGGAACTACTCTCATTGCCACTGGACCAGATATATAATACCATGCCTCAGGGGCCTTGATCCATTGTGACTAAAAGTGATATTGCTTCTCTGGATTCCTGTTTTGTCTTCATTCAAAGTCCTCCTCTATGCTCTTGAACTGTGTCCCAGAAGTGGAGTTAGGTGAGTGAGTTGTCAAACAGTCTAGTTCTGTGTACTGTCCTATCACAGGGAACCTCCTGTGATATCTTTTAAACCAATTGCCAGGTCCCCTTACCATTTCTGACTTGATAGCTTCTGAAGCTGCTGTTGTTTCTGTTGCTATCACCTAGTCCTACTAGTGGAAAAGAAAAGCTGCTCTCTCCTTGTCATAGATCTTTCTTTCCAAACTTTTAAATTGTGTTGGGATAAAAGTATGTCTTGCCTTGACATTTTATTGGCTCTTTCTCTCCAGATTTGATGTGAGGTGTTATTTTAAAGTTGTTTAGAGGGAATATTGGAAGAATTCATCTCAGTGCTTTTTTTACTCAGCCATGCTATCTCTGCACTTGGAAGTTTTATATTATCTTATGTATGGCTTACCTCCCCTGAGAAAGTGCATGCTTCTTAAGTGCATGGACTGGTTATTTTTTTTTTCCCTTTTGTAACTGTACAGTGCAATGACCCACTTTGTAATTACTCAAATGTTTATTGAAATTTGAAGCACTTCATAATCTTAAAGTCTTCTGTTTAGTAGAGCTATTGTTGTTAGTTTAAAGTATTGAATTAATAAAAAGCAATATCATTTATTTAACATTTTCCTCTCAGAGATCATGTAAAGTAGATGGCACAAGAAAAATGAGATTCCAATATATTAGAATCAATATGCAGAGCCAAACATTTTGACTTCAGACCTCTTTCTACCATACCTTCTAGCTTGCAAAACATTTTGTATCATCAAAGACTTTTTTTTCTCACACAGTCAGCAAATTGAGAAGAAGTTGTCTAAGAACTCTACTAGCCTTTCTCTTGATTTTGATTCTCTACTGTAAATTTCTCCATCTTGGCAGATGGGCTAAACCAGGTTGAGCATAACTGATAGGGAGCAAACCTCTTGGTGATTTAGGGGATGACTATCCCAAGCATGTGAAAACTTCTCCTGATGGAATGGTTGGATAAAAAACATTTTTCTCCAATGGCCATGAAGGCTAAAGATGTAGAGCCTTTACAATTTGATCAGACATGAAAGATATCAAGGCCATTCACTGCATTCCAGACCATTGTCAGTCTCTTGACTTTTTTTCTTGCTAATAAATTTTGATTAAAAGAAATCAAGGCTGATAATTATATGCAATTCTGCTTTCCTTGAATTTAATTAATGTGAGGCTTAAGACATTACCCCTTGTTAAGGACCATGCCTAAGTGTGAAGGAGAAAGTTGATTCTCTGAAAATTCCCACAGAAGTGAATCATAACACACTTGGAGGAATTGCAAATCATCCTTTACTGATGTAGATGTTGCCTGTGAATTGGGAATGAAATAAATTGGAGGGAAGAGGAGAGAGGTCAGCGAATGCAGCTGCCTGGCAGTCTTCTTGTATCGTTATCATCCTCTCACCTGAAGCGATCAATTCTGCTGGTCAGAATTAGATCTGCAGCAGTCACTTGCAAGTGGATCCCATAACAAAGGGCATCTAACATGGGGCACAAACACAAGAAACAAAGAAGCAGCAATGTTCAAGAGCTGTCCACAAGTAGGATCCTCCCATGAGAGTTCCTTCCATAACCCAAGGGGAAGGAAAGGGAGAAGAGACCTGGTAAAATATTTTCAGTGCGTAATTAAAATGGGCCAGCACATCAAAGGCCTGAGTCAGGAGGCTGATGAAGGACTTATGAATAATGCCTACTCTGACTACAATCCTACTTCTCTGTTTGTCAGAAAGTTTGCCTCCATGATGGACTATTGTGATTTTAGAGTAAATTATATCTCACAAGATTCAACAGTTACTCTAGTGTCTCACCCTGCAACCATCCACAGGAATAGGATGGAAAAGACTTTGATAATGCTGTTTGCACTTCTTAGCATATGGACTCAGATGACAGCCGCTTCACAATATTGGACAAACTTAATGACCATGCTGTTGGGGGAAAAATAATCATGTTCCTATTAAAGAAAAAGAACAAATAACAGTTTATTAAACATTTACTGTGGCCAGACATTGTGCTAAGCCCTCAGGATACAAAAAGAGGGATATACAATCTCTGAACTCTAGGAACTTCCAAAAGAATAGAGGTTACAACATGTAAGCAAGTATATTAAAAAAAAAAAAATCAGGCTATACACAGGACAAATGGAAAATAATTAACAAATGGAAGGCACCAGAATTAATAGAGATTGGGAAAGAATTTCTGTAGAAGGTAGGATTTTAAATGGAACTTAAAGGAAGCCAGACAGATGAATAGTTGAAGTGGAAGAGGGAGGATATTCTTAAATTACTGTGATATTCTAGGCATGATTCTAAGTAATAGACATACAGAGACCCATAACTGACAATTCATATATGTTTGCAATTCATAGAAACCTCAGAAATTGTCTAACTTCTTTCCCTTTATTTTATGGATGAAGAAACTGAAGCCATCACAGCTTATGTCATTTGTCTAAATACAGGTGGTGGTGGAAATTACACTTGAACCAAATTCTTATGACTTTAAATTCTGTGCTTTTTTGCATGGACTAGTGTTTGTTGAATGAATTATTATATCATATTCTCCCTAATTGAAAATGGGGAAAGAAACCTATATCATAGTTAAACAACTTAGAGATTTGGAAGTGTTCATTTTTACTTCTGTTGAAGAATTTTCATCTTTACATGCAAGGCAAATTGAATCTCCATTTTCCGTAATGGAGCCCATAACCTATTCATACATAACTATATGTTATATAAACTTTTAAAACAGTTTCCTTATGCATGATGTATGATTATGCCAAGAAAGATGACAATTATAGTATGGAATGCTGAATGGCTCATTCTGTATCTATTGCCTTGGAACTTTTCTTTTTTTAAAAGACTAAGGAACATATTTCATTAAATGACTTTTTCCATTTGAATAATGGAAAACATCCAGGCTTATTTCTTAGGGCTGTTGGGAGAAAAAGCACTCTATAAACCTTAAAGCTTCTATATATTTGAGTTATTTATTATGTGATTATTATTGTAACAAATAACAAAATTAAAAATTCAGAAGGAGAATTGAAATAAAGGATAAAAGAAATGCATAATCAGTTGATTATAATAGTTCATTCATTTAGTAACTACTATTGGGGAGATTGAGGCTAGTGGATAACTTGAGTTTGAAAGTTATGATCAGTAGTAGGGCTAAAGCTATTTGGGTATCAGCCTTAAGTCTGGGACTTAGCCTCTGTAAGTAAGACTGAACCAGTGAAAAAAATTGAACATTCTATTTAAGAATGAGTTTAACTCTTGTGTTACTGCTGGACTTCAAGGCTGAATTAAGACAAGGTTCATCCTATCTAGGAAAGGGATAAGGAAGGGAAGAAAGAAGGAAGGAAAAAAAGAAGAAAGGTAGGAAGGAAAGATGTAAGGAAGAAAAGGCAGAAGGAGGAAATAAAATATCTTTATTTACTCTGCTCATAATTCCAAATGTATTTCTTTAAGCATAGGTTTTTATATAATCTTGGACAATCCATTTAATTTCTCTGAGCTTTAGTTTCTGAGTATTCAAAAGAGGGAAACAATATAGTCTTGCCTTGCAGATTTATTATGAGGAATAGCTATCAAAATAGCCACAAGTTCTCGTGTTCGTTCTCTCTCTCTCTCTCTCTCTCTCTCTCTCTCACACACACACACACACACACACACACACAATTATATAAATGTTTTAATAAAATCAATCCTACTTCATAGGTAATCAAATTGACACACAGTGCAGGGAGGCTTTCACTGTGAAGTGAATGGTTCTTTTTCAAAAAAAATTTCTAAAAAAATTACCTATAAAGTTTTTTTTTTTCAGTTAGGTACTATTGTTTATGCTTTGAGTAAGAAATAATGGAATAAGCAATTATAAAATCTCAATCATCAAGAGAAATATCAGAATACAAAGAAAAGAACACTGGGTTTGGAGATCAAAGGCTGGTTATGCTATTTACTACCTCTGTGTAATTGTTCTGATTGTTTTACTTCTTGAAGTTTCAGTTTTCTTATTTATAAAAGTATTCAATTCCATTCAGTAAATATATGTTAAGTCCATGCTATATATATAGTACCATCCTAGATGCTAAGGATATAAGTAAAATAATGGAAAAGTCTTTGCCTTCAAAAAACTTATTTTCTACTGTAGTAGATGCCCATTAAGTTCTTTTCTACTTCAAAAATATTATTATTTAGTATTTGTTATCTAATCTAATTATTTTTCTTTAATATCTCATAAGTCAATTATTCAAACACAAAATATAGAAAGTAATTGAAAGAATTAGGATTGCTCATTCAGGATTCATTAATCTTAAAATATTGTTCATATCTTTTTTTCTCTTTTATCATTTTTTTTGTAGTAAAAAGAAAAACAAAAAAGCCACAAATATTTCAGTAAAACCTAAAAATGCATAGGCCATGTCTGGAAAGACATGCAATATTTTTCTTTCCTAGCTTCTAACATTTGCAAAGAGGAAAGGATACTGTACTCTCTCAACTCTTCCCCCCAAAAAACAGAGGTCATTATAATTATATGTAATTCAGTGGTGCTTTTTAAAATTTTTCTTTTCATTTATATTATAGTCTCTGAATTGATATGAAGTATCTGTCATTATTCTCTGTTTTTTTTGGCTTTGCTTTCTTCACTCTACATCAGTTAATATGTCTTTTCATACTTCTCTAAATTGATCTTATTCATCAATTTTAATTTGAACAATATTGCATTTTATTAATTTATGACAATATTTTCAATTATACCCTGATCAAAATGGACATTTACTATGTTTCTAGTTTCCTTTTCTTTGGAAAAACACATGCTTGCACATGTGTGTGCACACATCCATATATACATGTTACTTCAAATATTTTGCTGAATGCTTGATTGTCTTTTCATTTATTCATTAGTTTCACACCCATTTAGTAAATACCTAATAGGCAGTGGGCTAAGCATTGAAAACACAAAAACAAACAAACAAACAAACAAACAAACAAAAAGACAGTCCTTGCCCTCAATGAGCTTACATGCTAATAAGGGAGATAACATGCAAACAAATATATACAAATCAAGCATGTAAAAGATAAGTAGGAAATGATTAAAATAGAGAAGTGTAGCATTAAAAAAGGTTGGGGAAAGTTTCCTGTAAAAGGTTGGATTTAGTCAGTAGTCAGAGTGAAAGAAGAAGAACGTTCCAGGCATGGAGGAAAGCCAGAGAAAATGTCCAGAGCTGAGAGATGGAATGTCCTATTCTTGGAACAACCGGAGGTCAATGTCTGGATCAAAGAATGTCAGCAAGTTAGGTATACAAAGACTGGAAATGCAGGATGGTCTAGATTAGGAAGACTTTGGTTGCCAAACTAAGGATTTTTTATTTGATCTTACAGTGATACAAAGCCATATTTGTGCATATGTCCAGCAGTAGGAACAATATCCATTCACTTTTTAAATTCTCCCCTCACTTTCAGATTTAAAGAAAGTTGACAGAACTGGTCTGACTATTTTTTACATCAGGAATGAGTAGGATCCTGTTGACACTCTAGAAAATTAAGTTGCAATTTTTATCCCCATCAGCCTTGGGATTAAATAACTTGACTCTGCTGCCAGCGAACTTTTCTTTTATGAAGGATTTTTCATAGTAAGCTGCCTCATCGAATACATTTGTCAGGACTTACCCAGACATGCTTCTTCCATTTGTTGTGCTCTTTTTTCCTTTCTATTTCCATCAGGGCTGATTTGACAGTCTCTTTGACCTTTTATTGTCTCTCAGATGGTCATTTGACTTGCCCATCACTTGGTAAGTCATTTCTTTACTGATAAACAACATATTTCATTCATGAACTGACCTTTTCAATTCTTGCTGTTTACTCTAGACATCAACCCTTTTTTCATAGTCAGATGAAGATCAGAAATTTATAGCTTAGATACCACTTGAGGAATGGGTTTCCTAAAGATGAGGCTTTTACTAGAGACTTTAATCTAGATCATAAAACAAATGTCAATTGAAAACCACATGGTGTAGTGACAATAAACATTGGGTTCAAATCGGAGTACTGGGATTTGCATCTGTCACTTACTACTTGTATGCTCTTATGCAGGTCTTTTACCAACTCTGTGTTTCCTCACTTTTCTTTGTGTGAAATGAAAAATTTGCCTAAATCAGGGATTTTTATGTTAAAGTACATGGACTTCACATAGACCCACACATGTATTTAAAAAGAATTTGTTTTCTTTATATTCCTGTTTTATTATTTAATGCATCATTCCAGATTTGATCAAGGGTCTTCACCAGATAGTTATAAGAAATCCATGAGATAAAAAAATTAATCATCTCTAATGTCTCTTTCAGTTTCAATCTTATCATGGTATTTCTTATAACCTGTTGTTATAACCTGTGGGCTTTATGTAAAGAATGGCTTCTTTATTATGTCTAGTCACATATTTACAACTTGCATTTAGGACACCCACAATTAGATCACATCAAATTCAATATGCCCATGCTTGAACTAATCCTTCCCCAGAAAAAGAAGTTTGCTATAATATTTATCCCATTTTTTTCACTGATTTTGCAAGTCTCCTCTGGTCTTATAAGAAAGACATCCTGGAATCAGACTGCATTAGATCATAGCATCATGAATCATAAAAATGGAAAGAGCATTGAAAATTATCTCATTCTTTACTATAATTTCATATATTAGGAACCTAAGAATTTAAATGATTGACACTGACCTGCACAGTGAAAGGTTCAATAAGAGAACCTCAGACTCCAAATTTCTGAGTGTTTTCATTCCTTACTACCAGTGTGATTTTGAGAACATTTCTTATTGTTCTTGGCCAGAAATTTAAAATGAAACCATTGAATAAGATCTCTTCTGATCTATAACTTTTCCTTCTCTTTCAGTTCATGTATCAAAACTTGTCTTTGTGTACTGTCATTGCTACAGCTGTACTTCTTTCTAGGTTCTCCAAATCTTTATGAATCTAAAACCATCAGCAAGCATCATATGTAATGGGGATAAACTCGAACCATTCCCAATAAAATCAGGGGTGAAACAGGGTTGCCCACTATCACCATTACTTTTCTTTTATAAAAAAAGTATTATTATTATAATAGCTTTTTATTGAGAAAACAAACATTCATGGATAATTTTTCAATGTTGACCCTTGCAAACACTTCTGTTCCAACTTTTCTCCTCCTTCCCTCCATCCCCTCCTCTAGATGGCAGGCAGTCCCATACATGTTAAACATGTTAAAGTATATGTTAAATCCAATATCACCATTACTTTTCAATATTGTATTAGAAATGTTAGCTTTGGCAGTAAGAGAAGAAAAAAAGATTAAAGGAATTACAGTAGGTCATGAGGAAACCAAATTATCACTCTTTGCAAATGATATGATGGTATACTTAGAGAATCTTATAGAATCAACTGAACAACTACTAGAAATAATTCACAACTTTAGCAAATTTGCAGGATACAAAATAAATCCACATAAATGTCATCAGAATTTTTATATATTACCAACAAAATCCAACAGCAAGAGATACAAAGAGAAATTCCATTAAAATAATTGTTGATAATATAAACTATTTGGAAGTCTATCTTCGAATCCAAAGTCAGGAACTATATGAACACAACTACAAAACACTTTCTACACAAATAAAGTCGGATCTGATCAATTGGAAAAATATCAAGTGCTCATGGGTGGGCCAAGTGAATATAATAAAAATGACAATGATATCTAGATTATTCTACTTATTCAGTGTCATACCAATCAAACGCCCAAGAAATTAGTTTACAGATACAGAAAAAATAACAAAGTTCATCTGGAAGAACAAAAGGTCAAAGAATTTCAAGGGAATTAATGAAAAAAATGCAAATGAAAGTAGTTTAGCTGTGCTAGACCTAAAACTATATTATAAAGCAGCAGTCATCAAAGCCATTTGGTACTAGTTAAGTAATAGAGTAATTGATGAGTGTATTAGGTTAGGATCATAGGACAAAGTAGTACAATGACTAGTGTTTGACAAATCCAAAGATCACAAAAATCACTGTTTGACAAAAATGCTGGGAAAATTGGAAATTAGTATGGCAGAAACTAGCCATTGATACTATATACCAAGATAAAGTTGAAATGGGTTTGTGATTTAGACATAAAGAGTGATATTATAAGGAAATTAGAAAAACAAAGTATAGTTTCCCTCTCAGATTTGTGGAGAAGGAAGGAATTTGTGGCCACAGAAGAACTGGAATCTTTTATTGAACAAAAAATAGATAATTTTGATTATATTAAATTAAAAAGTTTTCATACAAACAAACCTAATGCAGACAAGATTAGAAGGGAAGCAATAAACTGGGAAAACATTTTTACATTCAAAAATTCTGATAAAGGCCTCATTTCTAAAATATATAAAGAATTCACTAAAATTCATAAGAATTCAAGCAATTTCCAATTGATAAATGGTCAAAGGATATGAACAGACAATTTTCAGATGAAGAAATTATTATTATTTTTTATTTAATAGCCTTTTATTTACAGGTTATATGTATGAGTAACTTTACAGCATTAACAATTACCAAATCTCTTGTTCCAATTTTTTACCTCTTATCTCCCACCCCCTCCCCCAGATGGCAGGATGACCAGTAGATGTTAAATATATTAAAATATAAATTAGATACACAATAAGTATATATGACCAAACTGTTATTTTGCTGTACAAAAAGAATCAGACTCTGAAATATTGTACAATTAGCTTGTGAAGGAAATCCAAAATGCAGGTGGGCATAAATATAGGGATTGGGAATTCAATGTAATGGTTTTAGTTTTAGAGTTCTTTTTCTGGGCGTAGCTGGTTCAGTTCATTACTGCTCCATTGGAAATGATTTGGTTGATCTCTTTGCTGAGGATGGCCAGGTCCATCAGAACTGGTCAGATGAAGAAATTAAAACTATTTCTAATCATATGAGAAGGTATTCCAAATCACTATTGATCAGAGAAATGCAAATTAAGACAACTCTGAGATACCACTACATACCTGTCAGATTGGCTAAGATGACAGGAAAAGATAATGACAAATGTTGAAGGGGATGTGGTAAAACTGGGACACATACATTGTTGGGGGTGTTGTGAACTGATCCAACCATTCTGGAAAGCAACATGGAACTATGCCCCAAAGGCTATCAAACTGTGCATACCCTTTGATCCAGCAGTGTTGCTACTGGGCTTATATTCCAAAGAGATATCAAAGGAGGGAAAGGGACCCACATGTGCAAAAATGATTGTAGCAGCCCTTTTTGTAGTGGCAAGAAACTGGAAACTGAGTGGGTGCCCATCAGTTGGAGAATAACTGAATAAGTTATAGTATAGAGTGTTATGGAATATTAATGTTTTATAAGAATAATCAGCAGGGTGATTTAAGAGATGCTAAGTGAAATGAGCAGAACCAGAAGATCCTTGTACACGGCAACAACAAGGCTATATGATGATCAATTCTGATGGACATGGTTCTTTTCAATAATGCGGTTATTCAGACTAGTTCCAATGATGATCTTGTGATGAAGAGAGCCATCAACTGAATATGGTTAACAACATAACAGTTTTACTCTTTTTGTTGCTGTTTGCTTGCATTTTATTTTCTTTCTCACTTTTTTTTTTCCATTTTGATTTGATTGTTTTGTGCAGCAAGATAATTGTATAGATAATTATGCATATATTGGATTTAAAGTATATTTCTACCTTGGTTAACATATATTGAATTACTTTGCTATTTAGGTGAGGGGATTAGGAGAAGGGGGGGAATTGAAACACAAGGTGTTGCAAATGTTAATGTTGAAAAATTATCCATGCATATTTTGAAAATTAAAAAGCATTAATAAAAAATAAAAAAAAAATCTTTATGAATCCTGATTAGGCATCTAAGGTATTAACTATCTGTCTACATTTTGAGTCATTTTCATATTGGATTTGCCTGCCTTCTTAGTCTTAATTCAAATAATTGGTAAAAATGTTGAAAAGAATTTAAAAATTTTATCTCAGTTTAAGAATTCTTTTTTTCCCTGAGGCAATTGGGATTAAGTGATTTGTCCAGGGTCACACAGTTAGGAAATGTTAAGTGTCACCTAAATGTTCCTGTTTAAGAATTCTAATGCTTCCTATTGGTTATTTCATCAGTTATAATAACACCTTTGTAAAATTTCATCTGCATCTTGCAACAGTTGCATGACAGTTTGGACAATTTTCAGCCCCATTTTGCAAGCAAAGCAACAGAACTAGAATATTTTTTGACTCCATACCCAGTATTCTTTCTCCTACACTATATCTTAAATTCCAGCAATTCTGGCTGGCATTTAAAGTCCTCCATGATATGTTCCCCTCTAATCTTATTTCTCTTTATTGATTTTTCTCCAAAATATTCTTTGCTTCAGGTAGACAGGTCTATTTATTTTCATATTCCGTTTCAATTCTCAGCTTTTGTAGGTGTTGTATATGAGATGCCAGAAATATATTTCTTCTTCACCTTTGACTATTTAAGATTTTCATTTCCTACTTCTTTAATTGAAGTCTTTAAAGATTACTTATTTCTTGAACACTTCTGACACATATTATAATTAGCACTACATAGTTTGTCCTTGGAATGATTCAGTGATCATTGTTTTGTGTGTATTAGGTTTATTTCCCCCAAAAAACTATATTTATAATATCCTTAAAGGTGAGTTTTGACATATATTCATTTGGTGTCTTGAAGCATAAAACACAGGACTAGAAAAATTATTCTATTCATAATCAAAGTATTTATCATATATTCTCTCTCTCTCTTTCTCTCTCTCTCTTTCTCTGTCACCGAGGCAGTTGGAGTTAAGTGACTTGCCCAGAGTCACACAACTAGGAAATGTTAAGTGTCTGAAGTCAGATTTGAACTCAAGTCCTTCTGTCTTCTATCATATAGTCTCATTTATCAATTGTCTTTCTCTTTTTAAAGAAAGAAATATCATTCTTTCTATGGCTGCTGAAGCTGCTATAATCGCTTTCATATTTCATAAAATTACACAGGTATTGTTTATAGAAGGTAGTAAAAATATGTTGGTGTCCATTTTTCAGTTCCAGAAATGTATATTAAAATTCTTTTGAGTAGGTAACAACTATAAAACATTTTCTTCCCATTGAGATTTGATTTTAGGATGCCAGTAAGCTTCCTATACTACTTAGTTATAGTTGTTTCTGTTCTCCTAAGTTGATTTAAAGTCAGTGTTTCTTATTTGGAAAAGACCAAAGTCTTTATAAATATTGCTATTGTTTATTAGTGTAGTTTTATATCAAAGTTTAATCTCAAAAGTTTTGAGTCTTTATCTTCTCTTGGAGCACCTTAAAAACTATATTTTCAAAATCCAAAGGACATTTTGCTTTTTGGTGGCTTGTTAATAATTAATAGATTAATAGTTAAGTTGATTCTTAAATTGCTGCTTTGATCTCCTATATTACTTTAGCTATTGGAATTCTTCAATAAAATGTGTCTAGAATTAATCATATAATTTTGTTTTTAAAAATTCGGTTCCACATTTTTATTTTTTTTATTTAACTAGGTAATGTGTAAGTCAAATTTTTCCATTGTGAGTAGTAGCTAGATACTAATATAATCTTAGATTCAAGTACCTTTCAACTTGTTTCAATAATTTTGTCAAATTGGTTCTGACAGTGTGGTATTTGATATATTTTCTTAAAAAAATTCCTTGATGATCAATCATTAATCCTATTTTTCTTTTTTTTTTGTGAAAATTCATATAGCATACATTATAATTTTCAAGGATTAAAATATAAGAGAATTCATTCATTTATGTTGTTTATAACAAATTTGTCTTTTATTATTTATTGTGTTTGGGTTGAATTAGCATGCTAGCTATATTTTTGCCATTTAATTCAAAAACAGATTTTTTTACAATTCTGGTATGTCTAGTTACTCTTTAAAATCATATGATTCATGAATAATACGATACTACAACAAGAATCAGAAATAGAAATTATTAGTGGGAAAAAAGTACGGCTACTAATCGATTCAATCAAGAGAGAAATGTACATCATATTTTAGTTACGTTAATATTGTTTCATATGCATGTGTATGGGTAATGCATATATATATATATATATATATATATATATATATGGGCACATTTTCATATAGGTGCATTTATGTGTGCATTTATATATTTATATATAAATATATGTATATGTGTGGGTCTGTGGTGGGTGTAAATATACATATACATATATATCTTCTATTATATATATAATCTGTTCAATTATTATATGTGCTTTCTTGACATAGAAATTTATTGTTATATATTCTGAATCCTCCAAAATATTTTCCTGTGCAATGACAGTATATATTTTTAAGTTTTCCTTTTTTTGTCTTTCTCTTTTTATTTATTTATTAATTTCTGAAGTTCATATTATGTGAAGATTTTCAAGAACCTCAAGTTATTTAATTAAAAAATCATAACTCTTAAATGAAACACAAAACATCATTTCTATTCACAAAGAACAGTAAAGTTGACTTGATGTGAAACTATGATTCTTTATTTTATTACACTGTATTTAAAAATATGCAAAAATATATGCACTTATACATATATGGAAATAATTCTATAGATTACTTCCAAAATTGTTTATTTATCTGTACTTCCTTCTAAACTTCCTTCTATTCTTTTGTGTTAATTTTTTAAAATGTTTTAATTGTCCCTCTTTTTTGAATCATTGTTTCTAACCTGCCTTTATGCTTTATCTCTTCATCAAAATTAACTAAAAAAAAAGAAAACAAATAATTTGGTCCAACAAATAAAATACATACTGTGGCTCAATCCAAAAAGGTATGCATCTGCCTCTTGTATCGTTTATATTTTTGTCAAAGAGGTGGGTATGTGTTATCCTAGATCTTCAGAAAGTATGGTCTTAAGTCTTCCGAACTTGTAATATATTATTGTTCTTCTTTTCTTTATGTTGATGTTGTTCTCATATAAATTGTTTTCCTATTCTGTTTATTTCAATATATCATAGCCTACTCATGCTATTTTAAAATGGCTTTCATCATTTCTTTTATTTTTTGGAAGTTTAGCCTTTTCATTTTATTTATTTATTTTCTGATACGTTTATTTATTTTTTAATACACATTACTTTATGAATCATGCTGGGAGAGAAAAATCAGAGCAAAGGGGAAAAACCATGGGAGAAATAAAAAACAAACAAAAAAAGAAGTGAGCATAGCATGTATTGATTTACATTCAATCTCCTTTGTTCTTTTTCTGTATGCAGATGTGATTTTTGGTCCAAAATCTATTGGGATTGCTTTGGATCTCTGAACCACCAAGAAGAACCTATTTCTGTCATAGTTGATCATCATACACACTTGCTGTTATTGTGTACGATGTATTTCTGGTTCTGCTTGTTTTGTACAGCATCAGTTCATATAAATCTTTACATGACTTTCTAAAATCAGTTTGTTCA
The DNA here is from genome assembly GCF_902635505.1 of Sarcophilus harrisii. NCBI lineage: Eukaryota > Metazoa > Chordata > Mammalia > Dasyuromorphia > Dasyuridae > Sarcophilus > Sarcophilus harrisii. Next base: position 512,287,930 of record NC_045428.1, on the reverse strand, counting down.
TCATTTTTACAGAACAATAATATTTTATTACCTTCATATACTACAACTTGTTTAGCCGTTCCCCAATCGATAGGCATCTATTCATTTTCCAGTTCTTTGCTAACACTAACAGCTAAAAGAGCTGCTACAAATTTTTTTTTCTGAGTTTGTGTTTTGATCCCCTTCTTTTCTGTTTCTTACTCATTTTCTTTCCTTTTATTTTAGCTTTTTCTCTTTTTAATTTTTACATTTATGGTTGAGCTTTGCAACTGGAGTAAAAATGACACTATCCAAACATTCCTGTGCAGCTCTGAGCCTTGGCTATGAACTTAGAGGCTCCTTGTGTTTGCAGGGGTAGCTTTGCCTGCTGTTTTCAGGAAACAGCCTAGTTTCCCAGAGTTTGCCTTCTGATCTGGGACTGGAAATTGCCCCACTGATTAGCTTCTCTCCTGAGCCAGGACTGCTGTGATGAAGACCCCTTGACTTGCTTTCCCAGAGTCTAACTGAGTTGGACTGAATGCCCTTTTCACCATAGTGAGACTGACCTTTCTTGAAGTTTTTCCATTTTATCTTGAGTTGGAGAATGGTTTCATTCCATCAGACTTTGTTCAGAGGATTGGTTTCATGTGGTTTTTAAGGGAAACTTGGAGAGCTCTAGAAGCTTCTTGGCTTTACTTCACCATCTTGGTTCTATCCTCAGAAGTTCTCTCATCATTTCTTATAACACAGTGTTTATTCATTATGATAAAATATCATAATTTGTTCAAACCTATTCCAATTTTTAGGAGTTGATATAAAGCACACTCTTAATTTCCATGAATTTTCCAAGAATTTTCATGAACAGTTTGTTTCAATGTTATCTGTCCTCATTCTGGTATTTTCTTCTCTCTTTACTCACACCTCTTTATCTTCGCTTATTTCTCTTTTTGTTTAGTATATTTCTAGACAAAATTGTGAGTGTAAATAGCCATTTCTTTTTTGTTAATTTCATATAAGAGTAAGCTTCCCCCATTCCTTCTACTCTGTATATTTTCTTATGTTATCACCATCATAAAAAAATTATTTGTCATCCTTCTTAGTTTCTTAAGTACTCCTTTTTACACCCTTCTTTCTCTATTTGCTCCAAACTTTCAAATGAGAGTCCATCCAGTCCTAGTCCTATAGTTTTAACATTTATCTCCTTCAGTACCCTTTGAAATTTTTAAAGAATCCTTTTTAAGTTTTGAATTCATCATCATCAACTTCAACATTTTCAACATTGTTATTGTCATCCTCCTCCTCATTATTTTGTGTCACTCTTATGCCTTTCTCATTTTTTACGATGATAACTACGATGATAACCAACTAGCATCACTCTGTGCAAAATGGCTTATAATAATAATGATGATGAATCAACCAACAAACATGTATTAAGTTCCTACAATGTACCAAATTAATAGTTGTTTGTGGATTTTACTTTATCTGCAGGGTGATATTTTAGGTTCTGAGGGAAGGTGCTAAGTTGAGATATAAATCTTGGAAGCTCCTCTTTTTTAAAAAAAATGCCTTAAAATGTACAAAACCTTTGGTCCATAATACTGTGAGTTAGGCAATTTGTAAATATTCTCACTCCTATTTTACTGAGACCCAAAGAATTATAGTGATATATTCAAAACCACAAAGTAAGTGGCAGAGCTCTGACTTCACCAAAGATTTCTTACATATTTCTTCCACCAAAGTAAAGATATATAATGCATTCAATATTTATTTATCAATTTAGAGTAGATCAGAAGGTGAAAATGTTATGCTTCTAATCATATTTCATTTCTTATTATAATATTTCACATACAGAGTAGGCATAGTTTGAGAAAATTCACTGTAATCTCTCTATACATATTTTTACACTTGTTACTTTCCATGTGGATAAGTCAAGAAGTTACAGAAAACATCAGTAAAAATCTTCTAAATGAAATTGTATGCTTATTCTTGATATTTTACATCCCATTATTCTAAGTGACTCTTGAATTATATGTGGTAGCCAAGCATCATGGGAACCCAAACATCTGAATAGCTTTATCTGATATTAAAGTAAACCCTCCTATATATTGGCAGTGAAGGTACTTGGATTACCTTTCAAAATGTTTATTTTCTATATGCCATGTAATTTTACACAAATATTTTAAGGACTAATGCAAAGGCTAGAAAATAAGATCCCTGAAGAGAATGTCAAAGGATAAGAGAAATTTAGCCTTGAGAAAGAGTCTAGAGGAGGACCCAATAATAGGCTTCAGATATGAGAAAAGTTATCCAACAAAGGGGAATGAATAATGAGAGGAACAATATTATTATTGGGTTTGCTTTAGGATAATAGGTTAAAACAGGAGGGGACTTCTTAGGTCACTAAGTCCAACTATCTCCTAATCAAGGCACAGAAATTTTGAATTTTTCTTTTTGGTTGTTGTTGTTAAGTGGCAAAGTTGGTATGGGAAGCTAAATCCTCTAGCCCTGAATATTGTGGTATTCTAATTGTACCAGGGAGACTGAGAACCTCATCAATACTCCCCTAGCCTAGAAATATATATATATATATATATATATATATGTATATTTATATATACATACATAAATATATGTACATATATATATTACAATTAGTGCCACAAATTCTACTTTTATGTATAATTATAATACATTTATTATGTATTTTATGTATTTATTGTCTTCTTAAAATGGAAATCTCAGCAGAGGCAAATAAGACATTTTTTATTTTTTCTGGTGGAGGGGCAGGGGAGTCTAGGAGAATAAGCCTATGACTCTACCAGTGATGGAAACTACTTCTACTGCTTCATATACTGATATGATATATATGATATACTTATCTGTAGTTTATACTTTTTTCAATTATCAAGCAGTAATTCTTTTTATTTCCCCCAACCTGTCCCCATCCTCACCCTAGCCCTTGATTGTAGAGGAATTGAAGAAAAATAAAACCTCTGTTACAAAATAGCATGACCAAACAAAACAAATTCCCATAATGACTATGCCCCCCCAAAATATGTCTCATTCTGTATATTCGCTCCATCCTTCTCCACTGAAATCATGATTGGTCACATTTTTCCTTTTTTAAATTTAGTATTTTATTCTTTCCCAATTGTAGGTACAAACACTTTTCAGCACTTCTTTTTAAAATTTTGAGTTCCAATTCTCTTCCTTTCTTCTGTTCCCTGCCCACCGGGAAGGCAAGAAATTCAAGAGGCTATACATGTGTAGTCATGCAAAACATTTCCATAAAAAGTCATGTTGTAAAAGAAAACATAGACCTCCTTAGCCTCTCAAAAAAATTAAAGAAAAATAAAGTAAAAAAAAGTATACTTCAATATATATATTTAGGCACCATTGAGTTTTGAAATCTCGCTGCAATTTCCCCCTCTTAAATGTTGTAAATATCACAATAAAGCAAGTCACATAGATTTTTTTTGTTTTCCCAGTACACATAAGTTATATTCACACTATATTGTAGTCTATTAAATGTACAACAGTATTACATCTAAAAAACAATGTACATACCTTAACTTAAAAATACTTTATTGCTGAAAATTTCTATCATCTGAACCTTCAGTGAGTCATAATTGTTTTTGCTGGTGGGGAAAGGATCTTGCCTTGATATTAATGACTGTTGACTGATCGGAGTGGTGTTTAGTGAAGATTGGGTTGGCTGTGACAATTTCTAAAGATACTACAACAATGAAGTTTGTCAAACAAAACCAATGCAGACAAGATTAGAAGGGAAGCAATAAACTGGGAAAATATTTTTACAGTCAAAGGTTTTGATAAAGGCCTCATTTCCAAAATATATATAGAGAATTAACTCTAATTTTTAAAAAATCAAGCCACTCTCCAATTGAAAAATGGCAAAGGATAAGAACAGACAATTCTCAGATGAAGAAATTGAAACTATTTCTAGTCATATGAAAAGATGCTCCAAGTCATTATTAATCAGAGAAATGCAAATTAAGACAACTCTAAGATACCACTACACACCTGTCAGATTGGCTAAGATGACAGGAAAAAATAATGATGATTGTTGGAGGGGATGTGGGAAAACTGGGACATTGATGCATTGCTGGTGGAGTTGTGAATGAATCCAACCATTCTGGAGAGCAGTTTGGAACTATGCTCAAAAAGTTATCAAACTGTGCCTACCCTTTGATCCAGCAGTGTTACTACTGGGCTTATATCCCAAAGAGATCATAAAGAAGGGAAAGGGACCTGTACGTGCACAAATGTTTATGGCAGCCCTCTTTGTAGTGGCTAGAAACTGGAAACTGAGTGGATGCGCATCAGTTGGAGAATGGCTGAATAAATTGTGGTATATGAATATTATGGAATATTATTGTTCTGTAAGAAATGACCAACAGGATGATTTCAGAAAGGCCTAGAGAGACTTACATGAACTGATGCTGAGTGAAATGAGCAGGACCAGGAGATCATTATATACTTCAACAATAATACTATATGATGACCAGTTCTGATAGCCCTGGCCATCCTCAGCAATGAGATCAACCAAATCATTTCCAATGGAGCAGTAATGAACTGAACCAGCTACGCCCAGAGAAAGAACTCTGGGAGATGACTAAAAACCATTACATTGAATTCCCAATCCCTATATTTTTGCCCACCTGCATTTTGGATTTCCTTCACAAGCTAATGGTACAATATTTCAGAGTCTGATTCTTTTTGTACAGCAAAATAACAGTTTGGTCATGTATACTTATTGTGTATCTAATTTATATTTTAATATATTTAACATCTACTGGTCATCCTGCCATCTGGGGGAGGGGGTGGGGGGGTAAGAGGTGAAAAATTGGAACAAGAGGTTTGGCAATTGTTAATGCTGTGAAGTTACCCATACATATAACCTGTAAATAAAAGGCTATTAAATAAAAAAAAACAAGATCATAGAACCATGGAACTTACAAAATTCCATAATTAGAGAATAAAATTAAAAGTGCAAGATGTAACATGTTTAAATTGATCACAGAAAAAAAAACAATGAAGTTTGTCACATCAATTGACTCTTCCTTTTATCTGAATTCCTAGAGGAAATTATATAGTTATTAATTGGAATATTTTCAATATTGTTGTGTCTTAAAGAATAGTGAGGTCCAAAGATAGAATAAGATTGAACAGTTGTTAGGGCATCAGTCAGAATACACACATTTACTGATTAACTTTGCCACCTTATATAGATACAGTTTATGCCCTAAAACAATTATGAAAATGATGTCAAAAGTCTCTGATCACAGATCATGATAACAGATGTAATAATGAAAATGTTTGAAATATTGTGAGAATTACCAAAATGTGACATGGAGACATGAGGTGAGCACATACATTTGGAAAAAATGGCTACAAACCTTCAGTATGTTAAAAAATACCCCACAATATCTACAAAGTGCAATAAAATGAAGCACAGTAAAAAATATGCTTGTATACAATAAGGAAGCAACTGCCTTTATATTCAGCAGATTTTGAACAGTTTGTCTAATAGTTGTAAATACATTACTTTGATGTGATGTAAGATGAAGGAATCTTAGGATCTATCAACTTAACATAGACTCCATGTCTTTCCATAGATATAAAAGATGGGAGCTCATTTTATTTAAAAATAAAAAACAACAACAAAAAAAAAAACTCTCCTCTTCATAACAGATAGATTGGCTAGAGTTTAAACTTATAGGGGAAACAGATCTGGACAAATAGAAATATTTGCATCTAACTAAATGAACTTCATTTTCTTGGCAGGCAGTCTGGAAAAGATTCTTGATAACAGACTCAGGAAAAGAATAACCAAAATTTCCACTAAACCATTCACCAAACTGTTGGACATCACCTTTATAGGGCTGTTTACTGTTTTAAGTATCTAACAAAGACAGAAGGAAAAATAAGATATGGTTTTTGGTCTTAAGAAGCCTAAAATCTAATAAAGGTAATAAATATAAATATTATTCATCTAAGATTGTTTAGGATAGTTCTCATTTCAGCAAAAAAATGCCTTTAATCAGGTTTTGCAGAAGGAATGACCCCTTTTTTGGTTATGTGTAGATTGTTAGTTTGAAAAATGTTATCCTTTTGTAACAAACAAAATATCATCTTCCCAAACTAGACATAATGTTACTCTACCTTTAGGAAGCAATGGAATCTTTAGAGACTTGTAATTTATCTGAGATTCTAGAAGGTTACTTTTCATGTCAGAAGAGACTAAGGTATGTAGTGAAAAGAGATAAAGAAAATCTTTCCTGAGAGAACTGTGACATTTACTGTGATCTTTTTCATAGCTGATATATATTTTATGACTTTATTGATGGTTACACTGTTAGTAAATAGTATATGGTAACTTTGATCATTTTAACTATAAGAGTAAATAGTTGCATACACAGAAATGAATATATGTTTATGTTTATATGCATATGGTTATATGTATGTATATGTACTTCTATATGCATATATGATTATTACTTGAAAAATAAAATGGAAAAAAAAGATTGGCCTAGAAGGACATTCCTGAAATTAGGAAAAGGATGAACAATAATAGTATGCAGGAAAACGAAGTACATTCAAGGTGTGGCAATTAGTGTATTTTGACTAGACTATTGAGTACATGAAGAAGGGGCAGAGTAAAAAGGGGCAGAATTAAGACTTAAACTTAGGTCCTCTGATTTGCAAATCTAGTTCCTGGCAAATCCAGCTGAAGCCTACCATTAGAAAAGTCAGTCTGGCCATGAAACATGAAATGTTCTAGAGGAAGGAGGATATATGATAAGATCACTTACAAGGTAATTGCTATAGTTCACACAAGAATAAATGACCATTTATATCTACATTGATTAAAAATTTGAACATTTTGTTTTAATTTTTGGTTATCAACTCAATAATTTTGTTTATTAAGCTGATGACTATAACTGATGTTTCATGTGAAATATCTAATTTTAGAACTCATCTAGTCTAGCCCTATTAATTTATAGAAAACTAAAGTAACTGTTTTAAGATTTCATGGCTAACATCAGATCCCAAATTAGATAACTAGTCTCCAAAATTTAGGATTTTTATCAATCTACCCCAAACTTGCTTTCTATTTAAATTTTTCACTCTGGACAAGTGAATAAATGTTAGTGTCCAAGGCTATAAAATATGTTTTTAAAATTACTTTAAAGTGGTAAGAGTCTACAATAGGACAATAGTTTCAAAAAATTAATTTTGATTTGACAAGCATTTATCAAGTCCTTAGTATTTGCAAAAGATTATACCTTGACCCAGGTAATGGAATTTGTGGAGAAAGAAATAAAGAGGAATAAGGCAAAGTTTCCACTTCAGGGAAGATATAGATAAATAGAATAAGTAAGCATTGGAAATGAAAATGTCACCACAGGAAAAATCTACTAATTGGATATTTATTAAAACTTTTGAAGGGCACTAGTCCTATGATTTCATTGATATAGGGAACTCTCATTGAAGAAACTTCTTTCACCCATTCTGACATATAACTGTTCTCTCATCCTTTACATTCACTGTTTCCATTTCCTCCCTTTTCATCACTTAACCCTTAGTATTCTGGCCTCAGACTTCATCATTCAATTGAAATTTCTCCTTCTAAAAATTACCAAATCTAATGGTATTTTCTCAATCCAAATCCTTTTTGATTTCTCCATTCATTTAACACTGCTGAGTCCCCTCTCTTTCTCAACATTCTCTCCACTTTAGGTTTTTGTGACACTACACCCTACTAGTTCATTTATTGTTTTGACTGCTATTACTCCATTGCTGGCTCATTATCTTGATCATGCCTCCTAACTGTAGGTTCTGTCCTATGCTCTTGAACCTTTTCCCTTCTCTCCCCCCCCCCTTCTTCCTTCCTTCCCTCTCTCTCTTTTTCTCCCTCTCCCTTTCCCTCCTCTCTCTGTCTCTCATCTCTCATCTCTCCTTGCCCATCTCTCCTTTCTTGTTTCTCCTCTCTTGTCTCTCCTGTCTCCTCTCCTCATTTATAAAATTTATCCTTCTTCCTTCCTTCCCTCTCTCTCTTTTTCTCCCTCTCCCTTTCCCTCCTCTCTCTGTCTCTCATCTCTCATCTCTCCTCGCCCATCTCTCCTTTCTTGTTTCTCCTCTCTTGTCTCTCCTGTCTCCTCTCCTCATTTATAAAATTTACCCCATTTCCCCAATTATTAGGACCCTCTCCTTAAAACCTTTTATTTAACTGTTTTGTGTATTATTTGTATTTATTAGCTTTATACTGATGATGTTTACATATATATGGCATATACTATATAAATGTAGTATATATATATATATATGATATATGTAATACATATGGTATTTAGGCATATACAGTATATATGTCTAAATGCACATGAAACATGTCGTATATGCCATATATATGGTATATACATAGTATATACTATATGCATATCTACATACATAATACAAAGTATATGCCTATACATGCACATATATAAATATAGTATATAGTATACATGCCTACACATATATTATACATGGAACATATATTATATGTGTTAATGTATATATGTTATATACCATATGTAGACTAGGTGGTATATATACTATATGTGTGTATATAAAATAGATTATATATGTATATATAACACATATGGCTTGTGTGAAAATAAGATATATTCGAAGTATATATATAAGTATACATGGTACATATAAATATATGTGTCTATATAATGTATATGGTATAATATGTGGCACATATATGTATATGCACACATATTGAAGGTATATATATTTTCTCCTCCATTAGAATGTTAGTTCATGCAATTAGACACTCTTTTGTATCAAGCTCTTTGCAGTCGTATTTCCAGTGGCAAATTTCTTTATGATGATGGTGAGTGGGGGAATATCAGCCTAGAGCAACACCAGGAAAGTCATGTAGATGGGAGAGTGCAGTATCTCCAACTGACAATTGTCTCAGACAAAGAATGATATTGAGGCAAAATAGTGGCTCAGCTCAGTGCCACAAAGCAATGGGCTTGGATGTCCAGATGCCTTAGAGATGTGTAATCAAATTTAATAAATATTCATGCATTTGTTAGAGCTCCCAGATTAGAAGGTGCTCAGTTCATGTAGATATTCTTGACATCCTGAATATTCTGTATTATAATACCATTTGTAGAATAATAATTTCTATCCACATACCACCTGACATTTTATAAAGCATTTTTCTTCAGATAGTCCTATAAGGTAAACAGTATAGGTACTATTACCCATATTTTACTACCAGAGGTACTGAATTTCAGAAAGATGAAATAATGTACCCTGGGTCATACAGAAGTGTATGTCAGAGGCAAGTCTTGAATGTAACTTTTCTGATCCAACATATCAAAGTAAATATTCATTTTTAGCAGTATATGGATTGTGTAGGGATCAGAGGTGCCTTCTCCTAATAGGCACTAATGTAATGTACTACTACTAATATAATATCTGTAATAAAAATAGAGCTGCAATCAGTGATCTTGATTATATAAAAGTATTATAACTTTTTATTATTTCCATTGAGAATTCAATACTACAGTGAATCTATGGGATTATTAAGTGGATAGTCTCTTCAACAATATAAATCATAACCATGAATGGCTTTTTATCTAAGGCAACTCTTGTCAATGTCCCCAAGAAATTTGAAGAGCTTCTATTCAACCTGCTGAGGAGGAGAGGGCCACCTCCAACTCTACTGATATTTTGTGATTATCAATATATTGCATAGATTACCCATAGGTAATCCTTTTCTCTTGCTTTTTTTCTAGACATAGAAAAGAGGAATGTTCTAAACCACAACCTCAATTTAATGTTATTAGTGTGAGAGCAGATGAAGTTTCAAACATATAAATATAACAGTTCACAATCCGTGGTCTCTTTACTAAATATGAACCTCTCTTGTGTCAAGAAGAATATAGTTGATTGGCTGACCAAATGGGCTGACCACTCTTCTGGGGGCTTTAAATAACTAGAGCTTTCAGCAGAAGTTAGGCTAGTGACAAAACAATTAAATAATGAAGGATGCTAGGTTTAAAAGTGCCTTTTAACAAAAAGTATCAAATGGAGGAGTGATCCCAGAGATCATGCTATATTCTATCTTTCCTTTTCCTGCTCAGTCTTTTCCCTTCTCCTGCTCCAAAGATCTTAATATCAGAAAGACTAGGCCAGTAGAAAACAATTCAGAACACTTGTCAAGATCAAAAATAGACACAGAATGATATAGAAAGATATTGAACTAGGTAAAGAAGCCCCTTTAAAGAACATACAAGGATCTAGTAGCATACAAAACTTCTGGCTATGAGATAGAACTTTTAGTTAACAGATGTTATGTTACCTCTTCGTCTTATGTGTTCTTTACATATGTGCTTAATCATTGTTCTACTCAACAAGTAGAAACCAAGCTCTCAGGGACATGTTGATATTTGTATAAAAGCATGCACCATAATTCTGAGGGGATTTTGTGTACCAATTATTCTTATTACTGCACCTTAATAAATATCCTTTTCTAAAAATTAATTGAAGTTGGATGACTGATTATCAATGAGAAGTTCATAGGTGGAGACTCACAAGTGACAGTACTATCAACACCCCCAACTCTTTAGAGTTACTTCTATAACCCCAAGGGATGAATTTGCCTGGCAATGTAAATAGTAGTTAGGATATTATTCCAAAATGCTGCTACACATCTCTCTGATGACATTCTTTGCACTGCTTCTTTTAGAATTTTCTAGTTGATAATATATTACCACCTATCTACACCCACAGTGATCTCCATTGGTGATGATTTGTTGATTAATTAATTTTTATGAAAAATGAATAATCCTTGGGAACAGAAATATAATCTTATTCCAAAGCTTGATTAGGTGAAGCACTTGGCTCCATGACAAAAGAAATTTGACTTCAATGCAAAGGTCAGGATGAGATTTATAAGAAGAGCTGAAGCCTGAACCAATATGAGATTTGTTGTACTATAACAGAGAAATTTGAAGAGAAAAATTCACCAGCCATCTAGGTTCACTATAGCTATTAGATTCTAATAGAAAGACAAATAAATGGGGTTATTGCTCTTTTTCCAGTAGAATTTATGGTACAACTTCAAATAAGTAAAATAAGATGGTTTTAATCTTTCTTATTATTTCATTTTTTTTTGTTTTCTAATTACATCACCTCACAAACTCACAAATTACTTCTTCTCCAAAGTGGTTATTAGTTCTTAATTTGTTTATTTCACATGGGAAAATATTTCTCTACAACCAGTATGTAAGAAAAATCCCTAAAAATAGGGAGATATGGATGTAATTATGGGCTCATGCAAGGAATTTCTGCTTAGGTGCTAATAAACAATCAATGCATGATTTGCGGGGACAATTACTTGTTCTTACTTGAACCTGACTCCTTTTTATACATGCCCTGGAGAAAATGCTTTTTACTGAGCTGCTTACATATTGCTCTCTCCTGTCTGTCCATTAATTCATATTTTTAAAGTTGCATGTTACTGTAATCTAAATGAAAAGAGGAATATAATGACATCTCAGTTTCTCCTTTAAAGACTTAAGGGAGAATGACATTGGGGCTTCTGGGCAGATGCCAGGCTTAAAAAATCTACAAATCCAACTTCATCTGGTGCAGCAAGTGTAGCAGACTGACCAAATATTTCTAGATCATTGGCCTTTTGTACCCATATTCTGAAGTGACCTCAGGTAGAAAGATGACTGGGTATAAAATTGGCAATGAGCTAGTTCTTTGTTCTGTGGGCTCAATGTAGAGCATTCCCTCCTCCCCTCTTCCATTCTGTGACTGAATGTTTGGGAATTAATGTGGGTGGTTAGAAGTTTCCAATAATAGGAATATGTTACCATAGACACATCCTTTAACTATGTCAGCAGTACATTATTGCATAGCAATACTTAAAGGAACTCAAAAAAGTTGCATTTTTATGAGGTTCTGGAGTTATTGGGTTGTGAAAGATAATTGGAGTTTTGACTTTGAGCAGAGAAGTGGTCTTCTGATGTGCCTTTGGAGCCATGTGGCTTATTATTATGGGAGCAATTTACTAGAGAGAGTAGTTAGAAGTTAGAGGATAAATACAATGTGTCTCTCTAACTACTGGATATTTTTTATGGATTTATTTAAAAATAGTATTTAGCAAGACCATTTGGCTGAATTCATGAAATGGGATTTTTGTTTTACCACTTTATATACTCAGGGAAATAGAAATTATTCCTACTGTAAGACCTTTAATTGTGTTTGTTCTGGTAAAGACTTAGATTTCTATAATTTGGAAAACTACCATTGAAGAAGGTCGCCAACTGCCATTATCATTTTTATTATACTTTTTACCTTACTAGCTCTATATACAACTTAGACTTCTCTTCCACTGTGAAGAACAGGTATTTTGTAGTATAGATGGCTACAGTGAGCGGTTCTGTGGAACAAATCCACTTATACAAAGGATTCATGATCATGTAGCAACTGACAGTTTGCAAAACATTTTTTCTTAAAGCAACCCTATGAAAAAAAAATAGTGGAGATATTATTATACCTATATTACTTATGAGGAAACTAGGAAACTGAAAGTTTAAATAATGTGTCTAAGTACCCAGAACTAGTAAATGGCAGAGATAAATCTCATTTTTAGGTGTCCTTATTTTAATAGTATGCTCTCTTCTATTCTATATTGCCTTAGAATTTTTCCAGTAAATGTCAAACAATTAATCAATTTTTTTAAAAGTTCTGAATAGATATTAACTTCAAGCTAGGTTTGCTATGTATGTTATACTTTAAAGACTAATAAATAAAAGCAATGTTCTTTTTGTGTAGTAAGTTTATTTTTAATATACATTGCTTTATGAATCATGTTACGAGAGAAAAATCAGTGCAAAAGGGAAAAACCATGGGAGAGATAAAAAAAAAAAAGGTGGGGGGGAAGTGAACATAGCATCTGTTGATTTACATTTGGTCTTCCTAGTTCTTTTTATGCATGCAGACGGCATTTTCTGTCCAAAATGTATTAGGATTGCTTTGGATCATAGAACCATTGAGAAGAACCAACCCTTTCATAGCTGATCATGGCACAATCTTGCTGTTATTGCGTACAATATATTCCTAGTTCTTCTTGTTTTATTCAACATTAGTTCATGTAAATCTTTCCAGACCTTTCAAAAATCAACTTGCTCATTACTTTTTATAGAACAATAATATTCTATTATCTTCATGTACCACAACTTGTTCAGCCATTCCCCAATTGATAGGCATCTATTCATTTTCCAATTCTTTGCTACCACAAAAAGAGCTGTTATAAACATTTTTGCACATGTGGGTCCTTTTTCTTCCTTTAAGATTCCCTTGGGATACAGAGCTAGTAATGGCACTGGTAGATCAAAGAATATGCATAGCTTTATAACCCTTTGGGCAAAGTTCCAGATTGCTCTCCAGAATGGTTGTATCATTTCACAACTCCACTAACAATGAATTAATGTCCCAGTTTTCCCACACCCCCTCCAACATTTATCAGTATTTTTTCCTATTATCTTAGTCAATGTTAGAGGTATGAGGTGGTAATTTAAAGTAATTTTAATTTTTTTTCTCTAATCAATAGTGATTCAGAACATTTTTCCATATAAGTATGTTATCATCTGAAAATTGTCTATTCATATCCTTTGACCATTTATCAACTTGGGGAATGACTTGTATTCTTATAAATTTGACACACTTCTTTTTATATTTTAGAAATGATACCTTTATCAGAAATACTGGCTGTAAAGATTTTTTTTCCATCTTTGGACTTCTCTTTTAATTTTGTTTCTGTTGGTTTTGTTTGTGCAAAAACTTTTTAATTTAATGTCATCACAACTGTCCATTTTGCCTTTCATAATGTTTTCTAGTTCTTCTTTGCTCATTAATTCCTTCCTTTTCTAAAGATCTGACAGGTAAATCACCCCTTGTTCTCCTAATTTGTTTATGATATCATCCTTTATGCCCAAATGATGTATCCATTTTGACCTTATTTTGTTATGTATTGTGAGATGTAGATCTTTGTCAAGTTTTTGACATATTATTTTCCAGTTTTCTCAGCAATTTTTAATGAAATAGTGAGTTCTTATTTCAGAAGCTGGAGTTTGGGGGTTTATCAAATATTAGACTACTATTGGCCTTGATTATTGTGTCATGTATGTCTAATCTATTCCACTGAACTACTCCTCTATTTCTGAGCCAATACCAAATGATTTTATCGACTTCTACTTTATAATATAATTTTAGGTTTGGTACTGCTAAGCCTCTATCCTTTGTATTTTTTCCCATTAATTCCCTTGATATCCTTGATCTTTTGTTCTTCCAGATGAAATATATTTCTATTTTTTCTAGTTCTAGAAAATAATTTTTTGGCTATTTGATTGTATGGCACTGAACAAGTAAGACTAATTTAGGCAGAATTATCATTTTTATTATATTAGTTAGGTTTAGCCATGAACAGTTGATATTTTTCCATTTGTTTATATCTGATTTTATGAGTGTGAAAAATGTATTGTGTTCATATTACTCTTGCGTTTTTCTTGGCAGGTAGACCTCTAAGTATTTTATTTTGTCTACAGTAATTTTAAATGGAATTTCTCTTTGTATCTCTTGCTGATAGGATTTATCAGCAATATGTAGAAATGCTGATGATTTGTGTGGGTTTATTTTATATCCTGCAATTTTGCTAAAGCTATGAATGGTTTCCAGTATATTTTTGGATGATATTTCTAGGATTCCCTAAATATATCATCATATCATTTGCAAAGAGTGATAGTTTTATTTCATCATTTGTTTATTCTAATTCCTTTAATTTCTTTTTCTTTCTTTCTTTCTTTCTTTTTTTTTTTTTTTTTTTTTTTTTTTTTTTTTTACTGTTAAAGCCATTACTAGAACAATGTTGATTAATAGTGGTGATAATGGGCATCCTTGTTTCACCTCTGATCTTGCTGGGAATATGTCCAGCTTCTCTCCTTTACAAATAATGCTTACTGTAGGTTTTAGATAAATAATGTTTATTATTTTAAGGAAAGTTTCCTTTATCCCTTTTGCTCACTAATGTTTTTAATAGGAATGGGTGCTGTATTTTGTAAAAAGCTTTTTCTGCATCTACTGAGATTATCATATGATTTCTGTTTGTTTTGTTATTGATATGATTGATTATGGTATTAGTTTTCCTCATATTGAACCAGCCCTGCATTCCTGGTATAAATCCTACTTGGTCATAGTGTAATATCCTGCTAATAATTTGCTGTAATCTCTTTGCTAATATTTTATTTCAATTTTTTGCATTAATGTTCATTAGGAAGATTGATCTATAATTTTCTTTCTCTGTTTTGGCTCTTCCTGATTTAAGTATCAGTACCATATTTGTGTCAAAGAAGGAATTTGGCAGTACTGCTTCTTTATCTATTTTTCCAAATAGTTCACATAGTACTGGAATTAATTGTTCTTTAAATGTAGGCAGAATTCACTTCTAAATTCATCTGGCTCTGGAGATTTTTTTCTCAGGGAGTTCATTAATGACTCAGTTTTTATATCTAAAATAGGACTATTTAAATATTTTATTTCTTCTTCTATTAACCTGGGCAGTTTATATTTTTGTAAATATTCATTCATTTTGGTTAGATTGTCAGACTTGCTTCCATATTCGTGAGCAAATAGCTCCTAATTATTGCTGTAATTTCTTTTTCATTAGTGGTGGCTTTACCTCTTTTAGTTTTGATACTGGTGATTTGTTTTTTATCTTTCCTTTTTCTGATCAAATTAACAAAAGGTTTATTTTGTTAGTTTTTTTTTCATAAAACCAATTCTTAGTTTTGTTTATTTGTTCATTAGTTTTCTTAGTTTCTGCTGTATTAATATATCTTTTGAGTTTCAAAATTTCAAATTTGGCATTTAATTGGGGATTTTTCATTTGTTTTTTTTTTCTAGCTTTTTTAGTTGCATGCTCAATTCATTGATCTCCTTTCTCTATTTTATTCATGTAGCTATTTAGAGATAAAAGTTTTCTTGTAAGAACGGCTTTGGCTGCATCCCATAGGTTTTGGTATGTTATCTCATTAATGTCATTTTCTTGGATGAAATTATAGCTTGTTTCTGTGATTTGTTGTTTGAACATGCATTCTTTACAATTAGATATTTAATTTCCAATTGGTTTTTTGCCTATCTTTCCTTTGCTCTTTATTGAATATAATTTTTATTGCATTGTGGTCTGAAAAGGAAGCATTTGCTATTTCTGTCTTTTTGCATTTGATTATGAAATTTTTATGCGCTAATATATGGTCAGTTTTTATGTAGGTGCCATGTACTGCTGAGAAAAAGGTGTATTTCTTTCTGTCCCTATTCAGTTTTATCCAGATGTCTATCATATGTAGGTTTTCGAAGATCTTGTTAACCTCTATAGTTTCTTTTTTTTTTTTATTTTTGTGGTTACATTTGTTTGATTCTGAGAGTGGAAGGTATAGTTTTGATATCTATTTCTTCCTATAAGTGGCTTAAAATCTTCTCTAGGAATTTGACTGCTCTACTACTTGGGGCATATCCATTTGTTATCAATATTACTTATCATTTTTGGTACCCTTAGATCTATTTTTTACTTTTGCTTTATCTGAGATCAGATAAAGCTTTTTTTTTAAACTTCAGCTGCAGCATAATAAATTCTGTTTCAGCCTTTTACCTTTACTCTTTATGTGTCTCTCTATGTCAAGTGTGTTTCTTGTAAACAACATACTGTAAGATTCTGTATTTTTAAATCCACTCTGCTGTTCACTTCTCCTATGGGAGAGTTCATCCCATTTATATTCACAGTTTTGATTATCAGTTCTGTATTTCCCTCTATCATATTTTCTCCCCTGTATATACTTTTGTTCCCTCTTTCCACCTTGTCCTTAGTGGTATGTTTTATTTATTTATTTATTTTTTGCTTCTCTATATACTACCTTATCTCCTATCACTTCTACCCCCTCTCTGACTAATGTTTTTTTTTTCTCATCCTACCCCCCCCCCCCATGAATACTTATGTTCTATCAACCTTTCTCTCTTCTCTTATATTTTTCCTAGTGTTTTTGCCCTCCCTTCTACATTGTCCCTCTATTTTCTTTTTCTCTTTCTCCTCCTACTTCTATATAGGGTTAGATAAATTTCTATATCCAACTGAATGATTAAATTATTCCCTCTTAAAGCCAAACTGATAAGATCAAGCTTCAGACAACGTTCATCCTTTTCCCTTATTTCCCTCCATAGTAACAAGAAAAAGGAGGAAGAGACTGATTATATTGGATTACAGGATGAATAGATTAAAACTTTGTGGAAATATTTTCTGTACAAAAACCAACACTACTCAGAAAGCAATAAGGGTAATGATCAAAATAAATTGGCACCATAGGGCTTATTGAATACAAATGATTGCCACTCTACAGACTCTAGTTATAAAATAGCTAGGATGAAAGAATGGAATGGAAAGGTCTTCCATGGATGACAACCAAACAAATTCAATAAATATTATGTCAAAGGAGAAATGTGAAGCAAAAGAATGAGTCATATGTATTGGTTTAAGGAAATAGAGGGTTTCATGAATGCCAGAATGACACAATGCCATTACTTCCAGAGACCATATGAAGTTTATTAAGGATCCTGAACCTAATGAAAGATTCAAATTTTTATGGTAATTGTTTAAATGATACAATGTATGACTACAGGCTGCAAAACTTTAGAAGCTATCTAATATCTAGAAAAACACAATCAGGTAGCTGGAATTATATACCTGAATCTTATTTTTTTCATAAACAAATTGAAACCAAGTCCTTTCACTATAAATATGAGTTGCAAAATATTCTTGAGAATTTTCAATACATTAAAGTCAAGCAGAGCTTTATAGATTGAACTGATGATCCATTATCCTGTAAATATAACATTGACCCACAAAAATCTGATAACAATACTTTAATAGATGTCACCATATAGAATACTTACATATAGCTTCCAAATTATATAGAATAAAAATCTATATATGTAGATTTTCAAAAATATAAAAACCAGTAGGAAAAAAATGAAGTCAGGTGGGAATAGAAAGAAGCATATAAAGTCATTATCTTAGCTGCTGAAGATGTCCTGATAATGATTTTACTAAGTCTGTAGAAGAGTTTATATCCTCACACTTTCATTAAGATAAAAAAGTGATTATTTTGTTTATATAAACAATAGTCTAATGTTCACTAATTGTAAAAGAACAATATTAAATAATTTACATAAGACCACTGGTATCTGTACTTCATCAAAATCAAAAGTTAAGAATCAATAAGTTATAATATAAGGTAATATAAAATAATGAAATAATATAATGTTATATAACACAGTATAATATGTGATAATATAATATAATTAATATGCATATTGGTTTAAAGTTTGCAAGGCACATGCATAACCTATGTCCAAATTGCTTACTCTCTCAGGAAGGGGAGAAAGGAGCAGAGAAGAAAAGAATTTGTTAAAAATTATCTTTGCAAGCAATTGAGAAAAAAATATATATATTTAAAATAAAGTTTGCAAGATCTTATATGTAGGATCATAGATTCAGGATTGGGAAGGACCTAAGAGACCACTGAATCTTACCTCAACCTTTTAGAGATGTGAGAACTTAGGAACAAAGATGTTAAATAACCTGTTGAAGATCATACAGTTAATAGTGTTTATGGCAGGATACAAATCCAGGTCTTCCTAATTACAAATCTAAATGTTTACTTATTACCTTATTTAAAAATAACTTTTTTTTGAGAGAAAGGTACTGGGCCTGGACTTTCTTAGTATGGGCAATTTATGGTGTCAGAATTTTATCCATCAAAGCAGACAGGCAATTTGTCTCCACAGTAATAGAGTGTTGCTGTTTGGGGCAATTAGACAGTAAGTGATTTGCCTGTGGTCACATAATGACTAAGTATCTAAAGCATGATTTTTAAATCTGTTTTTCCAAACTTGAGTTCTTTCTCTAGACAGCTAAGTGACAGAGGATAAAGGTCAGGAAGATCTGACTCTGTACTTTGAAAACCATAAAATGAGATATACATATACATATACATATATGTGTATTTATACACATATACATAAGTATCACACATATATGTATGTATACATATAAATGATAGTTATTATTGCTATTATCAACTACAACACTATAGCATGTTCTCATTTACTATAAATCATAATTTTTTAAAATTACTTTTAAACAAAATTTCCTTGCTTTAGACAAGTCACTATCCTGTCTGATCTAATATAGTTAAGAATACAGCTCCCTCCCTCCCCCCAGAAAAAGAACAAAGCCAGAGATTGTCTTAGACATTCTAATATGGCCAGACTGGAATTCAGTGATGTGGAGAAGTGATAATAATAATATTGAGATGTGCTTAGGAATGTGGAATAGGATCATAAATAGATATGTTATCAGAACCGGGGGCCAGATCTGCATCCAGAAAAAGAAATAAGGAGATTGAACATAAATGAGCACATACTATGTTCACTTCTTTTTTCTGTTTTTTTTTTTTAATCTCTCTATGGATTTTCCCTTTTGTTCTGATTTTTCTCTTCTAACATGATTCATAAAGCAGTTTGTGTCATAAAATAAATAAATATATGAATACATGAATAAAAAAAAAAAAAAGAAAAAAAAAGGAACTGGAGTCCAGAACAATGTTGAAGGTAAAGCTGACATTGAGATCTACTTGGGATATTTTGGGAATTATGTTATCAGTTTTGCATTCTACCCCATTAAGCTGGAAATTCCTTTCAAATGAACCTGGGCTGACTGTGCAATGGGCACCAATTGGAATGTGAAAGTTTCACTAATTTCTAGCCAATTACAGAGTTATAGAGCCAACTCCTACATCTCTTTAGCTACCTAAATTTACATTTTGAGATTTTTCTATCACAGAAACAGCAAAATATCCACAGGGAAATAATGTCTTCAAAAATGTTGGATTGTGTTGATTATCTATGATCTGAGCAAAACTTCAACTTGTTAGCTAAGTTGCATTTGCCAATTGTAATCAATTGGTTGGAGTAATGGGTCTTTATTTGCAGCCACCACCACCACTACCACCATCATTTACATTTATTTTTAGGACATAAAACTGAAAAATACTTTAAATATCAGTTAGCCCAACCTTTTCATTTTATAAATTAGGACCCACAGAGATAAAATTATATGCCCAGGATAAATACAGTCAAACAGTGGCAGAGCTGACATTTGAACCTGAGTCCTCTATCCCAAATCATATTTTTCCATCATACCTTGTATTCATTTTCATCAAGAGAAAGGAAATGACCAATATAATAAAATAAATAATTCATTAAGCACTTTCTACATATGCAGCCTCATTCTTAGTGCCAGAAATGCACTAAGTGCTAAGAAATGCACCAAAATTTACTTTGGGATGAAAAGGATTTGTATTATCCCAGAATTATGAAAAATAGGAGAAAACTAAGTAAATAAGTAGGAATATATAACAATTGTGATTTTATGCATTAAAAATCATAGATTTCAAATCATCATAAGGAAAAACTTCCTAATTAGTTGAACAATTTAAAAATGGAATTTGTCTGCATGATGAGATAGTATATTCCCATTCATTAGAGATCTTTAGAAAAAAAGATGCATAGCCACTTGTTATATGTGCATTAGAAGGTATTCATAAAGGGTGGTGGATGAAGAGTAAGGAGTGAACTAGATGACCTATCAAGTCCCATCCAATTGTAAAATTCTACAATTGCCTTTCTGAGACCATTATATCCACATATACGAAGTGGTATTGTGAGATTGCTGTAGGATCATAGAATTTAGGGCCAAAAGGAATTTTAGAGATAAGCTGTGTAGTCCACCTCATTTTATTTTGCTGATCTGGAAACTGAGACCTAGAGAAAAGGAGTTAATAGCCCATGGTCATAAGTAGCGGAGTCAGCATTTGACTACTGGCCTTCTGACACATTTTTTTACACCTCTTCCCTATTGCCATGAAAAGCTGCTGGTTGGTTTTTATGGATGGCTGCATAGAAATAATTGATCTTCAATTCAATCAATATTTACTGAACATCATCAGTGTGCACAGCACTCTGGGGGATTTGATCCAATCAATAAAACATGGTCTCTTTCCTCAGGGGTCTATAAAGGGGAGAACATACCTAAAAATAACTGTCATAACAAATAATACATTCTATAAAGCTCTAAGAGTTTTAAAAGGCATTTTGTTCACTTAGCATTACATTAAAAAAAATGACTAATATGACCTTTTGACCCCAAGACCCCATTGTTATGTATCCCTCCCCTATGGAGAAAAAGAAAGAAATGTCCCATATACATCAAAATAATTATAGTAGCACTTTTTGTTGCAAAATAAACATTTGGAAAGAAAGTAGACACCATTGATTGGGGAATGGTCAAAGTAAGCTATGTCAATGTAATGGAGTATTACTGTAAATAAGACATGATAGAAAAAGATCAACATGAAATGATTTATATGAAGTGATACTTTGTGAAATAAACAGAAGTAAAAAAAAAAAGTAGCATATACTGTGACTACAACAATGTAAATGCAAAGATCTAGAATGATAAAACAGAAGTAACTGAATGGTGGGTAATTATATTGATTGTGACTGGCTCCAAAGAAGCATGAAGTAAATACATCTCTCTCCCTTCTTTGCAGAGCTCTTGTAATTCAACAGCCTGCCTGTTGTATGTCCCAAGTGAGTTTCTTTTCAAATCCTCAGTCCTGTTATTTAGCAGCTTAGCAACTCTTATGCTCCTTGATGATATCAAACTCTCCCTCACTCCATGACTGAACAATGTCATAGATCAATGTCCATTTTTATTCCTGGGGCTTTATGCCCTATGGTCATTACTAATGATCTTACCCCTCTCTTTGGAACCTGAGCCTCCAGTGCCTTAGCTCCTGATGACCTCTCTGGCCCAAGTAGAAGAGAGGCTGAAAGGGCTAAATGGAGATTTTACAGTATTGCCAAATTTACGTTTCAGGTCTTTCTTCTCTTAGGACTGATACTGGACATGTACTTTTCACACTGATCAGGTACAGTTGCTTTCTGAGTGCCTCTGGCACTGAGAGCTAGTGAAGCTAGGAGTTTGTCTAGTCAACCAGATCAGGTGACATTTTTGGAGTTTTCTTTATCTCATTTCTGGTTAGATTGATCTCTGCTTTTGCCAAGTCTGGGGTATCTTATTCAGGGGGCATAGCCTGTTCAGTGACAGCAACACTGGCAAATAAGAAGCAGGACTGAGCTAGGGAAAGGGGATGGTGTGGAATAATGACAATTTTGTTAGTCAGTTGATGTGTTGTTTAATTTTGTGAAACTGTCTCACCTCATTTTTATTATTTAATATAAAGGATAGCTATCTGGTTTGGGAAAAGATGATATTTGAATATGAAAGTGACATAAACTCCAGAGTTACAAAACTCAGTAACTTTTAAATTTGCTTTCTTTTTTTGAAGTTGGTGGTGCAAACAAAAAAAAATCTCCATTTTTAGGATAAGGAAATGAGAAGTAGTGATTTGTTCCATCATGTGGTTAGAAAGTAGCAAGGTTTTTTTATCTCACTACTCTATTGATTCTAGGTCTAGATTTTGCTCTCCTCCACCACACTTACCCTTTCTGCAAAAAGGCAGAATCTAATAAATTCCAAAAAAGAAGAAAGCACAGAGGAGTGACAGGTCTTAACTAGTTGATAAGGTAAGAAAGGATAAAAAAAATCTTAAAACCTTAAAGATATTTTGTATCAAAACTTATGGTAGTTTGATATAACTAAGACCTATTGAAAGAATATGAATCCAGGTCTTCTGAATCCATATTCAAAGCTATTTTAGGATTTGATTCCAAGTCAAGTGACTAGAGATCCAATTTGATTTCTTATACCAACAGCCTCTGCAATATCTGTACCAGTGAAGTATGCTCTTTAAGAGATATAATTTTTGAACATTTCTTTGGAAATTATTTAAAAAACAGAGAACTAAAGACATAAGAAAAGATAATGTAATGCATGTGGCATCAAATCCAATGGCCAGAGAACTAATTTCAGATAGGGTATCCAGCTTAATATATTTTCAACAAGTTAAAATTAGTCATCCTGAGTCAACCTAGTGTCAACAGAAGCAAAATGAAATAAACATTGCTGTCACAAAATGAAACTATATCAAAAATAATTGCTTTCCTTGGGTAGTTAATTAGTATAATACAATTTAATACTAGTGCACAATATATTTTTTTAACCCCACAGGACACCTTAGTTATATGTCATCTACAAATTGAACGATGGACTTTATCACCTTTTAACTTCTCTTGTGATATAGCTGACTCTATGCAAACTCCCTAACTACAAAAATGAGAAGAAACTCTTTGTGGTAAAGAGAAAAGAAAGAATACCAACAAGGATAAGAGATTTGTTGCATGGTTTTCTCTCTCCCTCTCCTTCCCTCAATTCAAGGGATAGGAAATAAGAACAGGGGAAATATCAAGTCAGACTCAAACACTTTGATTTGTAAAACAATCTTTTTTGTGCATGTAATGTATTAGACTGTGACTTGCATTCAAATCCTGCCTCAGACATTAATGAGCAAATGATTCAACTTCTCAGTTTCTATTTCTTCATAAGCAATGTGGAAAGAGGATAATAATAGTATCTAACCTACCTTAAAAGGCTATTAGGAGAATCAGATGAGGTAATTAAATGTAAAATATTTTGAAAACTTTATAGTCTTATGCAAATATTAGCCATTATTATTTCAAGCATGATCACTATTAGACTATGTGAGTGTAGACTTTGTGTATGTGTGTGTGTGTGTGTGTGTGTGTGTGTGTGTGTTTGTACACAGAACTGAGCTTAAGTTAGGGATTGAAAATAATGAAGTTTGAAAGGCCATAGTTCCTTCATTGTTTTATGGTGCCATAAATAAAATTAAAGCAAGCAATTCCACAGCAAAATTTAGCAAAAAAAAAAAAGACACTTTTAGGAGGATATTCTCAAATTTTAGACAATCATTGACTTAGGTCCTATCGCATCTTGAACTCAATCTGTTAAAAACTGAATTCAGTGTCTCCCTCTAAACTTTACTCTTTTCTAAACTTTCCTAATTTGAAAAAAATCAGCATTCTTCTAGTGTTTCAGGTTCATGATGTTAACATGATTCTGGGCTTCTCACTTTCTCTTATGTCATATGTCCAATGAGTTGCCAAATCTTTCTATGTCTACCTTCATAATAAGTCTCACATTTGACCCATATTCTCCATTTGCAGAGCTACCAGCTTGGTTCCATATTCAATACCTTTTGCTAATATAATTTTAACAAATCCCTCATTGGTTTGTCTGATTCACATTTTTCATCACACTAACTGCACCCTACACATGGTTGATGATATGATTTCCCTTAAGTGCAAACCTAGCCACTTGATTCCCATACTTAATCAATTCCAGTATCTTTCTATTATTTCCAAGATAAAACACAAATTCTTACTATCTAGTGCTTCAAATCCTGAACAATCTGACTATAACTTATAAATTAGCCTCTATGGATATTCCATTCTCTCTCACACTTTTGTGATTCAGTAAATCTATTTTTTCCTATTTTTCATTCATAATACTCTATTTTCCATCTTCATGTCTTTGCTCTTGTTATTCTCATGTATCAAATTCAAAACACCTTACCATAGAATACCTCTTTTTAAAATATAGCTCAAGTATTAACTTCTGTATGAAATATTTTTCTCAACTGCAAATGACCCAACTGTATTGTATTTAGTTGCTCTGTGTGTGTGTGTGTGTGTGTGTGTGTGTATAAAGTTTAGCTTTCTGGTATATATACTTTAAATGTGGTGCAGATAGGTGGTGCGGTGAATAAAGTACTAGTTCAAGAGTCAGAAAGACTTGTTTTCTTGCAAATCTGTCCTCAGACACATACTAGGTATGTGATCCTGGGAAAGTCACATAATACTGTTTGCTTCTATTTCCTTATTTGCAAAATGAGCTGGAAAAGGAAATGGCAAGCAACTCTAGTATATTTGCCTGGAAAAACCTAAAGAGGGTTAGGAAGAGTTTGATATGACTGAAACAACTGAAAAAAAACCATCATGCATACATACAATACATACATACTAGAGCAGCTAAATAATGCAGTTGATAGATCATTGGGATTGGAATCAGGAAGACTCATCTTCATAAGTTCAAATGTGGATTTAGACATACATTAGCTGTGTTATCCTGGTCAAGTCACTTAACTTGGTTTGCTTGTTTCCTTATCTATAAAGTGAGCTGAGAGAAAGAAATGACAAACCGTTCCAATATTTTTGCCAAGGAAATCCCAAATGGGATCATAAAGCATCAGCGATTATTGAAAATGACTGAATAACAAACAAGAACATATTCTATATGTACTTTAGTCAGCCAGCTCAGCTAGCATTTATTCAGCACATACTATATGTCAGGTACTGTGGGAAATGTCGAATGCAACCCAAGGAATTCAGCTGATGGGAGATGAACTGGCTAGTTTTTGAGCTCTCTTTAAATGGAGACTTTGTTCTACTCTCTAGCCCAACCATCAGAGGGAAAAGGGAGAGTACTGAAGAGGTATGGATAACAAAGCTGATGAAATCTCACTGAATGTTGTATTTCTTGGTAGAGTGCTTTCTTTGGAGCATGATAATGGTCGAGTCCAAGCCAAAGATTTCTGCTATTGAAACTAAGGTGGAAACTACCTCTTATTTTTATTGGAACACTTCCTGCCCTCCCTTCTGCTCCTAGTAAGAGGTGAAAGTGACCTCCAGAACTATTCAGGATTTTCACTTTCATAACAAAATTATCAAGTACTTCCAATCCTACATCTGGAATCCTACTTCAAAGCAACTATGTGATTAACTGGAATCAGGAGTGCTAACTCTGCTCCCACCTTGTAGTTGTGGCTTGTGTGGCTTAAAAACTTCCCTAGAAGCTATCAACTCCAGTTTATCTTTGAGTGTTCCTATAACTCCTTCAGACAAAATCCTAAAATGAATTCATGGTTCATTTATATCCTACCTTATGCTGGTCCTGTACTATACATATAGAACCAGACAGAACCATTCAGAACAATAGACCTTGTTCTGTAATTAGAAAACAAAAGTATAGCCCTCCAAACCACATTTTATGTGTTTTTATTGAAAGCTCAATTCAATTCAGCATTTATTCAGCACTTGGTAATATTTTGTTTACATCAGCACTAGAGGAGATACAAAGATTAACTGCTGCTGCTGCTATCCTATATTTATATAGTGCTTTAAAGATTTGCAAATCATTTTTACAATATTTTATTTGACCCTTAAACAACTCTGTGAGGAAGGAAGGAGGGAAGGAAGCAGGGAAGGAAAGAAACAGAAACAAGGAAGGAAGGAAGGGAATTGGAAGAATATCCCTTATCTGGGTTTTCTGTTCCTTGAATGTAGGGCTGGTATACATCTTTTATTCATAATATACACCATATAACCCATCATTCTCTCAGCAGTATGACCATAGGCTAGACCTTTTTCCCTACTCAGGATGTGAACTTCCTTATCTGTGGAATGACAGGTTTGAACTAAATGATTTCCTAGGTCTTTTGATTCTATACTCGTACAAGCAAAACCACAGCAGTTCAGAAGAAAGGGAAAGGAGGAGGACTGGCCCCATTCCATGAAAAAAAAATGAACAGTAGAATTTTTTTAAATGCAATTTTATTATTTTCAAGTATTGTACATGTAAACTGAGATATAAAAATAGACACTAATAAGTTAAATAATTTAATGAGAGCAATTTACAACAGCAAAATTACAATTACATAACAATGTATCCAAATATACAAGTCCTTTAACTTAGGCAATTGTCAGCAAATGAGACCTGCAATTACTAACCATTACTACAGTCAGCTGGAACAAGTTTCTAGTTTCCTTTCAGCAAATGCTAATTTCATGTTGTTGCAACTTAATTCTTCTCCTTGAGAAAGGATTTTTAGAACTTACCTGAACTGCTGCCACTTGTAATTCATCATCACCATCAAATTATATCTTTTCCTAAGTTCAAGGCCCCACCTAGATGCTACCTAGAACATGAAGCTTTCTCTGGTTTCTTCCTATAGTTTTATCTCCAACCAAATATAAACTCTTCCTCCTAAATTATTTTATATCACTTTGTTTTTATTTATTACATTGATATTTCAACTCTTTGTTACTTATTAGGCATACACTTGGCTAATCATTACACTTTTGAGTGGTCTTAGCTATCTTATCTGCAAATCGAAATGGTCAGATTTGATATAGTTTGGTGTGTCATCCTGTCTGCACAGTCTATGATTTTAAGACTCTTAGGACAATTCAGAAAAGTTACTATCATTGTAATTGAAGCTCTCTAAGTTAAGAGTTAAATATGTTGCATGATGAGGCAATGAGAATTTAGATGATTTAGTAAGAGCCAAAAACGCAGCATGTGTCAGAAATTTAACATAAATCCATTTATGTATGTTGTTAGAGAGAAAGGGGAGGGAGGAGTAAGAAAAAGAGAGAAAAGAGGGAAGGACAAATGTGTGTGTGTGTGTGTGTGTGAGAGAGAGAGAGAGAGAGAGAGACAGAGAGACAGAGAGAGACAGAGAGAGACAGAGACAGAGACAGACACAGATAGATTTGTGGTTAACTAGTTGATTCTAAGGCTATTGATGATTAATTCTAGGGCTATTGGCTAACTCTAAGGAGTTTCCCTGCATTCTTTCCCACAGAGTGGTATACTCATTCATGACAAATTCTCAGAAAACAATAAAAAATAACTAAATAAAAACATTATAAAAGTATAGTCAGCATATTAAAAAAAAATCAAGAGAGAATATGAAATTCCAGTAAACATTTCCAGTTTACCTAACAAAGAGTAGGCAGATGGATAACAACTAGAAAGGTATGAATTCACTTGTTCCTAGCACAGCAACAAATTGTGAATCATAAAGATAAGACTCAAACTATTCATAATTATATTCATTTTAGGGTAAGATCCTTTTAAAAAAATTTTTGTCACTGACCAGGTAGCTTTGCACTTTAGAGTTTCAATGTTTCCATGTCTTATCTCAAGAAAATTCCACCTTCCATAATCCTTTAAAAAACCTTACTTCCAGCTTAGAGAAACAACACTTGCCATCATCACTGACTCCCTTTCTGATCGGGAGCTATGTATAAAATGACTACCCTTGATTACACTATCCCCTATTCCATACTACCACTTCTTGATTTAAATTCCTCATAGTTTGTAAAGTAAAACAAATGTTCCAACTTTCTTTCAATGTGAGAATTACAGACCCAATAACTGAAAATTTTGAATAGGTAGAGGAGAAATTAATTATTAAGGTTTCTTTGTGTTTAATGTTTATTGTTTGTATAGCAGATTTCTTTTCAGACTATTTATTATACCTTTTATTATGCTGAGTCGGTGTCATTGTCCCAATTTTTTTTAAAGAGGAAGTAGCAATCTAGAGTAGATTTTGAATCTTTAGGATATAAAAAATTGGAGGCAGAGAAAGGATTAAGACATGTCCAAATCTAAGCCTTTTAAATCAGACTATTTTTGTTCCTTGAAATTCTTTCCTTTAGAACATGTTATTTAAACCCTCAATACAAACATCAGACTATATTGATTTCAAGGGCATTGTTAAGATTCCCCCCCCATACATATACAGACACACTTGAAATCATTATAGAAGTCAAAGAAATCTCAAGTCAAGTACTTGGAGAAAAAAAAAAAAAACAAGTCATTTATCAAGTGGAGGTGGGCAGGAAGCAAGCAAACAAACATAACGTTAAACAAAAAAAAAGAAAAGAAAAATATCTTTCTGAATATGACCAGGGGAACTACCTTCAGCTCTCTCTTTCCAGTTATAGTTTCCTGAATAAGAGGAGAAGAATAAGGAAGGAAGAAAATAATTAATGATAACAAATAGTTTGCAAGACTGCATAACTATGAGGATAAAGGTGTCCTCTACAGTATAAGGTATGTCTATAAAGAGAAAGGGAGAGAAGAAAATTATATCAGTTTTAGACATTTTAAATTTTTGATGTTTTGAGGATATCTAGTTTGAAATATCTGATAGGAAATTGGAGATACAAGTTTGAAGGTTAGCAGTGATGTTGTCTAGATGAGTAGATTTGAGATCATCAGCCAAAAAGATCATTAAATCCCTAGTAAATGATAAAATAACCAAGTGAAATAGTATCAAGGAAGAAGAATCAAGTGAAATAATATTGAGGGAGAAGTAAAGCTGGGACAAGACAGAGCCCTGGGGGACATCCACTTTTAGTAAAAATGATCTGGACAAAGATCTGGATGGAAGAATTTGAACTCAGTCTATCCAAACCCCCAGGTTCAAACCTCTTATCAATTGTACCATTTAGCTACATTCTAAATGACTGAAAAAAAGGAATTCATTTTTGCCTCAGTATTTCTAGTGCTTGGTATCAAATAGCTAACTTAAGAAATGCTTTGTTATAAAACTAATGCAGACAAGTTAGAAGGGAAGCAATAAACTGGGAAAACATTTTTACAGCCAAAGAATCTGATAAAGATTTCATTTCCAAAATATATAGAGAATTGACTCAAATTTATAATAAGTCAAGCCAGTCTCCAATTGATAAATGGTCAAAGGATATGAACAGATAATTCTCAGATGAAGAAATTGAAACTATTTCTAGTCATATGAAAAGTTGCTCCAAATCACTGTTGATAAAAGAAATTCAAATTAAGACAACTCTGAGATGTTACTACACACCACTCAGATTGGCTAAGATGACAGGAAAAGATAATGCTGAATATTGGAGGGATGTGGGAAAACAGGGACACTGATACATTGTTGGTGGAATTGTGAATGGATCCAACCATTCTGGAGAGCGATTTGGAACTATGCTCAAAGAGTTATTAAACTGTGCATACCCTTTTGACCTTTAAAGGAGGAAAGGGACCCACATGTGCAGAAATGTTTGTGGCAGCCCTTTTTGTAGTGACTAGAAACTGGAAACTGAGTGGATGCCCATCAGTTGGAGAATGGCTGAATAAATTATGGTATATGAATGTTATGTAATATTATTGTTCTGCAAAAAATGACCAGCAAGATGATTTCAAAGAGACTTGGAGAGAATTATATGAACTGATGCTGAGAAAAGTGAGCACAACCAGATCATTGTATATGGCAACAACAAGGCTATACAATGACCAGTTCTGATGGATGTGGCTCTTGTCAACAATGAGATAATTCAAAGCAGTTCTAACTGTTCAGTGATGAAGAGAGCCATCTAAACCCAGAGAGAGGAGTATGGGAACTGGGTGTGGACCACAACATAGAATTTTCACTCTTTTTGTTATGTTTGCTTGCATTTTTTGTTTTCCTTCTCAGGTTTTTTTCTTTCTTTCTAGATCTGATTTTTCTTGTGCAGCAAGATAACTGTATATATATAGTATTTAACATGTATTGTAGTACCTACCATCTAGGAAAGGGAAGGGAGGGGAAGAAGGGAAAAATTTGGAACAGAAGGTTTTGCAAGGGTCAATGTTGAAAAATTATCCATGCATATGTTTTTTAAATAAAAAAACTATAATAAAAAATAAATGCTTTTTTTGATATATCAATTAAGTGATCAATTGAATGATTGACATGATAGTTTTCTTCAAGTATTCCAAAAGGGGTCACACCAAAGAAGATTTTGACTTGTTCTTTTTATAGCCATTATGAAAGATATCTAGAGGCAGATTTCAGCTCAAGGAAAAGAAGGATATCTAAAAATTGGAGCCATCTGAAAATAGAATGGGTTGTCACAGAAGGAAATGAACTCTGTAATGGGAGAAGTACAGGGAGAATTAGCTATCTCTTTCTCAGGATTATATAGAGGAGATTTATATATCTGCTAGAGGATTGAACTACATAAACAACAACATGAAATCTTAAGACTCTCCATGGGGACATTCATATTAATTCCACAAGCTACATGTCTAAAATGAAACTTTGAGCAAATGACTATACTTTGCAGATTTCATTGCAGTAATAGAATAGTTTATGTTAGGAAGTCAGGGAGGGATCATTGCCATCAGAAATTACAGGCTAGATGTAGTGATCACTGAAGATGTTGTAAGGAAATGCTAGAAACTCTGTAGAACATTATTACTATACATTTGGGCAAAAATAATATTAACCAAATATTTAGTCAGATAGAATTAGGAGACCAGAATTATATATCAGAAACTTTCATTTCATAAACTGTCAGACATCAAATTTTTGTGTCACAAATACAGACTAAAAGTTTCTTATTGAATTCAACAAATTAACTGCATTGAAAATGAACCATTATTATACGCAAAAATGTTGCTTACAATCTCCTAGAAAAACTTTGATACATAAAATTTTAAGAATAGTATTTTATTTAATTCTACTATACTGAATATTCAGTTTCCAAACTATGTGGAATGAAAAGATTTCAAAATACAAATATCCAATAACATAAAATAAAATCCTGAGTGGAAGTAGAATCAGATATATGCCATACCCATAATTCATTGTCTTGAGATATTTTAGTTACACCCACAGAAGATGAATTTACAACACATTAATTTTTATTTATTATCAAAAGTAGTTTTTTTCTCACCTGTACAGCAGAATAATAAATATAAAAAATAAAAAGAGGGGAATCAAGAGAAGGACTTCTGCTTCAAGATAGGAAATAAAATGCTGCCGTTGTAGTTTCAAAGGTGTGTCTACTCACTTAGGCACCCATTCTTGCAAGAATATAAAATAAATCTTTCCTACATTCAAAAAAAATAAAAGGAAAGACTTGGCACATTATAATTTATATCTGAACTCCATTTCAAAACTAAATAATTATTTAATTAATTAATTCACATAGTACTTTAAAGTTTACAAAGGACTTTATAACAATTTTGTATTATAAGTTGTACAAAATATATTACTTCCATTTTAAAGATGGAGAGCCTGAGCTTATCAAAGATTTAACATCTCTTTTCATGATCCTATCTGTTAAGTAAGTGTTAGGATTTGGTTGCAAAATTTGGTCTCCTGATGCACATTTCAGAATTTTCTACTGTCTCATGTAGTTAGCCTTTTTCCATGACCAGTAGTATTTCTTCTTTCTCTGAGATTCTATAATTCTAACCTAAAATAGCTTCTTTACCTTTTCCATAAAATCTTAACTCTTTCATCTACCTTTCAAGGTCCTTCACAAACAAATTTCACTCTGATAATAATATTTGTTACATTATTATTTGTAGGTTACCATAGCTCACAGTTATGTAGATATTTAAATTCTGCAAAGCATTTTCTATAAATTATTTGATTTTTAATAGAAGTCTTATGAATTTTCATTCAATATTTGATGAGAAAAGATAGGCTAAGTGACTCATTCAGTGTCACAAAGTAAGTGTTTGAGATAGAATTCAAACACAGCTCTTTTGACTCCAAGTCAAACCATAATACCATACTGATAAATTAATTTTCCACATCCCCCTAAGAGATGTGTTCTTCTTAGATCAGTCTCTCATAGTTCAGTGTAGGTGTCATTAGCATTCTTTTTTTCTGTACCTTTACTCATTCTATCACTTTATATATAAAGCACTCATTTTCTTCTTCTTACATAGATTAAAGAGTATTTGTAAAGTGATTTGTAAACAAACAAATCTTTGAAAACAATGTATTATTTATTCTTCTTCAAGAAAAATTTCTTGATTATTCCAGTGCACATTTCTATCTGTGTTATTTGAGCTT
This sequence comes from Sarcophilus harrisii, assembly GCF_902635505.1. Classification (NCBI taxonomy): domain Eukaryota; kingdom Metazoa; phylum Chordata; class Mammalia; order Dasyuromorphia; family Dasyuridae; genus Sarcophilus; species Sarcophilus harrisii. The sequence goes on along the minus strand of NC_045428.1, from coordinate 512,255,108 downwards.
CTGTTTCCCTTAAAGGACTGGAATAATTGGTGTGAGGCTTAAGCATCTCTTTGTTTTTGTTTCTGAATTGATTCTATTTTCTTATCTAAATAGTAAGTGCATGAGGAATTTTTGAAGTTTTCAGAGATTTTATATTCCCTACCATTCTGTCCATATAGTAATTGGTCAATAAATATTGATGTGCTGACTTCTTTGGTTGAAGAAACATGGTATGATGTTTGCTCTGAATTTTTGAAAAATTGTATTCAAACTACAGCTGAGTCACTTACTACTTGTATGAACATGACCAAGACAGTAATCTTGTCTAAGTCAGAATTTCCTCATCTTTATAATTAACAAAATAGACTTGAATGATTTCCAAGATGCCTTCCAGCTCCATAGACCATAATCACTTTTGATTATCAGTTTTACCTTCACTTTTCGAAAGATAACAATTCTTTTTTGGTAACATCTTTGAGCATGGTAGATAATCATACACTCAGGATTTGGAGAGAAATGCTTTAGTCATAGTTAAATTAATACATAAAAGATATCCACACTTCTGCTAAGACAAAAACAACAATGAAGAAAATTTGTGTTGATAGAGTAGATGAAAAATGAAATTTTTTAACTGTTGAAGATGTCAAAGCCATTAGAACTAAGATAGGTATCATCTTTTGTCACATACTAACTGGTCAAACAGTCAGTCAGGAAGCATATATTAAGTGCTTATTGTGTCCCAGGCATTGTGCAAAGTACTGGAGATACAAAGAAAGACAAAAATTATCCCTGCTCTCAAGAAAGTGTAATGGTGAAGATAATGTCAAGGCTATTAGAGTTAATGGAACAATCATTCAACTTTTGCCAAATACTAAGTACTGTAGGAACTGCAACATGAGTCACCAAGAATTCATCTTTATTTTAAAATAAATGTAACATCTTTCTTTTCTATACTTATTTTATAGCTGATAATGTACTTTTATATTTATTATTTTATCCAATAATAACACTCACTATTTAGGTAGAGGTTTTCACCCTTATTTTATAAATGGGATGAGTACAATTCCTGTTAATAAGTATCTGATTCATGAATATACAGCTAGAAAATGACAGAGTGGGACTTAGATATACATTTTCTGACTCCAAGGCTTATAGTATTCTTTTCACTTTATTGTCTCTCTTTTAAAATAATCAGAACACCAAATACACTCACCCCAAAACATGTATTTCACATTTTGATACTAATATGGTTTCCATTAAAAAAAGTAACAAACCTAACCCAGTAGGACAAATGTTAATGATATACCTTGTGATCTTTTTTATCTTTAGACAAGATTTGTAGTCACAGTTGATTATTTACAACATAAGATGTATCAACTATCCTTTGCATAATAGACACCCTATTAGATTTTCTGTGTAGTTCTATGTGCTTCCTTCATTTGTAGGTCTTATTAATCAATAAACCTCTGCCTGCAAATAATAATTGAATGCATCTATGGGAGGAATTGGTCCTGCATAAGGCTCTATGGAGAATTACAAATAAATTAGAAGGAATGGGTACTGCTCTTAGATATGAGATACAACTTTTAGTGTTCAAAGGGATCCAAATGGTCTGGCCTCAGACATTTACTAGCTGTGTGACACTGGGTAAGTCACTTGCTATTGTGTGCCTCAGTTTCCTCATCTGTTAAATGAGCTGGAGAAGAAAATGTCAAATTTATTATCTTTGCCAAGAAAACCCCAAATGGTGTCATAAAAATAGGTCAGATACCTGAAATGCTTGACCAAGAACAACAACACTTAGTCTAACCTCCCATTTGATGCATGAATATTCATCTAGTCCATGATTGAACACATCTAGTCAGGTTGGAGAGAAAATAATTTCACATATGATATAGTATAAACTATTGTGGTAGCAACATCAACATCATCATTGTCAGAAGCAGTTCCAGCCTGGCTGAGCAGGACAAAATGGGTCACAGAGAAAGGAACCAGAAGGGAAAAAAGACACTTGGTATTGATTAAACTACACTTACCAAATATATAATGCAAAATAGTTATTGAGTAGCCCTGTTACAAAGGTTCCAAAAAAGTTTTTGTGTAGCCTGTCAACTGATTGTCATCATTCAATGATTTCTTATTGCTTAATGTTCCTTTTGTGTAAAATTAAAGCTTTTTGTTCCAAACTAAAAAAAAGAAATTATTATGACAAAAAAGTTATTGCTCCCCTCTTCTCAGGTTTCTTCTGTAATGTAAAAATAGAAGTGACCTTAGAAATACATCAGAAAGAAAGTTTATTAGACTAGCCTGAGGTCAGTGTCTGCTTCCCTGAGCAATATGACCAATTCACAATATATTCCTAATTTCTTTCTACTAATGAATCCAGGTTTTGCCATGACTAATGTGACCTTGGGGAAAGTCACTTAATCTCTGTAAGATGAGGGAGATGAAATAGCTGACCTCCAAGTTTCCTTTTAACTCTGAAACTTGGATCTACCATCCATTAATCTGCTTATATTGATTTGTTTTTGTTATTATATTATAGATAATGAAAATGAGACCCAGGTGGGCGCAATGACTTGCTTATAGTCATAGAGTATATTAGTGACATAATTAAGACTGGATAGAGGTTACTTTTTCCCTCAACTTCACTATACCTTTCACCATACCACAGTGCTTCCCATTCCAGGTGAGAAAGTTTGGAGGCCTCAAAATTGTTACTTTGACCAAAAACCAAGGTGGTAACTTCAGCCACAAGGTCATTTGAAATGACAAGTTAGATGTTGACTTTGATTTTCAATTTAAATAGTTCCATAATGATGGATGAACATTTATAGAAGAGGGCAAGTTACCCAAGAGGTGAGAATAATTGGACCACTGCCCAGAGATGAGAGCAAAAGCATTTAGTTGTTAGGTTATTCATTCCAAAAGGAACATTATGTGTCTCTCACTATCATGTCACTGATTTTGTGATTGGTGAATTCTGCAAGTCAAAACTGCATTTCTCCCCCATCAAAGACCTAAAAATAAATCAATGTATTTTAAGGGGCATTTGAATGGAAAAAAATTTTAAATGCAAAAATGACAAAGGTGTATTTTCAAACATTATCTTATGATGAATATATATTTCATAAGTGAATCATATTCATGTCACATTTTTCAATGTGTAAAATGTGTTCTTCACAAAAAAACTTTGTGAGCTATTGTTTTTATTATGTTATATTGCAGGAGAGGAAACATTTATAGAGATTATTTCAAATATATAGTCCTGTTTCACATTGTAACTTCCCCCCCAACAGCTCCCTCCAAATATGACTAACGTTAATTAATCTGATCTTATGGCCCCCATTCATAGATCATTCTATATAAATGATTACCTTTGTATGTTTCCCTCTATTCAAAATTCCCTATAATATACTTTTTCAGTTGAAGTATCCATATGTCATATTCATAGAGCTAATAAGAATTGGAGCCAGGACAAATCCAGGTTTTCTAATTCCTAGTCCTATCTACTCCCAAGATCCTTTTACTCACCTCTACAATATATTCATAATGTATTTTAAAATATGCTTTCTGTATTTCTGTATACCTGTCCTTAAGCATAAGATAATAAGATAAAACACATATAGAGTTGAAGTGGCAAGATAGAGAATGACTTTGACTTTCAATTTAAATAGTTCCATAATGACTGATGAACATTTATAGAAGACATAGATATTGTATGATCACAGATCCTAAAACAACTCTCATTTTAAAGAAAAAGAAACTGAGGGGCAGGAAAGTTATGGAATTTGCTCAAGATCAGTTAAGTAGTTAATGGTAATACTAATAATTTGAACCACATACTACAACATACACTTCCAATATACCCTCAAAGATGAAGGGAAATGCACTTAGTGAATGGGATGAACTCCTATTCACTTGTAATGAATTAAAAAATGGGTTAGAAACCAGAATTCAACAATATGTTGCTTATAAGAAACATAACTTGAAATAGAGATATATACACAGAGTTAAAATTAGAGGTTGGAACAAAATCTGTTATGCTTCAGATGACATAAAAAAGGCAGGGATAACAATCACAGTATAAGACAAAGCAATATCAAAAATAGGTTTAATTAAAAGGGGGAAGCCGGGAAACTATACCTTGCTAAAATGCACCAGAGACAATTAAGTAATATCTATGCCAAATATGTATACACCAAATGGCAAGGCATCCAAATTCTTAAGGGAAAAATTAAATTAATTTTAGGAGGAAATAGTAAAACTAATGTAGTGAGGGGCTTCAACTTTTCTTTGAGAGCTAGAAACCTAACTATAAATAGCAAATAAAATAAGGCAATGAATAAAATCTTAGAAAAGTCAAATATGATAGACCTCTAGAGAAAGAAAAATGGAGATAGAAAGAAGCATACTGTTTTTAAATAATAGCTTTTTATTTTCAAAATATATGCAAAGATAGTTTTCAACATTCACTCTTGTAAATTCTTGTGTTCCAATTTTTTTCTATCTCCTTTCCCACTATCTCTTCTCCCAGACAGCAAGCAATCCAATATATGTTAAACTTGTGCAATTCTTCCATATGTATTTCCACAATTATCATGCTTCACAAGAAAATTCAGATAAAAAGGAAAAAATGAAAAATAAAAAAGCAATTAAAAAACAACAAAAAAATGAAAATACTATGTTGTGATCCACACTCTGTCCCCACAGTCCTTTCTCTGGGTGTAGGTGGCTCACTTCATCACAGGACCATTGGAATTGGTCTGAATTATTTCATTGTTGAAAAAAGCCAAGTCCATCAGAATTGATTGTTGGATAATTTTGTTGTTGCTGTGTACGTGTTCTCTTGGTTCCACTTACTTCACTTAGTATCAGTTCATATAAGTCTTTCCAGGTCTTTCTGAAATCATCCTGCTGAATATTTTTTATAGAATATTAATATTTCATGGCATTCATATACCATAACTTATTCAGCTATTCTCCAGTTGATGGGCATCCACTCAGTTTCTGGTTTCTTTCTACTACAAAAAAGGGCTGCTGCAAACATTTTTGTACATTGGGTCCTTTTCCCTTTTTCATGATCTCTTTGGTCTTTGTTCCAGGAGAGACACTGCTGGATCAAAGGATTTGCAATTTGATAGCTCTTTACACATAGTGCCATATTACTCTACAGAAGGGTTCACAAGTAGACCAAAAATTTATTAGTGTCCCAGTTTTCCCACTACCTCTCCAACTTCTTTTATTTTATTTTCCTGAGGTTTATTTGCCTCAGAGCTGTTTTAATTTGCATTTCTCTGATCATTGAGCATTTTTTCTTTTTTATTGCAGTAAGTATATTTATTTTTAATATACATTGCTTTCTGAATCATGTTGGGAGAGAAAGATCAGAGCAAAAGGAAAAACCATGGGAGAGAGTAAAAAAAAAAAACAGAAAAAAGAAGTGAACATAGCATGTGTTGATTTATTTTTCTGGTTCCAGATGGCATTTTCTGTCCAAAGCAGATTGGGATTGCTTTGGATCACTGAACCACTGAGGAGAACCAATTCTTTCATAATTGATCATTCTTGCCGTTATGGCTGTACAATGTATTCCTGGTTCTGCTGATTTTGTTCAGCATCTGTTCATTTCTGTAATCAGAAACCAGACCTTTCTGTAATCAGCTTGTTCATCAATTTTTATAGAACAATAATATTCCATTAGCTTCATGTACCACAAGTTGTTCAGCCATTCACCAATTGATGGGCATCCACCAATTTTCCATTCTTTTGCTACCACAAAAAAGAACTACTACAAACATTTTTACACATGTGGGTCCTTTTCCCTCTTTTAATATTTCCTTGGGATACAGACCCAGTAATGTCACTGCTGGTTCAAAGGGTATGTACAGATTTATAGCTTTGGGGCATACTTCCAGATTGCTCTCTAGAATGGTTGGATCATTTCACAACTCCACCAACAATTCATTAGTGTTTCAGTTTTCCCACATCTCCTCCAACATTTATCATTATCTTTTTTTCTGTCATCTTAGCTAATCTGAGAGTTGTGCATTTCTCTAATCAATAGTGATTTAGAGTATTTTTTCATATAACTATAAATGGTTTTAATTTCATCATCTGAAAATTTTCTGTTCATATTCTTTGACCATTTAATATTTGGGAAATGACTTGTATTCCTATAAATTTGACACAGTTCTTTATATATTTTAGAAATGAGACCTTTATCAGAAATACTGGCCCTAAATATTTTCCCCCAATTTTGTACTTCTTTTTTAATCTTGTTTTTGTTGATTCTTTTTGTACAAACCCTTTTTAATTTAATGTCTTCAAAGTTGTCCTTTTTGCCTTTCATAATGTTCTTTAGTTCTTTGGTCATAAATTTCTCCCTTCTCCAAACATCTGAAAGGTAAATTATCCCTTGTTTTCTTAATTTGTTTATGATATTATACTTTATGCCCAAATCATGTATCCATTTTGGCTTTATTTTGACATGGAGTGTGAGATGTAGGTCTATGTCAAGTTTCTGACATTATTTTCCAGTTTTTCCAGCAATTTTTGTCAAATAGTGAGTTCTTATTCCAGAACCTGGAGTTTCTTTGTCGGGGGGGGAGGGTTATCGAATACTAGATTGCTATAGGCCTTGATCACGTGTATCAAATCTATTCCATTGATCCACCACTCTATTTCTTAGCCAGGACCAAATGATTTTTATGACTACTGCTTTACAAAATAGTTTTAAGTTTGGTAGTGCTATGCCACCATCCTTTGTATTTATTTTTTCACTAATTCTCTTGACATTCTTGACCTTTTGTTCTTCCAAAAGAATTTTATTATTATTTTTTCTAGTTCTATAAAATAATATTTTGGCAGTTTGATTGGTATGGCACTGGACAAATAGACTAATTTAGGCAGAATTATCAGATTTATTATATTAGCTCAACCTAGCCATAGACAATTGATATTTTTCCAATTATTTATATCTGATTTTATTTGGGTGAGAAGGCATTTTTCCATATAATTAGAAATGGTTTTAATTCATCAATCTGAAAATTATCTGTTCACATCCTTTGACCATTTATCAGTTGGAGAATGGCTTGTATTCTTATAAATTTGAGTCAATTTTCTATCTATTTTAGAAATGAGGCCTTTATCAGACCTTTAGATATTAAAAAAAAATTCCCATTTTCTGCTTTCCTTCTAATCTTGTCTGCATTGGTTTTGTTTCTACAAAAACTTTTTAATTTAATATAAGCAAAATTATTCACTTTGCATTTCATAATATACTCTACAAATTCCTTCTTTCTCCACAGTTTTTCTAATTTGCTTATAGGATCACTCTCTATGTCTAAATCATGAATCCATTTTGACTTTATCTTAGTATATATAGGGTGTTAAGTATTGGTCAAGGAACATGCCTTTTTCTTAGCTGTGCATGATACCTTCACAAAAATTGACCATTTATTAGATCATAAAAAATATGATGATCAAATGAAGAAAACCAATATTAATTGCATCCATTTCATACCATAATGCATATAATAATGCAATAAAAATTACATACAAGAAAGGGCCATGGAATCACAGATTAAAAATTAATTGGAAACTAAATCATTTAATTTTAAAGAATGAGTTGGTCAAAGAAGAAAAGTAGAAACAACGATTATTCCATTAAAGGGAATGAAAACAATGAGACAGTATACCAAAATTTATGGAATGCAGCAGTATGTATGGGGAAATGTATATTTCTAAATGCTTACATCAATAAAAAATGAAAGAGCAGATCAATGAAATGGGAATGGAATTTATTTATTTTTCTTTTTTTATTATTATAGCTTTTTTATTTACAAGATATATGCACGGGTAATTTTTCAGCATTGACAGTTGCAAATCCTTTTGTTGCAACTTTTTCCCTCCTTCCCCCCACCCCTTCCCCCAAATGACAGGTTGGCCAATACATGTTAAATATGTTAACGTATAAGTTAAATACAATATATGTATACATGTCCAAACAGTTATTTTGCTTTATAAAAAGGGTGGGACTTGGGACTTTGAAATAATGTACAGTTAGCCTCTGAAGGAAATCAAAAATGCAGGTGGACAAAAATAGAGGGATTGGGATTCTATGTATTGGTTCATAGTCATCTCCCAGAGTTCTTTCCCTGGGTGTAGCTGGTTCAGTTCATTACTGCTCTATTGGAACTGATTTGGTTCATCTCATTGTTGAAGAGGGCCATGTCCATCAGAATTAATTATCATATAGTATTGTTGTTGAAATATATAATGATCTCCTGGTCCTGCTCATTTCACTCAGCATCAGTTCATGTAAGTCTCTCCAAGCCTTTCTGAAATCATCCTGCTGGTCATTTCTTACAGAAGAATAATATTCCATAATATCCATATACCACAATTTATTCAGCCATTCTCCAATCGATGGGCATCCACTCAGTTTCTGGTTTCTGGCCACTACAAAGAGGGCTGCCACCAACATTCTTGCACATACAGGTCCCTTTCCCTTCTTAAAAATCTCTTTGGGATATAAGCTTAGTAGTCACACTGCTGTATCAAAGGGTTAGTTTTTTGAGCATAGTTCCAAATTGTTCTCCAGAATGGCTGGTTGTATTCACAATTCTACTAACAAGTATCAGTGTCCCAGTTTTCCCACATCCCCTCCAACATTCCACATTATCTTTCCCTGTTATTCTAGACAATCTGACAGGTGTGTAGTGGTATCTTAGAGTTGTCTTAATTTGCATTCTCTGATTAATAAGGACTTGGGGCATCTTTTCATATGGCTAGAAATAGTTTCAATTTCTTCATCTGAGAATTGTCTGTTCATATCCTTTGATCATTTATCAATTGGAGAATGGCTTGATTTCTTATAAATTAGTCAATTCTCTATATATTTTGTAGATGAGTCCTTTATTAGAACCTTTGACTGTAAAAATGTTTGTGGGAATGGAATTAAGAAAAAAACTAGAAAAAGAACAAATTAAAATCTCCCAATAAACACCAAAATGGAAATCCTGCAAATCAAAGGTGAGATTAATGCAATTGAAAGCAAAGCAACAACAAAAAAAAAAATTGCACTAATAAATAAAACTAGGAACTGGTTTTATAAACAAAAACAACAGCACAAAAATAGATAAATGCTTCATTAATTTGATTTTTAAAAAGAAGAAAATTAAATTACTAGTATTAAACATGAAAAGAATGTCTTAACAATAAAAATGAAATGAAGCAATCATTAGGACTTTTTTTTTCCAACTATATTCAGTAAAAGTAACAATTTAAGTGAAATGGATGAATATTTATAAAAACAAAAACTGCCTAGATTAACAGATTAACAGAAAGGGTAATAGAATACTTAGTATATTTGAGGGCAAATTTTAATAAATCATAAATTAGTTCCCTAAGAAAAAATCTTCAGGACCAAATGTATTTACAAGAGAAAACTACTAAAATAAACTACTAAATAACAAGTAAAATTATTCTCAATACTACATTAACTATTTGGAAAGAAAAATGGGTAGATAAGGAATTTCTATCAAATTCCTCTTATGACAAAAATATGATTTTGATACCTAAAAAAGGGAGAACAACAAAAGAGGAAAAAATCTATGTACCAACTTCCTTGATGAATGCTGGTACAAAAAATTAAAATAAAATACTAATAAGGAGATATACAGGAATATATTACAGAAATCAGATGTAATTTATACCAGAAATGCAGTGTGTGATTTAATATTAGGAAAATGATAATTTTGATCCATTGATTATATCAATAACCAAAACAGCAAAAAAGCATATAATCACATTAATAGATGCAGAAAAGGCCTTTAAAAATATAACTCTCAATTTCTATTAAATACACTAGAAAACATAGAAGCCTTTTTTCTTCTTTTTTTGCTCTTTAGTGTTTTTAGGAATGGGTGCTGTTTTTTATCAAAAGCTCTTCCTGCATCTGTTGAGATTATAATATGATTTCTGTTAGTTTTGATATTGATATAGTCAATTATGCCAATAATTTTTCTTATATTGAATCAAGCTTACATTCTTAGTATAAATCCCAATTAATCATAGTGTATTATCCTGCTGATAATTTGTTGTAATTCCTTTATTAATATTTCATTAAACTTTTTTTCCAGTTCGGAGTCCTATATATCAGGAAAGTCATTGATTTTTAAATTAAAAAAAAAATTTGTCCTTTTTATGCTACAATAACATTGCATTACATTTCTTTATCATAATCATTCAGCTTTTCCCAAATTGCTAAGCACATAAACTACCTATGAATTTTTGACATAAAAATCCTTCAATAGATATTTTGGTACAAATGATTATTTTTCTTTTTCCCAACAAATGGGGATTCATGATTTAGACATAGAGAGTGATATTATAAGCAAATCAGAAAAACTGTGGAGAAAGAAGGAATTTGTAGAGTATATTATGAAATGCAAGGTGAATAATTTTGATTATATTAAATTAAAAAGGTTTTGTAGAAACAAAACCAATACAGACAAGATTAGAAGGGAAGCAGAAAATAGGGGAAATCAAGGAATAATGACCTATGGATTATATAAGAGTTTATGACCAGACAGAAACAGCTCATGGAAAGCAAAATATTTATTACATGAAATTAAAAAAAAAAAACTTTTGCACACATTAACGTAACCAAACTTAGAAAGAAAATAGGTAACTCAGGAAAAAATTACAGTAAGTTTCTCTGATAAGAGCAAGTTTCTCATTTCTCAAAAACATAGAGAATGAAGCCAAATTTATAGAAACAAAAGACATTCTCCAGTTGATAAATGGTCAAAGAATATGAGAGTCATTTTTCAGAAGAATAAATCAAATCTATCAATAGTCACATGAAAAATGTTCTAAATAACTATTGATTAGAAAAATGCAAATTAAAGCTCTCTGATCTCATATCTATCAGAGTGGCTAACATGACAAAAAAGGACAATGACAAATGCTGTGGAAAAGTTGGAACATTAATGAAGTGTTGGCGGAGCTATGAACTAATCTGACCATTCTAGACAACAATTTGGAACTCTGCTCAATGGCTATAAAATTGTCCATACCCTTTGAACCATCCATATCAGTACTTGGTCTGTATTCCAGACAGATTTTTAAAAAAAGGAAAAAGGACCTAGTTTTTTTTTTTTTTTTTTTTTTTTAAATACTGTGTGTGTGTGTGTGTGTGTGTGTGTGTGTTTTGGCAAAGAACTGGAAATTGAGGCAATATCTATTAATTGAGGAAAACTTGACCAAGTTGTGGTATAGTTGTGTGCAATAAGAAATGACAAGCAGGATGATTTCAGAAAAAGCCTGGGAAGACATATGAATTTGTGTGAAATGATATGAGTAGAATCATTAGAACAGAGTACATAGTAACAGCACTATTGTAAGATTGATTAACTGTGTAATACTTTATAATCTTATTAAGACAATAATCCAAGACAATTCCAAAGGAATCATGATGAAAATATTCTCCTTCAGGGAGAGAACTGATGAACTCTGAATGCAGATTGAAGCATACTTTTAAAACTTTCTTTTTTTGTTTTTTGTAACTTGGCAAATATGGAAATATGCTTTGCACAATTTCACATATATAATTGATATCAAATTGCTTCCTTTTTTGAGGAAGGAAGGGAGTTTGGAGGGAGAGAGAAAATTTAGAATTCAAAATTTTAAAAAGTGATTGATAATAAATAATATATAATATGTTATTTATAAGCGAAAATGGATATGTAAATGAAAGCAATTTTTAAAAATGAAGTTGTTCATTATTACTCCCTAAGATGATACAAATTTTCTATATTTCCCCTGAAAAAAAATTGAATACTCTATTATTTATTAGACCTACCTGTTTGGCATTTCTGAATTAGTAGAAGTATTATGGGGTCAAAATGAGAATGCTAGTCATTACTTATTAAGTCTTAAGTGTCTATGTTATTTTGGCAATACAAAAGTTAAGAATTAATCCTTTGTGAAATCTTAAAGAAGGGAAAGGGACCTGTATGTGCAAGAATGTTTGTGGCATGTCTCTTTATAGTGGACAGAAACTGGAAACTGAATGGATGCCCATCAATTGGAGAATGGCTGAATAAATTGTGATATATGAATATTATGGAATATTATTGTTCAGTAAGAAATGACCAGCAGGATGATTTCAGAAAGGCCTGCAGAGACTTACATGAACTGATGCTGAGTGAAATGAGCAGGACCAGAAGATCATTATATACTTCAACAATACTACATGATGATCAATTCTGATGGACATGGCCATCTCCAGCAATGAGATGAACCAAATCAGTTCCAATAGAGCAGCAATGAATTGAACCAGCTACAACCAGCAAAAGAACTCTGGGAAATGACTATGAACCATTACATAGAATCCCCAATCCCTACATTTTTTATCCCCCTGCATTTTTGATTTCCTTCACAGGCTAATAGTACACTATTTCAAAGTCCAATTCTTTTTGTTCAACAAAATAACTGTTTGGACATGTATACTTATATTGTATTTAATTTATACTTTAACATATGTAACATGTATTGGTCAACCTGCCATCTGGGGGAGGGGATGGGGAGAAGAAAGGGAAAAATTGGAACAAAAGGTTCGGCAATTGTCAATGCTGTAAAATTACCCATGCATATAACTTGTAAATAAAAAGCTATAATAATTTTTTAAAAAAGAATAAAACAAAAGAATTAATCCTTTGTAACATGATCCCACTAAACATCAGAGGCTGTCATAAGTTTAATTTTCTCTTTCTCCTCTTCTAGCATCAATTATGGTCTGGTGCTATAGACTATATTTGATCAATTGTAACCTTCTAGCAACCCTATTTTTAGGAAAATCTGGTAGTGCCAAAACAACAAGAGAATACCTAAGAAACTTGCTCTTGTATTCATCCCCGTGGTTGGAATGGCTGCAGCTCCATGTTTCCAGTGTCACTTTTTATTTTAGCTGTCCCAATAGTCTAGCAGTTTTAAGTCTTAGAGGACCTTAAGGAAGCTGTAACTTTTCCCCTCAAATATTAGTACTACTATCATTGTCCTCTTATTCCCCCAAAATATTAGTATCACTAGATACCTGTGAAAGGACTACATAACAGAATTTTTGGAGTCATAACACTTTATAAATGGAAAAGGCAGTAAAGGCTACTGCCATTCTGGTGAAACCTAATTATTTTAAAAATGGAAAAAACTGATGCCCAAAGATTTTAAAGTTTTTTGCTTGAAGCCACTCAACAAACTTGGGATAAATCTTTGGCTGCAACCTACTTGGTTTTATGAAAGAGAGGTTATATAGTGAAAAAAAAAAAACTTTTTTTTTGAGTCCCCAACCTGTCACAGTTTGATCTTTAGCAAGTCACTTCCTCTCTCTAAGCCTCAATTCTCCTATTTTTATGACAAAATTCATGATACCCATCCTATCTACCTTAAAAAGTTGATTGTTAGGGTTGTACAATAATATTTAGAGTAAATTGTTAATATACATACATATATATATATATATATATATATGCATGCATGTGAATCAAGAAACACTATTAAACATCTGCTTAAGCATCAGATGCTGTGCCAAGTATTGGACTTACAAAAAGAGAAAAAAAGAATAACACCTGTCCTTGAGTCGAATGGGAAAGACTACGTGCAAGCAAACATAAACAAAAACAAGCAATATACAGGTTAAATCATAAATAATAGAGGGAAGACACTGGAATCAAGATGGAGATGAGGGAGGCTTCCTGTAGAAGGTGGGATTTTAGCTGAGATTTAAAGGAAGCCAAGGAGGTCAATAGTCTGGGTGTAGGAGGGAGATCATTATAGGCATGCAAAATAGCCAGGGGGAAAATGTCTAGAGTGTCTTGTTCATAAAACAATCAAGAAATCTGTGTCATTATATGGGAGTACATGACACTGAGAAGATAGGAGGGGGCGGTTTTGAATGACAGACAGAATTTTATTTTTGATCACATAGGTCATAGGGAGCAATAGGAGTTTCTCAAATGGGGAGGTGAAGCAATAGATAGGTGCTTTAAAAAATCACTTTGGTAGCTGAATGGATGATGGTCTATAATGGAGAGAGACTTGACCCTGAAGTACTGGAAGGATGTGTTCTCTAACAATATTAGGAAAGGTGGCACAGGGTGCTAAAGAATTCAGGGGAAAAATAGGAGTTCTATGTTGCATATGTTTTATTTAAGATATCTACTGGACACCTATTTTGAAATGTCTGAAAAGAAGCTTGGTATGCAAGATTAAATATCAAAAAAGGTTGGGGCAGGATAGGTAGATTTGAGAGTTGTCACCATAGTTTTTCTCTGTCTCTCAGTCTCTGTCTCTCTCTGTCTTTTTGTCTTTCTGTCTCTATCTTTCTTTGTCTCTGTCTGTCTCTGTCCCTGTCTCTCTCTCTCTCTCTCTCTCTCTCTCTCTCTCTCTCTCTCTCTCTCTCTCTTTCTCTTGTTGGATCTCTCCATTTCTTTCTGTTTTTCTTTCTCTATGTCCATTTCTCTTTTTCTGTCAGTCTCTGCCTTTCTGTCTCTCTCTGATTCTGTTTCTTTGTCTTTCTGTCTCTATCTCTCTGTCTCTCTCTTTGTGTGTATCGCTCTGTCTTTGTCTATTTCTTTCTCTCTCTCTCTCTCTCTCTCTCTCTCTCTCACACACACACACACACACATCTAGACACATACATACATAAATTTGCATATTTGCATCCACACATCCACATATGTACAAGTATAGATAACCATCCTCCATCTGGCTATCTACTCATAGATTTAAAACTGAAAGATGCCTTAGATTTAGACTCATCTACTTTTCCTCTTTTGAGAGATGAGGGAATTCAAGTCCAGCGAAATGAAAAAAACTTGTTCAAAGTTTTTGGACATAGATAAAAACATGACCCTAGGATTGTAGTTTCCACTGAACTTAAGTATAGCCCCTTCCATTTCACACTTAGGAAACCTGTGGCCCAGAGCTAAGAAATATTTGCCCAATGTTCCAGAGGTCATTCAGTCACTTAACAGGCATTTTTAAGCATTTATCATGTGACTCCATGTTTCTCTATGGAGGCAAATAAATGGCTTAAACAAAAATAATAACAACAATTACAATACAGTCTCTGCCCTTAAAGGGATTTGTCACATCTTAATGGAGAAAAATTAATATAAATAACTGGGTAAATAGAAAATTGATATACAGAGTAGATGCATGGCAATCTATGTAATCTATTTATCTATATTATCTATCTATCTATCAATCTGTCATCTATATATCTTCCATTATCTAGCTTTCCATGTACCATCTATTTATATCCAGCTATGTATCTATACATGTATCTATCTATGCATCCATTATCTATCTATATAAAGATGTATCTACATATGTATTTATCTATAAAAACATCCATGTATCTGTGTGTATATATGTATATATATATATGCATATATCTACCAATTTATATATATATTTATATACATGTATGTATATATATATATATATATATATTTATGCATGTATCTATCCATCTAGCTACCTACATATTCATGCATCATAACAAGCAGAGTCAGAATTCAAACTCAATTTCTGGGACTTCCAGGTCAGAGTTCTTTCTACTTTGTCATAATTCAAACCAATTTCCTTTGACTTTAAAATCCATCACTTTTTTTCATTTTACCATGGTGCCTTTCCATGTATATACTCCTTTATGTGTATATCTATTTGGATCCATCTTCTAACTATATATACATTTCTATATGCACAAATAGAATGGAGCCTCTTTTCCTTTTTAGTTTCTAGGGATCTCCCCAGATAATTCTTTAGGAGATCCCTAAAAGGGTAGTGAGAGAAAAGTCTCTGGTCTGTAGCACTTCACTGGTTGGATCAACAGCACCCTCTCTAGGTTATGAGCCCTAGGATAAGCATGTATTTCTGCATGTATGTCAGTTACTTCTCGTAAGAGCCTATTTGTCATTTAGGCTTTCTACTATTATACAAATATGAAAATAGGATGTGAAGAGATTGGCTTTGGTATCTGCTTTCTAAAGGTCCTAGGTTTTTTTTTTTTTTTTTCCCCAGTAATGAGATGAAATGCAAATAGCCTCATTTGCCTTAGCAAGTCTTTAGATTTAGGCAACAGTAGCAAAAGTAGGGAGAAAGTCTTTTTATTATCAAATTTCATCTCCTAATTAGGAGTTCCCAGAATGCTGAAACAACAGTATAGAAACTGAACAAGCTCAAAAATGTATTCTTAGCATATAACAGATGCTTAAAACTAAAAAAAAAAAAATGCCATAATATGAATGACAGCTGAGCAGGTTGTACTTTAAGTTTTAACTCTAAATAATCAGATTTATCAGTCAGAGATGCTTATTGGGATATCTTTTATCTAGGACAACACAGCAAGGCACGGCTTTTTGAATAAAATTTGGTTTCAGCTTGTCCACTTGATTTTGGCAAATGCCTGATAACAATCCCATGACTGTGCAATCAGTTATAAAAACTCTTTGCCAAGGCAAGTCCCAGCCCTCTGTAACTTAGAAGTTATAGAATCTTGGTTGAAAATTAGGATTGTAGAGACCAAGAGGCAATATAGCCCAATTTTCCATTTTATAGGTAAAGAAACTGCAAGCCAGATTGTAAATATAAGGCATGGAATTTGAACCCAGCCCTCTAAATTTAGAACTGCTGTTTCTTACCATGGAGTCATACTGTAAAATTTCAGGTCCTTCCTCCTACCCCTGATCAAAGAGGATCACACTTTCTGAAGTTACCTTGCTGAAGTAAAGACTCCTATAAAAAACAAAGCCTTTTTTCCCATGGTGAGGCTGGGATATCAACCTTCCCCTAGGATAAATCAACACCAGTCCCTGAACCTTGATCTAAATTCATAAGATTCTTGCTATGGGCATCTATGTAGTTCAGTGAATGGAGTACTGGGTCTGGATTCTGGAGGACTCATCTTCCTGAATTCAATAACCTCAGATGCTTACTAGCTATATAAGTCTGGAAAAATTGCCTTAATATGGTTTATCTTGATTTCCTCATTAGGAAAAAGAGCTAAATTGTACAATATTTCAGAGTCTGATTCTTTTTGTACAGCAAAATAACAGTTTGGTCATGTATACTTATTGTGTATCTAATTTATATTTTAATATATTTAACATCTACTGGTCATCCTGCCATCTGGGGGAGGGGGTGGGGGGGTAAGAGGTGAAAAATTGGAACAAGAGGTTTGGCAATTGTTAATGCTGTAAAGTTACCCATACATATAACCTGTAAATAAAAGGCTATTAAATAAAAGGAAAAAAAAAAAGGAAAAAGAGCTAGAGGAGGAAATGGCAAACCATTTCAGCATCTTTGTCAAGAAAACCCCAAATGGGGTCACAAAGAGTTGGACATGATTAAAACAACTGTTTTTTTTGCTCCTTTCCCCCCCAATACCTGATCTTATGCCATCCACATCAAGTAAGACTTATAAAAACTCAGAGGACATTACTGTTTTTTAATAAAAAAATTATTAAATGCCTATTATATGCCACAAATTCTTCTAATAACTAGGGATGTGAAATTCAGTACCTGTTCTCAAGGAAGTCATGGTTTAATGTGGGAAATAATATAAAAACAGCTAAGTAGAAACAAGCTATATATAAGATAAATTGTAAATAATCAACATTGATAAGGCACTAGCATTAAGAGAGGATCAGAAAAAAGCTTTTAGCACACCATTCCACCAATCCCCAGAGGATATGACCTTTTTTAAATCAACCCTGACATCATGGTCTAATTAGGTGTATTTCCTCTCAATAAAGTTACCTGGCTTACTTTCTCTCTTGACAGCCATATTGAGTTTTATTTTTTGCTGTAGTATCTTTTTACCGTACATTAGAACTCCCTCAAATGCCATAGAGAAATATGTTCAGTACCTAAATGGACGTTAAGATGTTGTTTAAGGCTCATAGAGGTAAAAGATTTTGTCCATGGTCACAGATTATTAAATTTCAAGGACAGGATTTGAACTCACATATTCTTGCTTCCAAATATAACTCAATCAGTACTGTCTCTCTAACTAATAATAATTGCTGCTGTTAATGTAGTGCTTTAGATTTTCCAAAGCCTTTTCTTCACAACAATATTTTGAGAGCAGTAAAGTTAAATAGTAGAGTATTATGCCTGGAGTTAGAAAGGATTGATTTCAAATCTGTCCTCAGACACTTACTAACTCTGTGGTCCTGAACAAGTCACTTACTCTCTATTTACCTTAATCTACTAAAGAAGAAAATGGCAAGCCACTCCAGTGTCTTTTCCAAGAAAACCCGTGGACAGTATGGTCTATTAGAGTCATTGTCAGACCCAACTAAATGATAAAAAAACAATTATTATCCCCATTTTACTAGGAGGAAAAAAGCAAAGTAGGTTCAATAAATTGGTCATGATTATTCCACTTCTGGTAATTGCATCTATCTATTTATGTGTTCTGTGCTTTTTATAAAATGACTTTAAAAAGTTGTCTATAGTGTCTTTTAGATAAAAAGTTTTATCATGAAAAACTAGAGCAGTTAATATGACCCCCATTTCCTCTGTGTTCATTTTCCTTCATTATATCTCTTTTCTCTCCATCATTCAGAATACACGTCAACAGGGGCTGGCTGTTCCCCAACCACATACCATATAGGGAAAGTCAAAGAGGGAGAAAGAAAACTAGTTTGAAAGAAAGGATGTGCTTTCACATAGCCCTCTGAACCATCTTCCTCCTCCTAACCGGCAAGGGAAGGAGGGAAGAAACAAAGCTCTGATCTTAAGAGCAGCTGAATCCTAAAACCCAAACTCTGACTGATACACAATATGCCAGAGAGGAAAAGGAGAGGAATCTGTCAAGAGAATCTGTTGCATAAGTTAGCTTACCACTGGGAAGGTCTTCCGGTAGCGTGGGAGAACAATTTGCCATGGCAACCCTTACTTCATCTTGCGGGGGTGGCAGGAATGCCTTCAGATTTAATGGGGAGAGGGGAGGGTAAATTCTCAAATCACATCCAGTTTACCAATTCCTTTCTGAGGAAATCTGATGTAGCCAGAAGGACCTTCTTGCTTAACAGTTAGCTGGCTTTGTCATCAGAGTCTAAATTAGTTACTTAAAGGTTCAAACTACTTTTCAGCCTCACCCAAACATATTCTCTCTCTCTCTCTCTCTCTCTCTCTCTCTCTCTCTCTCTCTCTCTCTGTCTTTCTTTCTCTCTGTCTGTCTCTGTCTCTCTGTCTCTCTCTGTCTCTGTCTCTCTCTGCTCTCTGTCTCTGTCTCTCCCTACTTCTGTCTCTTTCTGTCTGTCTCTGTCTCTGTCTGTCTCTGTCTCTTTGTCTGTGTGTCTCTCTCTCAGTTTACTCAAGCATACAAATGTCTTATGCTCTTTCCAGATGTGTTCTTCTCTTTTGCTTTTCCCAGCCTAACCATGCAACTACACCTGATATTGAAACCCAACCATGAGAATAGATAGAAAACCTGGCTAATGTTGAATATGGGAAAGGCACTAATATAATAACCCAATGAGACCTCTATTTGTACTTCATTTTTGAAGAAATATTTATTATTATAAAGTAACTCATACTTTAATTAGAAGTTTTAAATGTCCTAGGATGGCTGGCCTTTGATGAAATGTAGGACTTGTAAGTTTTTTGTTATTGTCATTTTTCAAAATGTTTTTGAAAACCAAATGCACTTGGATTTCTCAATGGCAGATAGTGCTTTTGCTTAAGACAAAGCCTCTAGAAATTGTAGTATTCTAGAACTGGAAAGGATGTTTAAGGTCACCATAAGGTACCTCATATTCCACATGAAATATCTTAGATCAGGATTGGGGTACAGCTGCCTCACAGACCATATGAGGTCCATGAAATCATTTGGTCTGCCTCTGCCAAGACAACTGCATGTGATGATAAGTACAACAACCTCCCACTGCTTGAGTTTTTAAGCTGATAATTTTGTATAGCCCACAAATGATGTTATACATTTCCAAATGGCTCTTGGCAGAAAAAAGGTTTCCTACCTCTATCTTGGATTTAAATAATAAAAAGAGTCCTGGTATTCAGTAATAATTCTTTTACGATCTATTTAGGTGACCATGGGAAAGTCAACTAACAGTAACAAACATTGTTTTGCAATTTTTGTGTACAGAATCCTGTTCTAGGTACACAGAGAGATTTAAACTGTGAATAAGACATGCTTCCAGCTCTTGTATCCTTCCCCATTTGTAAAATGGGGCCAATTTAGTCTTCATATTTTCAACAATTAATAGAGGAATGCATAATAGATGCTAATTAATGCTTTTAAAAATGTGTTGATCAATTTCTTTATGTAATTCAAAAGATTGCTATGAGGAAAATATTCTTTAAATATGTGCTGATATTACAATAAAACTACTGAGGTGATCATTAGATCTTTGGTCTTATAGTGCCAGGAAATTTTAACTTCTCTGAAGAGTAGATTACTAAAGTGATGGATAGATCTAATTGTTCATTCAACTACTAGAGGTTCCTTATTTTGACCTAAAATTTGCCCATTTGTCCTAGTTCTTTCCTCTGGAGCTAGACAGAATCAGTCTAAATCCTCTTTCTTATAACAATCCTTCAAATATTTGAAAACATACTTAGGGTCTATAATCCTTACATCTTTTGTTCCTTTCTTTGATCTGTTCCTCATAAAATTCAATTCAAAGCCATAAATATTTATATAATATATAATTATTACAAAAAATAGTGATAGATACTAGAGATTCAAAAGACAAAAAGAAAAAGAAGTCCTCCCTACAGGGAACTTACAGTGTACTGGGGATAAACCTGTGTGCAGATAAGAAAAGTAGTTTGAGATTGTTTGAGAAAGAAGATTACATTAGTGACTTCATTGGAAGTCTTCAAAGAAACTGAGGATTGTAAAAGGCACTGCAGATGAGGTGAGGAGAAATGAGAATTTCAAGGACAAGAGATAGCCTGTGTAAAAGCTCATTGATTAGAAATATCAAAAAAAAATTTAAAAAAAAGAAGTGAAATATCAAGTTAGGGAACAGTAAGTATGGAAATTTATTTGGAATACACAGTACATGAAAGGGAGTAATGTGAAATTGCTCCAGAAAGGGATCCTGGAGCTGAGGGCTTTAAATCTAGGTTGAGACTTCATTTTGTATCCTAGTGGCAAAAGAGAGCCACTGAGAATTCTCAGGTAGAGGAGTAGCATTGTTAAATGTGTTTGTTTTATTGTAGTGTAGTATTGCATGTGGATTGGACTTGTAATTTGATGTAGAAGATTCTTGGTATGAACAGTCTCCTTAATGATGTAGAATGATAATTCATCTGCAATTTATGATCTTACAGAGTTTCCTGGAATACCTTAGTATAACACTTAAAAGCTTAAGTGAATTACCCTTGATAACTCAGAATGTGTCACAGATGACTCAAATGCAGATTTTCTTGATTCCAAGTCAATCTTCCAACCATTCCATGATACTTTTTCATGGACAAACCTATGCTTTCAGAATGTTATTTTAGCAACTACATGGGGAATAAATTAGAAGGTGGGGGGGGTACTGAAATAAGAGAAACCAATTAGCAAGTTCATCTGAGAAGTGACAAGTACTTGAATCAGGATAATGGCTGTGAAAATGGAGAGAAAGGGTCAGATGTTAGAGAAGACAGAATCAATAGGATTTGCCAAGTGAATACATATGACATTAAAGGAGAGTTAAGTCAAGGATGACCACAAGATTTTAATCCTGTTTGACAAGAACAATGTTGAGGAATGCCCTTGAGCAGAAATGGGAAAACTGAGATTGATAGCTTTAGGTGGGACACAATGAGTGAGTTTCACTTTAGATTTTTGTTATTCAGTCATTTTCAGTCAGAGATGACTCTTTGTGATACTATTTGGGTTTTAATTTAGTTATTGTTGCTTTTTTGGCAAAGATATTGAGTGGTTTGCTATTTCCTTATCTGTCCACTTTGGAAAGACGGAGTTTTAAAAATGTGAGTGGGACATGGGAATTATGGAGCAGTTAGTTGCCAATAGAGGTTATTCAGAAGAGATAATAGAGCTTGATAAATAAATTGGGAGTTATTTGCATAAAAAAGAAAATCAAATCCTTGGAAGCTCCTGAAATATCAAAAAGGAGATTGTAAAAGAACAAGAGAAGGGAATGCAAGAGAAAATATCCAGAGATACCCAGCACACCAATTCTAGAGTTAGGAGTTCAAATCTGACCTCTGATGATACTGAGCAAGTCACAACCCCATTTGCCTCAGTTTCCTCATCTACAAAACGAGCTGGAGAAGGAAATGGCAAACCACTCCAGTATCTTTGCCAAGAAAACTCCCAATGGGGGTCACAAAAAATCAATCACAATTGAAATAATTCAAAAAAATTTCACATTATGGTAATAGTGTGTTTAATAGATGACCTAGCAAACGAGATTAAGAAAACAGTATTACAAATGGAGAATCAGGAAAGAGCGTTGACATTAAAACCTTACAAAGAAGAACAGGTAGATGGCACAATGAATAGAGCACTGGCCCTGAAGTCAGGAAGACGAGTTCAAATCTGGCCTCACACACTAAACACTAGCAGTGTGACTCTAGGCAAGGGCAAGTCACTTAACCCCAATTGCCTTGCAAAAGAAAAAAAAGAAAAAAGAAGACTCACAAGACATAGTATCCATGAATGGATGGTCAATAGTGACAAAATCCCATTAGGATGCCATCTCCCTCCTCCTCCTCCTTTCCCTTACTTTATTCACTCCTGACTCTTCTTAAAAAATGACAGCAGAATTGAACTGAGTACTCCATATTTGGCTAGAATATAATGAGTGGGAGAAGGAACAAACACTTATTAATGCTACTTGTAATAGGAATATTATTCTGTTATTCTGGATATTGCTTCTATTAACTCTGCTTAACATCACATTAGTTTTTTGTTTTGTTTTTGCCTGTTACTTTGTATTGAGCTGGTGACCATCTATAATTTCTCTTTCTTTCTTTTTTTTTTTTTTTTTTTAATGACTGCTTTTAATTAATGTCTCCCCACTCAGGACTCATGTAATTGACTTTTAGAAAAAATAAGTAAAATTTTTAATTGATTCTCATGAAATTTTATCCTGTATGAGACAAGATCAAAAGATCAGCTAGTGTGCTAGACTCAACAGCAGGAAAATCTAGGTTCAGATGTTACTTTGGATTCTTACTAGCTATGCAAATGAGGTGATGCACAGGATAGAATGCTCAGCTTAGAATCAGGAAGACCCGAGTTGAAATCCAGCCTCAATAGCTATATGATCCCGGTAATTCAGCAGAGGAAGGAATGGCAAAGCACTCCTGTGTCTTTGCCAAGAAAACCCCATGGACAGTATGGACATAATGTTAGACATGATCTAACAGCAATAGCTATGTGATTATGGATAAATCACTTACCTATGCTCAGGTTAAGTTTCTTTACTTGTAAAATGGAGATGATCATACATGTAATATCACAGGGCTTGAAGCTCACTTGAGACCGTGTCCGCAAAGCTCTTTGTGGAAGTTGTTCTGACGATCTTGTTGGTTCAGGTCCATTACTCTAGGCTGTTAAGAACCTCCTGAATCCTGAATCCATTATAACAGCAATAACAACTCAAACACATATAACAATTTTATAATATTAGTTTTTCCTCTAAAATTTATTTCTTGATTTATCAAGGAAAACTTCTTGTTTGGCAGTTTGTTTTCTGATCAGCATCTAAGTTCCACATTTAATGGTTCAAACTGCAGTTAGCTAAAACAAATTAGCTTTCAAAATTACACTGTAAAAAGAAGCATAATTTATAGAATGGCGTAATTATTTTTTCCTGCTACAGGCAGTTACCATTGTGTCTTTAACTATGATATGTGTATATAGAATCATTAGCACAGAATATTTATTGGACTGAGATAGACAGCCCCGTTACATGAAAAGGAGACTGAACTTACAGCCAGAGAAGTTACTTTTGTATCTTAGCTAGCCTATTTATGCTCCATGTAACCTTGGGCAATTTCTTTGAATTTAGCCTCTCTCATATTGGTTTTTTTATTGGGGTTCTCCTTCGATTTATCATTGTGTCTTGTATGTCGGAGGCTCAGAGTTCTCCCAGCGGCCAGCTGACTGCAGCTCTACCGCAGAGTTCCCAGAGCCTCCGAATATAGCTGAGCCACATTGTAAACAGCTTCCTGCGCTTTACTGTGATGGCCACACTCACAAACCTGTCCAAGCCGTGTCTGGAATTCCTTTGCAGTTACTGTTCAGGCAGGTTTATTCCCAACTTTTCTGGGAAGTTGTTGCAAAATGTTATCTCTGTGTGCAAGTAATAATAATTCACACGAATTTGTGTTATGAATTAAATCATTTAGAATTAGGAGGGACCTTAGAAATTGTCTTATCCGAAACTCTTTCTGTTGCACTGAAGAAATCTGAGCTCTAGAGAAATTCAGCAAGATGTTTAAGGTCATGCAGTAGGACATTCAAGTCAATAAGCATTTTTAATAAGGCTCTAAATGGCACAGTGAATAGAGTGCCTAACCTGGAGGACCTGAGTTCAAATATAGCCTCAGACACTTACTAGCTGAGATCCCATGTTACACAGCTGTGTGACTCTATGTGCCTCGGTTTCTCCATGTATAAATGAGCTGGAGGAGGAAATGACAAACTGTTCCATTATCTTTGCCAAGGAAACCTCAATTGGGGTCATGAAATATTGGACACAACTTACATGACTGGATAAACAAAAGTAATAGCCAATGCCAGGCATGTATGCATACATACATAAATACACACACACACACATATATATATATATATATGTATACATACATATGGAGAGAGAGAGAGAGAGAGAGAGAGAGAGAGAGAGAGAGAGAGAGAAAGAGAGAGAGAGAAAGAGAGGAGACAGAGACAGAGGAGGGAGGGAGACAGAGAAAGAGAGAGAGATTCAATCACTCTATCAATCAATTTATCTATCTATCTAATGGAAATAATCTAAGACAAATGGCTAATACCACAAAAGCAGTGTTTGTGTTAGGGAAAGAATAAAGAAGGCAAGGAAATAGGCTTTCTGCAGAAGGTCATATTTGAGCTCTCTATACCACTCAGGAAAGACAGAAGGTAGGGTAAAGGAAGGGAAGCATTCCACCTATGGAACAAAGGGATGCAGCTAGGGAAAATTCATGAAATTGGGAGAGGTGGGATCACAGGCGAGGAAGGGTAGCATGGCCTGTGTCACTCAATCACTGAGCACATGGCATTAATAAAGAATAAGACTAGAAAAGTCAAGAGGGGTCAGGTTGACTAAAGGAGTCAAATTGAATTTCAAAACTAGATCCTTTGTTTACAAATTCATTTGTCTTTCTACTATACCATGTTAACTCTCATGAAATAAGCCTATTTGTGCTGTGAGTTAAATCATTTAGAATTAGGAGGGACCTTAGAAATTATCTGATCCAAAATTCTTCCTGTTGCACTAAAGCTCTAGAGAAATTCAGCAAGATGTTTAAGGTTATGCAATAAGACATTCAAGTCAAAAGGCATTTTTAAAAGGCCCTAAATAGATAATTACCCCTATTTTAAAAATAAGGACTTGATGCTGAGTTGTCCATGGTTTCACAACATAAATAGTATGACTGATGCTTAGTTTAATAAGTGATCAGTGAATTAAATTTTATTGAGCTGAGTAGTAAATGTGGATCCTGGAACTTTACCCCATTTCCCGAGTCAAACATTAGGCCTGTTCCTACTACTTAGAATCTGATATTTCAAAGAATCTACCACTGTAATATCCATTAGTTGATTAATATTGGGTTCACTTGTGATCATAATTATAAATAGTGACATGGAGAAAGGTATTTATTTCATCTCAAATGATAATTTAGAGTTGAAAGAGATCTTAGCCATCATGTAATATAATCCTGTCACCTGAAGCTTATGGAAATGAAGGTCTGAAAAAAAGTGAATTGACTGTGTGACAGTCACATAATGTTTCCAACAACATAGGCCTCAACATATGACTCCCCTGCTCAAGAGATTTTAGTGACTTCCAATCATCTCTGTAATCAAATAAAAATGTGGATGCTTAACATTTAAAGGACACTCTAGCTCTGTCAATCTTTCTATTCTTATTGCATGTTACTCATTCCTTTTCCTATATACTATATTCCAGGATGTTTGGGGAGATCTGTCACCTCTGGTATAAGGCTTTGACAAGCCTTTTTCAGAGATGCTCATCCAACTTTGGTCTTCATCTATCTCACCTGTGGCTCCAAGAAGCTGTAGCATTTTCAGAGACCATATCTTGGTAACACTGTCTCAGCTGACAAGCTAAACCACCTCATGGTTAATCAACAGACCTCAAACCTATTTGTGATTTAAGGGAATATCTATCCTAAGCTTGTGGAATGGGCAGATAAGAACAATTTATTCCAAAACCCATGTAAGCAGCTGTAGCAAGCATTGTGGAGCTCTTAAATGTTGGTCAGATACTGAAGAGGCCAAGGTCATCTACTTTATCTTGTCATCTTGATTTCAGATCATCTTGAATTTTTGGACTTAGATGACTCTGCAAGAGAGAATGATGATTCTGTGCCATTATGCCATACTTAAATCCAATTCATGTGCACATCAAGATAGCACCCTGTGATATCATTGCTTCTCTTTGAAAATGAAGGATGAGAAAAATTTTCCAACTAAATTATCTTTCTTTATAGTCTTCATATATTACATGTTTTCTCTTACTTTTGTGTCATAGAACAGGCCATTTCTGATGCCTGTTCTCTTTAGTTTTGTCTCTTAGAATCCCTAAATCTCTTCAAGATACTGTTCAAGAGTCACTTTCTCAGGAAAATTTTCCTGATTGTCCCAAATTCTTAGTGTTTTCTCCTTCCTACAAAATTTTACTTTATTTTTGTATATTTTGTGGATTTACTTATTTAGTGTACATATCCACACTTAGCACAGCATCTTATACATAGTAGGCACTTAATAAATGACTAGAATGAAAATAAATTGGTATGAAAATTTTGCACTCAGATACTTCTTTATTTATCTTGCTACTGCAACTGATTTCTTTCATGCCCTTGGGAGACATTGGATCCTTGGCAGAATTCTATTTGTCTAAGTATCTGTATGTAGCAAAAAGGTATTAAGGAATTCTTCAAAGTGTTCAGGTTACCACAGCAGCTCTTAATTAGGAGAAGCCCCATGAAAGCCTGAATAGATTCTTCTCTGAAAATGATTGTAAATGCTGTGGGTCCTTCCTCCTCAACTCCAGTTGTCTAGAGAGAGTTACTGAAGAAGAATCTATATCTCATACCAGGCAAGAATTTAAATGAGTTAGTACCATCCCATCACCATAAATGGAAAAATAATTAAGATTATAAATTCTATTGTTATTCAATCAGTTATGTTATCTCTGTGCATCAGTTACCAAAACTGCTAGGCACATGTTAGATATCCAAACAATTTTAGTATTTTAAATAACTATTGTTGTCATAGGACAGTTTTAGTTTGATGGATGGAGGAAAGGTATACAAAGTTTAGCGAGTGGCTCTGTGCTCAAGGTGTATATCATCCAATAGACTATGATCTAGGATTTAATCTGCTTGATTTTATGTAAGCATGACTATTAGCCTTGCATTTGATGCAGTGGTACTATAGAAGTAACTGAATGCTCTTCTACCTATAGATGATTTATATCTGTTCATAATAATATTGAAATAGCACTGAAATAGAACTGAGTTCTAATCCCAGATGTATTATGAACTATCTTGCACAAACCTTTTGCAACTTTGGACCTAAATTTTGTTATCTGTAACTTTTTATATACTTATACTTACTCCATAATTTTGCATAAATATACTTAAATATTTCATTGTATCTATGATCACATTAATTTGAATATGCCTTCCATTAGTTCAAATTGCAGCTTAAATATCATTTTTCATGCTGAACAATAGTTATCTAAATCATTCTTTATATACTCCATAAAAATCTTCCCATTGTGCTACAAGCTTTCCTTAATATCTTTTAATATTTTGTGGGTACCATTGCAGAAATTAAGTTCATCCCTCACTATTGCTTTGTGACCTCTCCTATCCTTTTTAATAAATTTGTTTTCTTTATGAGTTACATCAATCTGGGCACATATATAAAACATGGGACATCACAATCTAAGCACTTTTAATTTTTAAGCCCCTCTTGGATCACTGAATCTTGTTGAAGAATTTACCATCAGTATATTAGCTGACCTTGATGCCATGTTTGTTCTAACTGAAGGCATTTGACAACATGACTGAAAACATCATGAGAACAAGCACACAGCCTTGTTTGCCTCCACTGGAGATTGGGAAAGAACCTGGGCAGGGACGCCATCATAAAATTGATGTACAATACTGATGAACTTTTCTAGGAAATCAAATTTTGTCATAATTTACCATAAGCCCTCACAACTGACAGTATCAAAGGCTTGGTTCAGGTCTATAAATGTGTACAGACCACTGTTCTTCTCCTGGCATTTCTCTGGGAGTTTTTGGGCAACAAACACCATATCAACTGTTCCTCGGCCCCTTGTGAAGTCACACTGTCTCTCAGGTAAATGACCTTTTTCCAGTTATAGGATTAGGCTATTAAGCAAGAATTGTATAAATCAATGAAATACGGACAGATTGTGTAGATGGACAGATTACAATTGAAAGTTCTGACAAAAGGTGATCCACTGTAGAAGAAAATGGCAAACTAATCTAGTGTCTTTGCCAAGAAAATTCCAAGGAAAATATCAAAATAATAAAAGACACAATCCTAGAAGATGAGCCCCTCAGATTAGAAGATATGCAATACAGTACTGGAGAAAGATTAAAGGACAACTACAAGTAGCTCAAATACTGATGCATATGTCACATTCAGTATAGGAGATCAGAATGCTAAAGTAGGAAATCAGAAGATAAATGCAATAAAAGGCAGCTTTGGCTTTAGAGTATAAAATTAAGACAGACAGAGACAAATAGATTTTTTTGTCAAAATAACTTGCTGGTCTGGTCATAGCAAACGCTTTTTCAACAATCCAAAATGCAACTCTATACATGGACCTTACCAGATGGTCAACATTAAAATCATATTGATCATATACTTTTAGACAAAAATGAAAAAAACTCTATATAGTCAGTTAAAACAAAACCTAAAGTTGACTGTGGCTCAGACTATGAATTTATTACAAAATTCAGAATCGAAGAAAGAAAGGAAAATCATCAGATCATTTAGGTGTGACCTAAATAATATCCTTTATGAATTTGAAGCAGAAGTGAAGTATAGATTTATGAATTCAATCTGGTAGCTATAATGCCTGAAGAATTATGGACAGAAGTTTGCAATATTATATGGGAGGCAGCAACAAAAGGAATTCCAAAGAAAAATAATTAGAAAGCAAAATTTCTGTCTAATGAGGCTATATAAATAGCTTAGGAAAGAAGGAAAGTAAAAGGAAAGAGACATATATACCAAAATGAATACAAAATTCCAGAGACTATCAAGGAAAGATAAGATTTTCTTGAATGAGTAATAAGTAGAAAAAACCCTAACAGAATGGGAATGACAAGCTATCTCTTCAAGAAAGTTAGATATCAGGGAAATGTTTCATGCAAAAATGAATATAATAAAAGACAAAAATGGTAGCAATTTTATAGAAGTAGAAGGATCAAGAAGAGGTAGTAAGAATACACAGAAGGACTGTTTTAGAAATTTTGTAATATCACTGATAACTATGTTGGAATGTTTACTGATCTAGAACTAGACATCCTAGGCAATGAAGTGAAGTGGACCTTAGGAAACTTTGATAGCAAAAAGGTTACTGGAAGTGTTGAAATTTCAGCTAAGGTATTTAAAATCCTAAAATCTGATGCTATTAAAACATGATGTAAAGTGAAATGAGCAGGACCAGGAGAACAAAGTATATAACAATAGCAATATTGTATGAAGATCATCTGTGAATAACAACTATTCTCACAAATATAAGACAATTCTGAAAGACTTAAGATGAAAGAGAAAAAAAGTGGTAGAGGCTGAATGCAGCTTGAAGAATACTTTTTTATTACTTTGTTTTTCTTGTTTATCATTTTTGTTTTATGTTTTCTTCATAGCATAACTTACATGGAAATGTGTTTTGCAAAACTATACATTTTTTAATCTATATTAAATTGCTTGCCTTCTCAATGGTGGGGATGGGAAAGAATTTGAAACTCAAAAAATTAAAAAATTGGATTGTTAAAATTGTTTTTACATGTAATGAGAAAAATAAAATATTAAACTAAAAGAGAGAGGGTTAGACTACAGGAAAGCTGAGTGCTACAGAATTGATACTTTTTAATTGTGGTGCTGGAGAAGACTTTTGAAAGTTCTTTTTATGATAAAGAGATCAAATTAGTCAATTCTTAAAGAAATTAATTCTGATTGTTTTTTATAAGGTTAAGTATTGAAACTAATGCTAAAATACTTTGGCCACATAATGAGAAGGCAGGACTCATTGGAAAAAATGTGGGGAAAGAGAAGGGAAAAGAAAACAAGTGATAGTAAAGGATGAGATGGATGGTATCATGGAAGCAAGGAATATGAACATGGATAATTTTGGGAGACAGGGGAGGATAGAAAGGCTCCGTATGCTATATAGTCCACAGGATTACAAAGAGTTGGACATGACTGAATACTGAACAACAAAATCTTTTGAGAACATTGGCTTGCTGTTCATTGTTAGTTTTTCATTTTTGCTTCCATAGTTTGCTTTTACCTAGCAATAAAATATAAACTCCTTATTCTGACTTTCAAGGCCTTCTTTGCCCTTGCTCTAAAATATCTGTTTAGCCTTATTTCCCACTACTTATATCTTTGGCTCCAACAAAAATTAAATCTTTGCCTCTCTCTAATTCTTTGTCTCTGTCTCTGTGTGTATGTGTGTGTGTGTGTGTGTGTGTGTATGCATGTGTGTATATATATATATATATATGTATGTATATGTATACATATACATATATGTATATATGTATATACATATATATGAATTTTCCTCCTTTCTGGGCTTCTTTTATCTTTTGGGTAAAAGATCAGAGCTAATGCTTCTCTTTGGAATGCACTTCTTTCATAATCTTATCTTCTGACACTCACATTGTAAACTATCTCTTCCATAAAGCCTTTCCTCATCCCTCTAGCCAGAAGCAACCTCTTTTTGTTAGTCTTTCCATAGAATTTTGTGAAGAGAGGAAGTAAGGGTTGGAACAGTCACTGAGTTTGAAAGACAGAAAAAAAGGATATGTCCAATTTTTTGCTTCTTCTCATGAAACTTCAATTCTCATGGAATCTTCATTTTTAACTTTATATGGTTCATTCTCAGAAGGTAAACAATTAGTAAATTAATTTTTAGTCAACACAACATAAACAATGTAAAGCAGGGAGGGACTGTTGTTTCTAATGATGAAAGGAAATGACATACTTAAGAATTCATGGATCCTTGAAGTATTGCCATACACTTTTATATTCTGGTATGGAATTTACCAGATTAAATGTTCTTGAATGCAGTGTCCACATTTTACTCCTTTTTTCATCACTCTTCACTTCTGTCACAAGTCCTGTTCACAATACATGTTCTGTAAATATTTATAGAATTCATTGTAATAATGAATAGATGGATAGATGGACATTATCCTTCCAACTAACTTCCATTTTCAACTGTTTATACCCTACTGTTGACAGAAAAATATTTACTGAAGGTACAATATGTATCCAAGAAAATGGGAAGATGTGAGATGTAAAGAATTATAAAACATAAAGGATAGAAGAGAAGTAGGAGGGCAATGAATCTCTCCTTTATTTTTTATACAGAAATCTTGAATTCAAATTTTGTGCATATTATTTGTCATAGCAGTCCTTACTCTCTCTGTGCCTCCATTTTCTCATCTGAAAATGGGGACATCGAACAAGTTTACCTCTGAGTTTATTTCTAGCTCCACCTCTATGATACTATGATCATAAATGAGGAAATCAAAGCAATTCAATCATACTAATCATCACCTAGCTTTTTTATTTGAAGTGCATTGGTGTATAGCTATCAGGTTTCCTGGCACCCAATAGAGTGCTCTTTGCAATGCTTGTCCTTGAAGAACTTAAATTTGGGTTGGTCAGGTAAGAATTATGCACATGGCACAATTAGAGAAAAGAGTGCATAATCAAGGGCTGATTTTTGCTAATGATTACAAATGCTAATTTGGTTACAGTCTATAAATGTTAAAGGAATTCAAACAAGGTAGGCAATAGTAAGCACAGAGACAATTGAACAGGTAGAATTTCAGCTGGAATTTTCAGGAGGATAAAGATTTCAAAAGGCTCACCAACTCCAGATTCTTCTTTGCATATAGAGGCAGTGTGATATGGCAAAATAAGCATTAAACACAGAAACAAAAGATGCAGGTTTGGGTCTCTGTTCTTCCTTTGTAATCTTAAAAGCTCACTTTTCCTCTATTTTTATATGTGGAGTGAAAGAATTGTATAAAGTTCTCTTCTAACTCTCCTTACCTTGACACTTCCCCATTTCTGGAAGTATTTCTTTGTCCAAAATGGAGTCATTTGACAGGAGGAGGAGAGATCCTGTTGTGCAGAAAATGATCTGTTTGTGTTAATGGAAACTGAGGCTTCTCAAAAGTAAAGGTCTTAAAAAGTGAAATTATTCCCCATTCTGAAGATATGAGGATGGATTTGTACTGTCACATAATCTCAAATTTGGAAGAGACTTTAGAAAACAATTAGTCAATTATGTACCTGAAACAAGATCCCCATTATCGCATCTGGACCTCTGGTGAAGAGAAACACCTTGCACCTCAGTCAGGCCCTTTCATTTGGGAATAGTTGGACAGGCTTAATTATTCTTCAAATCAAGCAGAAAAGTTGCATCTTGGAATCTTCATTCTCATTCTATCCTCTGGAAACATGTTAAATAAGTTTAATCCCTTTTTAACATCCCAATCTTTCAAATATTTTGTAACAGTTACCATATCTCTCCTAAAATTTCTTTCATATAGGTTAAAAACCCCTAGTTTTTAATGAATATCTTATCATTCTGAGTTTTCTTTCACAAGTATAATGTGCCCCAAGTTTCCCTTTCCTCAGAATTATAATTCCCAAGAATGCAGAGTGGATCTAGAAAGGTAAAGTTAATAGAGAAGTGAACGTCTTGATAAAAGGATAGTCATTACATTTTGCTGAGGGATGAGGACTGGTGTGAACATGGTAGATACTTTAAAGTATTTGTTGAAGCTCAGTGCATATATCTTCACATTTTAAGATGAAGAGGATCTTCATTGCCTATGGAAGGCATTCTTAAACATTTTTATTTATTCACCTCTTTAGTGGTATATGATATTTTAATAGAGTGGTTTGTTCAGTACATTCATAAATGAAGAAAATATGAAATTTCAGCTAGACGTTCAAGAAAATAAATAATTTTTTTTCCCATTCAGGTTCACAGAATCCTTTTGGTATTCATGGACTCTAGGTTAAGAACCCCTGCTATAGGGTAACTGTAGAACCTACTATACTATGGTACTGCTTTCTAGGCTTTATGAGCAGTCTGCTTTATAATGTTCTGATTAACTGTCAAAAACCAAATTAATGTAAAAAAAAAAAAAAAACCAAGGAGGATAGATAGAAAAAATTCCAGTTCTCTTAACCCACTTCAAGGAAAGTTGACAGTACAGATCTCATTCTCCTTTTTTGGCTGATAAGAATGTCATTAGTTTACATATATGGGATGTTACAAATTTGAAGTCAACCATCAATTATGAAATTCCTTGAAGTGTGATATATGTGGCATACATGTTGTGATATTTCATAGGATAGCCTGACTTTAAAGATATTGAATTTAAGAGAGATAAATGTTTCTTACTCTTGGAATGAAGAACTCAACTTCACAAATACAATATGGCAGAGGAATGAATAAATAACAATTCACCCAAAAATGATCTGAAATTTTTTTATGAAAGCTCAATATGGGTCAAAATATGTTGTGATAGGGAGAAGAAAGCACCAATATCATAATTAGCTGCACTGAGGGGTTTTAGCACACCAGATTAGACTGGAGAAAATACTTATATTTTTTTCTGATCCAATTATATCTTAAGAATTTTATTTAAATCTACATACTATTTTAGAAAGGACATTGACAAGCTAGAAAAAGTCTAGAGAAAGACAACCAACATGTTGAAGGTCTTGGAATCATGCCATATCAGAGTTAATTAAAAGAATGGGAGTGGGTAGAAAAGAGAAGGTTCTGAGAGGACCATGAAAGTTATTTTCCAATATGTGATGGTTGAGTTATCATGTGGAGGATGGGTTAAATTTACTCTTTTAGAAAACAAATTGAGGAGCAATTGGTAATGGAATGCACTATCTGCCTCTGGAGATAGTATCCCTGTTTCTACTATAGAAGGACTTCCATTTAGTTTCAATTTGAACCAAACAGTCTTTAAGACACATTCCAAATGTAAGATTCCACGATTCTGATATTTTACTTTTCTAGAGTATTTAAAAGTAAGGTTGTACAAAACTAGTCTATAGCTGGTGATTGGTTCAGAATGCTTTGGATGCTATACTTATATGTTGTCTGCTACTTATCAAACATATGCTACCTTATTGGTTCAGAGAAGATCCTATGTATCAGAAATATTTTACATATTATTGAAATAAACTGTGGTGAAATAGAGTCTTTAATTGGATATTGAGCATAGTGTGGTTTTCTTAGTACTTAGTTTTCTATTGGGTAATGAATGAAAAATTCAGAGACAGAGTTTCTGGTTAATTAATAATCAATTTATTAATTAGACTAGCCAGCAATTAATAAATTGATGGTAAGTGCTTTCTCTCAAAGATCTGAAAGCCTTAAATGTTTTTTTTGGAAAGTAAATGTGTCTCAAAAGTGAAAAACAACCTTGATTGGTAGACATTTAATGAGGAAGTAAGTTCCTCCTGCTGAGAATATGACTTGATCATGAGGCTCAACTGTTTCCAGCAGTTTGGATAGGGGAATCCATCTATCTATTTAGACCACTCTGGTTGATTTTTTCCTTGAGTTGGGTCACCTTGGACTCAAAGACAGTTTTTATCTTTGGGTAAGAACTTGGCTATTTCATTCCATTTATACTCTAAATAAAAATAAGATCTCTTAGTTAGCTGAGGTCCCACCCAAGATTGAAGAGCTTGTACTTTGAGGGTTAGGAGAATCTCATCACTGAGACATGTCCTTCAGACTAATTTTTTTTTTTTTTTAAAGAGGGGCTAGACCTCAAATGAGGAAATAAAGGAGAAAAAAAATCCTGGATAATAGGTTAATAGTTATTTATTAACATAATAGTAAAGGAATTTTTCTCAGTAGCTATAAAATATGAGGGAAATCATTAGCCATCTTACTGAAATGAAAGAGATGAATGGGAGAGTAAAGAATTCTATGTGGAATACCTAGCACTTAGTGTAGTATTTTGATTAAGGATCATAACACACTTCAATCATAGATGTAGAATAGGAATGGATCTCAGAAGTCATCTAGTCTGATACTCTCCTTGTATAGATGAGGAAATTGAGGTAGTAGACCACAAAGGTAACAAGTGACAGAACCAGAATTTAAAAGTTTTTCCATTCAAACCCTCTCCACTCACTGTACATGATAAGTCCAAAGGTTAGTATATGTGTGTCACAAAAAGTATTATGTTTTATCCTAAATGGATTGCATTTTAAGCTCTCTGAGGACAGGGATAGTGTCTTATCTATCTTTAAATTTCTTTTCACACTTAATATCTTAATCTCTTTATACTTAAATATTGAACCAATTCTTTCATTTCACTACTATGGGTATTGCCTCCACTGACATAGATCAGTATACTTTGATGTCTTACTTAATGCTTTTTATTAAGGTCTTTGGTCCAAATGTTTTCTCTTAGTGGCCAATGAGCTTATCAAAACTTATCTAACTGGTCCTTGGAGGCCAAGCATGCAATTTATTACTAATATCATAATTAACTCCTTTGCAACTAGAAAGGACCTTCTAGATCTCACAGAGTTTTAGACTTGGTTTCCCACAAGGAAGAACAAGGAAAAATGGATGAAAATTTTAAGGAGATTAATTGATGTTTGGTGTCAAGAAAACTTCTGAATAATAAACCCAGTCTAAAAGCAGATGGTATCATTCCTGCATTAAGATAAAGTTAAGGAACACAGAGTCAGTTCCACAGCAAATTGCATACACATACATTGAAATCTCTCTTTACCTCTGTTTACAATCTCTGGCTCTCTTCAAGACTTATCTCAAATATCACCTTCCAAAGAAGGCCTGTCCTCCCCTTGGCCTTTAAGACCTTTTCTTTCTACATAATCTTGTGTTTACTATGTATGTATCTTACATGTATCATTGTTTGTATATATTGTCTCCCTAATTAAAGGCCTTGAAAGTAAGGCCTTTATTTATTTATTTTTTCTTGATATGCCTAATACTTAGCTCAGTGCCTAGAATGGAGTAAATGCTTAACATATCCTCCTTTAGTGATTGGTGAAGCTTTAGAATAGGAATGTAATTGAGATTTCTGAATAAACAAATAATTATTAGATGAAGGAGGGAATGAAGAAATGAATAAATGAATAATTGATAGAGCTTGAAAATGAAAACATTGAGTGGCCATTTTATTAATGATTTATTTAAATTTAA
Source organism: Sarcophilus harrisii (assembly GCF_902635505.1). Lineage (NCBI taxonomy): Eukaryota > Metazoa > Chordata > Mammalia > Dasyuromorphia > Dasyuridae > Sarcophilus > Sarcophilus harrisii. The sequence continues at coordinate 512,218,353 of NC_045428.1, read as the reverse complement.
AGGAAGCAATAGGAACAAGTTTGATAGTTCATGGCTTTATTTCATTTTCCAACTTTTGGACTCTCTAGACCTAAAATTTAAAAACAAAACAAAACAAAATGAAAATGTGTCAGTCTAATGCTTTCAACTCTGTTTACCTGATTTTGATATTTGGACACATTTGGACAGTTTGGATGGGTTTTATCCATCAACATGGAAAGTAACTATAGGTTTTTATTGTTATTTTTATAAGAGGCTGACTGCTTTTTCCCACATAATAAATAGAAAAAGCAGCTACTTTAAGAATTACTTCTTAGAAAGTATGTGTGGTTAGAGGATAAACGAGAGCACTTCACTTTTGTTTTTTGCCCCTTGTGATTGGTTCATTTGTTAAAAACTATATATATATGTATATATATATATATATATATATATATACACTTACACATGTCAGATATATATTTGTCATATATACATATATATGTTTGTATGTTTCAGAATGCTTTTAAAAGCATTATTTCATCCTCAAATACTGGCCCCAAGTCGTAACAAATTCTAAAAGCATGATAAGTTCTAGAGGACTATGGATCATTCATTTCTTTATTCTAAGGTTTAATTTTGTTTTATGATTTTAGATTCTTAGATTTATACCTTGGAAGGGAAACTATTAAGTCTGATCTGCTCATTTTCCAGTTGAGAAAACAGGTCATAAGCAGTTAAATGACTAGCTCATGATCACACAAACAGGAAGTAAATCAGGCATGATTTGAACCCACAACTGTCTCCAGATCCAATGCTCTTTACCACTGAAACATGATAGCTACAATGGGGTTGATTTGTTTGTTTTCATAGATTTTAAAAAATAAATGTACCAAAAACCCCCTCCCAAATCACATTGAAGGAACTACATCTCTTCAAGTTCAAATGCTAATTTTCCACATGAAACTATGTATTTTTTCATGCCTCCCTCTTCTAAAGTTTCTATGCTGTAATTAAGATTTCTTAAAGTTTGAATCCCTCTGTTTCTGTCTCTGTCTTTCTATCTCTATTTCTATTTCTATCTCTCTGTCTCTGTCTCTCACCCACCACTCTAGCTCTCTCTCGTTGTCAAATTACCCAGTCTTTTTTTTTTTTTTTTTTTTTCCAAAGCTAATGGTGGTACATACATTTGCTTATTTTGTCGACCTGATGACTGAAGTACTTAGAACCAATCCGTTGTGAACTGTGAAATATGTACTTTAAAAAATCCCTTGGAACTCAATGAGAAAACAAAAGATTTAGTAATTACTTTAACCGTCTCTTCCATTCCCTCCTCCCTCACCTACCCCCCCTAGTAATTACTTTAACCCCCTCCAGTCCCCCTCTCCCCTCCGTGTTTTCCCTGGTTTGGACTCATGCCTTAAAAATAACTACAAAAGAGCCAGAGCTCTTCCAATCTCAGCAAAGAAAACATTTATTAGCCGGATGACTTTGCCCTGTGTTTAGCAGCTAATAAAAGTTGTAGAGCATCCGAGTTGGGGCATACATATCTCTGTATCTCTTGTACCGGAAGTCATTGGATACACTGGAAATGCCTACAAGTTCCATTTGTGTACATTTATGGGACCCTCGGAACAGGGACTCAAATTTAGTAGCTTCCACATTACTGAGAAGTCCCCAGCTGAGAATCAGAATCCCTTTCAAAAAATCCGTTCCCCCCAATAAGACACAAACAATGACAAGCCTAAAATAGCTTTTTAGTCAGAATTGACGACACTTTCTGATTGCTTGTCATCAGGAGAGAAACTGAAAACCCAGCTTTCTTCTTCCCTAATTTTTCTTCCTTTTAAATACCTCACTTCCCACTTGCATTGCCTCACCTCATTGCCCACGGGAAATGCCCAGGGCTTCAGCACCCCTGCAGTGCTCAGGGGGGTTTATGTAAAACGTATTAAAAGAATAAGCCGAAAAGTCATTGCAGGTTTTTTTCCCCCCTCCCGAGTTATGCTTCTCCTCCACGTTGCTGTTATGCTGATGGGGAATGTCGTGGCTAAGACAGAACCACTTTTTTTTCCCCTCCCACAATTTTTGCTGCAGTGAGAAACTGCTCTTTTCTCGTTCTATTTTAGCAGGATAGCTTCAGAATTTAGCTGAACATTAGGGCTTCCCAGGGCTGGAGACAGGACTTTAGAAGCATACACTGGACTTGATCCTTTCAGCTCAGTAAAAATCGAGTTAATTTGCAGCATCCGGTGCCTGACAGGAATGACAACAGACAGTGGGATCTGACGGTGGTTTTGAATTAAGGGTGTCTTTCCCCCCTTCCTCACGATTTCATAAGGGCAGAGGCTTTCTGTCTGTCTTCCTGAGCCAGCTGATCATTTCAAATTCAGGAGCAGTAGCCACCGAAATCCGAGGTTATGTTATCCCCTGGAATCCTGTCTCTGCTTCAATCCTTTGCTCTGATATCGATTGTGTTTTTACCAATAAAGCCCAGGTTTGAAAAATTGTGCATAGCATTTGATTTGGGAGTCTAGGCACTCCAGGCGTCCCCTAGCAGCTGCAATGATTTGTACCCGATGACACAGAAGGCAGAGTCGGTGGTACTTCTCGGCCATTTAAGCTCAGTGGACCCAACTGGCATTTAAGAGAGACCCCCTGGCTAAGACAGAGAAGCTTCTCCAATACCCCCTAACCCCTCAGTCTCACTCTCCACTGATAGGTAGAAGGAGGTGAATTTGCAAGGATTTGTAGTACTAAGGGTTTGCCAAAAAGGGATTCTGCATCAGGATAGGTGGGGATGGATTGCAGAGCCTACAGTATCCCTCAGAATAGAAAAGGACTCCCTATTCGGTTCCCACCTGCCTGATGCATTCCCCTTATAAAGTACCTAACAGGAAAACATCAGCCCTCCCCTGAAATATAAAGTAACCTATTGGTTCAGTTTTAATTCCTCACCTTCCCCCCACCCCGGCAGAGTTTTCCCCTCCCTTCTTTTCTTTTCTTTCTTTCTTCTTTTTATTTTTTTTTCCCTCTCGCCCTCAGTGATTTAAAATGCTAGAAGGGAAAGCAACTGAGGTCTTAACTTTCAGCTGCTGAATTCTGGGCTAATTGAAATTACTGGGCATAATGCTATATATAGGCAATGAAGAGATTTTTAGCTTTCACTCAGTGCCTTCAAGACATGTCTTTTTGTAGTCAGAAAAGCCCGAGATCAATGCATTTTCAAACTGACAGAGGGAACCGGCGCTTCTTTGGTAGCACATGCTCAGGATCGGGTCTGTGGTTTGTGCTGAGCTGAGGAGCTGAATGCCAGTCCATATGCTCCTTGTTTACTGCAATGTTTTTTGCATGTTACTGTGCACTCCGGACTAACGTCAAGGTAAGAGGATCCGAGACATCAATGGGGGCAAGATGTACATGTTTAAAGCCAGCTGCAGAAAATGTCTACCTTGTGTGGCTGGCTCTCCAGGACTTGAGGATTGCTAGCTGTTCAGGCATATTATTACAGGTGGTTGGAGGGGCTTTGTTTTACTGGGACTGTGGAGCTGAGCTGGAGAGGCATGTTTGCACTGTGCTGGGTAGTGACCTTCATGTTTAACTCTTTGTAATTCTGGTTCATCAGACGGCCGGCTGGGGGGTGGGGGTGGGGGGAGGTAGGGGGAAAAGGGAATAAATGGAAATTAGCCAGGTAGGCCAGAACCAAGAAACCAGGGATGGAACAGAGGAACCGAATGCGATTTAGAATTAAGAATTCAAATACTTCTTCCGGGAAAGTGACGGCAGATGCATGTTTTCTTGCTGCTTTATTGTCTGCAAGCCAGGGGGTTGGAAGAACTGGTGGCTGGAATGATATCACGATGCCATTTAGAGCATAACTTGTCATCAAATGCACACAAACAACTGAGGAACACTGTTAATTGACAATATCTGTCTCCCTGCTCCTCAGCTCTCTGGTGATCCAGTGTCAGCCGGCAGCATCAGCGTTGTGGTCTCTTCTCTGCTCATGTTCGGCACCCTCCCCACCCCAAACCCCTTTAGCGTTCACTTGTTTGGGTTAATAAGCCTCAGAAGTTGAGCCTAAGTTGCTAGATTTATTCCCTTGTCAGCAGCTAGGACAATATTAGTTGAAAGGATCACTGGCATTGTATTCATTCAGCTTTGAGGCAGACATACAGGCCAGCTGTGGGATTCCAGTGATATAATTTAAGTGAATTACAATACTCTGTCAACATATTGAGAATGTGCGGCTGTTATTCTTGCATTGGGCACAAATGGAAAGTATGTACCTCTGAGAAAATTTCGTTAAAGCCCCCAAACTTAAAATAGAGGATTTTAAAAATTGGATCGATAGATTTAAAAAATTGTATTTTTTTTTCAATGGAGTGTTTTAAGATGTCTCGGCACTAAAGTTTCATCTTCTGGGCTTGGGGATTTTAATAACAGAACTCAATACTACCATAGATGATTTTATAAGAGATTTTTTCTTATTGGACTTAAAATAAGAGGAATCTCTTTTATAGGAATATGCTTTTTGGTGACCGGTAACTCCTTAGCCCAACTCCCTGTTCCTTTTGTTAAGTGATTGAGGTTTCACTTCTGATCACTTTAAAATTAACTTTCTTAACCCATTCACTTCCACACCTGTGAGAGATGGTAGAAGAATACATATTTTGAAATATGCAGACAGACTTGATTTCTGATTCCTACCCAAATGTAGGTAATAGAGGAAATAGTTTGTGAGGAACAGTAATTGTAGGTGCTTAAGTACACTGTCTTTAAATGGGATCATCTAAGGACTTTCTTCATCAAACTGCAGTCTCACCTCCTGTCTTCCCCTGTGCCTCTGGGCAATCACCAACTTGACGAGTAGCCTGAGTGTGGGGATTGTACAATCATGCTGTTCAATAAAAGAAAAAAAAAAGGAGATAATAAATAAGTAGACAGTTCTTTGACTTCCTGTTTTATGAGATACTCTTTAAAAATATTTATTAAGAGAGTAGCATTTTATGGATTTAGCTTTTCAAGAAGTCTACCCTGAAACTCACAGACACAAAAAGATATACTTTCTTGCTCACACAAATTTTGACCACAACTGGATAATTGAGGGTGAAAAGAGGGAAGCAGTCAATGTATGACTGTGAAGTGTTCCCACCACTGATTCATTAATCACTTGATACTCAAACCTGGAAATTGCCATATGTTGTGCTGTTGTCATTGTACTGAGTGCATGAACTTCAGCCAAATTTATATTTGTCTTTCTGAGAGTTAACACTTGCTCTTTCTTTCATAAATAACTATTTTCCTTCAGATTTTTCCCCTCTTGAGAGCAGAAAAATTTGTGACAGAGTTTACCATCCACTCATGCTTTAGTAACCCACATCCAAATGACATATTGAAATCTTGTCTGTAAATTTGGTTATATATTAGTTGTGTATAGAATTCTGTACTTTTGTGGTATCATTTTTGAAATCTCTTACATGTAAAGTGTTCTTGGGGTAACTTGAATGATGATAAATTGACCCTTAGCTTTCCAGGCTGACCAGAACACAAGCAGCAGGAATAGTTCTTTGTTTTCTAGATAGAATAAGCCACTAATGCCCCAGTTCCTAATTTTGTTCATTGGGAATCTATGGATTGGCACAGCCCAAAGAATTTTGGAACAGATACATGAATAAGACTCAAGATGTTGGGTCTGGACCAGTGACAACTATAGGAACCAGTATGATCTCTCTTAGCCTAATAAGTTCAAAATAGGTCTCAGCAGACACTATTACAGATCTGGCAGAGGCTGAGCATGTGAGTCTATGTGAAAAAAATTTAAATAAGTGAGAAGCAAATTTAGTTCTTTAAATGTTGACTGAGGAATAATGACCATAGAAATCTGATTGCCTTTATGTGTTGGGTTTATGTTAGCATTGTTTCCTTAAATTGATTATATTCACTAGGAAAGAAATGATGAAAGAAAAGTTATAGTCAAAGTTATCCATCTCTAACTTGTTATCTCATTAGTTGCAAATTATTGTTCATATTTATTATGAGTAACATTAATATCAATCATCATTAAAATAATGAGAAGTATCAGTGATGATGATGGTAATGATGCTCCAAGTATAACTGCCACATACAGTTTTTCAAAGTCTTTTTTAAACTTTGTTTTAAACTTTAAAAAGTTAAGGAGTTTGGAATTTAAATAGCATTCACACACAAAGTAGTTGAAATGAAGATAGGGTGGATACTTGTGTATTCCCCAATCTATTTATATCTGAAAAACACAAATCATTCATCCATATAATCATCCAACATGCATTTATTTAGTCTCTACTGTGTCTAAGGCACTGGCTAGGTCCTACTGGGGCTAGAAAGATGAAAAGACAGGGTCCCTACCTTCAAGTATGATTGAAGGCCTAGTGGAGGACAGATAACTATAAAAGAAGCTATAATGTTAAGATGAAATTAAAAAGTACTAAGTGATGTGAAAGTTCAGAGGCGGAAACATGTCTTCTGTCTGGATAGTGGAGATAAAAGTGCTTTTTGTTGTTGAAATAACTAATTTTAGATAAGCCCCTATCCATAAAGAACAAACAAATGAATGAATGAAAAACTATGTATTAAGTGCTTATTCTGTGCTAAGTACTATGCTAAGTGCTGGGAGCATAAATAGAAAAAAAAAAAAAAAAAGCAGTCTCTTTTCAATTTGACTCCGACATATTTTTCCAGTCTTATTGGATATCACTAGTCCTTCATCATTAGGCAGTCCAGCTAGACTGGCCTTCTTCCTTACCTATTACTCTCCATCTCCTGTCTCCTATGCCTAGAGAATATTCTCTCCTTACCTCTACCTCACAGTGTACCTTTTCCCCTTAAGTGTAGCTCAGGCACTATCTTTTGCATGAAATCTTTCCTGTTCCTCCTTTTATGCTGATACATTTTAGAAATTCAAATAAGACCTGAGGAATCAGAACCTAACTAAATATTTTAAACTGCCTGGTTTGTGCAGTGTCTCTAATTTTTATTTAGCAATTTAGGGATGTGCATATTTATTCCTTTTCTATTTAGGCTGTACATATCTTAGAATATAATCACAAATATTTAAGAACATAAGCTCATTGTGAATAAGGATGGTTTCATTCTTTGTACTTGTAACCCCAATGTCCAGCATAGTGCCTGGCAAAAAGTAATTGTTTAATAATAAATATTTTTTGGTTGATTGAAGGAACTTATATTCTAATGGAGGAAGAAACTCATATAGTAAAGTCCCAATGATCCTTAAGGTATAGTTATAAGGCAAATAGCAAAGTCTACTGGCCTAGAGACTTGTAGTAACATTGAAATGGTAGAGACAACTATATTGATAAGAACTTTATTTTTCTTTTGGACTTATTTCATTGGCTTAGGAAACTCTCAGTGTGGACATGATTTTCTCCAATGCATACTGGTTAGTCATCTGTAATTTAGAGTTCTTGAACTTTAACCTTGTACTCTGAAGTTTTCACATTTGTAGCATTTGCCTAGAGTCAAGATTTGAACTCAGGTTTTCCTGATTCTGTCAACTGTCCTGCTGTCTTGCTAGGTCACATTAGATTGTTGCCATTTTATCCCCATAGTTCTTTTTTCCTAAGCTTTGTAATATAATTTTATATCTTTATAGCAATATCTTTTACCTATATATCAATATAGTTTTATATCTCAGATATCAAAGTATATCATATACTTTTATATCTTTTATATTATCAAAAAAAAAACTGTTTTGTGTTGGGAAAAGAAAATGTTATTCCCATTTTTCTGATGAAAGAACCCAGGCAAAAAGAGGTCAAGGGATCAGTCTAAGATTATTTAGCTAGCTAGTGATGTACAAAGGACTAGAAGTGGTCTCTTGATACCTACATCATGTTCTTTCCACTGCGTCATACTGCCTGCCAAGTAAATTTTAAAAAGCAAAGCAACAAAAACTTTGAAGTTGTTTATGAGATGGGATGGTATAGTGGAAAGGGTATTGGACTTATGTACTAAAATAATAACAATAACAATAATAATATTGTAGTTAACACATGGATTACTTTCATTACTTTAAGTTTTGCATAGCACTTTTCATATCTCATCTGATACTGATTGTAACCTAGTGAGGTAGGTGCTTTTATTATGCTCATTTTAGAGGAGTCAATTAAGATCAAGAGATGTTGGGTGAAATACTTATAGTCATACAATTAGTTTTAAAAAAATTGGAAGAGCTACATTTACCATTTCTTTCCTGGATAATAGAGGGCAAGATATTCTATCTCCTTAGGCCTCAGTATTCTTATATTTAAAATAAAGAGGTTGTACCATGTTTCCCACTGTCACTTCCAAGGTCCCTTTCAATTCCAAATTCTATATTCAGATCTTCCATTTGATTTTGAAGACAACTTAAAATGATGATGTAATGTTTGACTTAGAAACTTAACAGAAGGTCATTAAGTTTTGACTCTCTGTTCTCATTCAGTTGGCACCATGAGAGTTAAATTCTGTAGGAATTTTCAGAGAATAAAAATAATTCAAAAAAGTTTACATTTTTAAATAGGAACATATTTTGGAAGGTTTGTATTAATTGACCCAGCCTGAAGAAAGATCCAGATAATATTCACAACTAAATAAACATAACTGAGTGTTTAGGGACTGACCTTAGATCCAAAGAACAGATAATGAAATTAATCTTTATTTTTGTTAGAGAGATAGGGGATTTTGAGGATGAGTAGTGTTTCCACCATCAGACATGTTCTCTATGTCTGTCAGCTGGTTTTTCTTAATTACAGCAGAGAGATATGCTTATTAAGGGATGGGGACATAACATATCAGTTGATAGTTATAGTGTAGAAACAAAAGGAATCCATACATTTTTTAGAAAAATAAACATGTTAATAAACATTACTGAAGCCAAATTTTTTCTCTTTCTAGATAAGAGGTTCTTCTCTTAATCTCCCAGATTGACTGACTACTTGTATTGAATTTAAATCATTTGAGTAGAGAATTCTCTTGATAGCGCAAGACCACCCCAAACACAATTGTCTTGTGCTGTTTCAGATCACTGTTAGAGTATTTCAGTAATAACTATGCCTAATGTAATCCCGCTCCCACCTAAGAGCCATGTCCCTTTTTGATACTACAGAGCTACGCCATGAAGCTAGGCTTTAAATGAACTAATTAATCACCACATTTCTATTGAGGCTGTATTATGTTATGTGAAAGACCCTGTACTTGGTATTGTAGAATAGAGATAGGGTATACCTGTGATTGTATTCGTATTAGGGAATCCCAAATGAGGAAACATTACAAAAATGCAGGCAAGTACTTTCTCTGCATCTTATTGCATGAGAAAGCTGCTTAGGATTTGGAGAGAACATATCAAAGGCAGAATCTGAATCGAGATCTTTCTTAATCTGGTGTCTTGTCATTACCTGCCATAAAACATTATCTCCACTGTAGAATAAATTTATAAATCATGTTTATTTCTTTCACATTTGTATAGGAAAATTCTTACCATCATTGATATTCCTGAGCCTACTTTTTATAATTTTCCTTTGCTTAAAATGTTGTACTTCTATAATAATCCACATATTATCTATCTTTCAAAGTTCCTTTCCACTTAATTCATTAAAGAAGAACTGATTAAGTACTTACTATCTGTCAGATATTGTGGGAGGCACTGCAGATAGAGATAAGAATAAAAAAAATCCCTGGACCTCTCACTACATTCTATTAGTAGGAAACAAGATGAATAGCATAAATGTTGATATATATATCAACATTTATGCTATTCATCTTGTTAGTTAAAGGAGTAGAGATATAGACACAGATATTTAGAGAAATAGACATAAATATGTACAAAACAAATCCAAAATAATTTCTACCAGTTACTATCAGGTGAAGAGGCTCAGGATCGGTGTAATATGGGAGATGACACTTGAGTTCTTTTTTAAAAATGTTTTTATTTAATAGTTTTTTTTTTTTTTTTTTTACAATTACATGTAAGGTTTTCAATATGTATCTCTGTAAGACTTTGAACTCCAACTTTCTCTCCTTCCTTTCTTTTCTTTCATTCTCCCCAAGACAGCACTCTGATACAAGCTATACATGTACAATCATGTTAAACCTATTTCCACATTAGTCATTTTGAAAGAAGACTCAGAACAAAAGGAAAAAAAAAAACAAGAGAAAGAAAAACAAAACAAAACCAATCAACAAACAAAAAAGGGTGAGAATAATATGCTACCATTTGCATTTGGTTTCCATATTTTTTTCTCTGAATGTGGATAGCATTTTCCATCATGAGGCTTTTGGTATTGTCTTAGATCATTGTATTGCTCAAAAGAATTAAGTCCATCATAGTTGATCATTGCATAATGTTACTCTTACTATGTACACTGTTCTCCTGGTTCTGCTCACTTCATGCATCAGTTCATGTAAGTCTTTTCAGGTTTTCCTGATATATGCCTGTTGAGCAGTCTCAAAAGGTTAGGACACTAAGAGGGAGAGATAAGGAGAGAATACATATGGAATATCTAGTTGAAAGTGCTCAATGGGTAGTTCTGAGCCAGAGATTAGGGCAAAAGTTATAGATAAGGGAATCATTGCACAGAAATGTAGTTGAATCCTTCCCTGTTGAAATCTTCCTAGTCTATTCCAGGGCCCAGGAATTTACCTTTTATTTGGCAGTTACATATATTAATTTAAGGATTTTTTTTCAATCACATTTTTCAGAGTCATAACTAGCAATTTTTATACCTGGGAATAAAGTGTGACTGGGGACTAGGAACACAATATCTTCTCAGTTTATGAGCAGGTTGGGGAGATAGCAGAAAGGGATTGTAGAGTCTGTTTCCTTGGAATCACACAGACAGTTAAGGATAGGGACAAATTAAAAAGTTTACCTGGAGAATATTATTCTTGCAGACTATTTGCACCAGTCAGGTGTGTCTGTTTTGAGTAGATTATAAATGAGAAGCCTCTACATAGCATAGTGGATAAAACACTAACCCTGAAATCAGGAAAACTTGGGCTCAAATCTGGCTTCAGAGCTATTTACTAGCTGTGTAATTTTGGGCAAGTCACTTAAACTTATTTTTCTTAAAAAAAACAAAGAAGAAGACTAAAAGTGCTGTTGGTTCCCTACAAATTTTGGTGTCCTATAGCTAAGTTTTGCACTAGATTCCTGATATTATTTAATTGTTATTATTTTAGCTTTTTAGTGTTATGTGATTTGTCTCCCCAACTACTATATATTTCATGATAGCAGAGACTATATTTTATGCTTCTTTGCACCCCCTGCCCTATCATATATAGAATAGATGTCTAATACATTATTAATAATATCATAGGAATCTTGGCTTATCACTTCTCATTACAGAATACAACATAGCATTTTATCTTATATGACATTTCATATACTGAAGCACTGAGTGAACGATTATTAATTATTATAGGGATGATTTGCATTTGTGAATAAATATCTATAAATAGCTGTTCCTGCGATAACCATATGTCCTTGACTCTGGAAGCCACTCAATATAATAAATTACATTTTGTTTCCACTTTTCTTACATTTATCAATCCTGATTTTTTATATTAAAGTTTTATATATATATGTCATATCCCTCCATTAGACAGTAGCCTCCATAGAAGTAGGGCTCATTTCCCCTGAGGCCAGAACAGTGGTCTCACATGTAATCAGTATTTCCAAAGATTTTTGGTAAAATAAGTTGAACCATGGAACCATAGCATAGCATATAGTACCCGAAAGCAATCTTGCAGATAATTTGAACCATTTTACTTTAGAAGTAAGGAAACTGACACCTAAAGAAGCTCAATAACATCTCCAAGTTCCTAAATGAAACAAGGACAGAGCCAGAGTTGATAGTGTTTAGATATTTGATTTTGTTTGAGATTTTAAGGAACAGAGATGAAGAATTATTCTCATCTGGTTCAAGTGTAAGGTGTATTCCCTTCTCTCTTTATTTTCTTTGTCTTTTTTTGCTGGGGGAGAGGGGGAGGCAATTTGGGTTGGAACTTGTCCAGGTTCACACAATTTGTGTTAACTGGCTGAGACCAGATTTGAACTCAAGTCCTCCTGATTCCAGGGCTTGTGCTCTATCTACTAATCCACCTAGCTACCCCATTGAGTAATGATAATATAAAAACTGATTTAGATGTTATTCCCTATGGAAGAATGGTAGAATAGAAAATGTGTGTTCTTCCTCACTACCATATATTTTGTGTGATGACCACGTTAGCACCCTGGATACCTTAGAATCAGCCTGAGTCAGGATAAGCAAAAGTCCTTGGTCTTTATTCTTGGTCTTTAGAGGTAGGAAGCAGAATTTTGGCAACCTTCCTTCTTTGTCTTCTGCCCAGAAGTGACTCTGGCTAGTCTTACTCCACCCCCTAGTTCCTCCTACAATTCTCTGTATACACCAATTATCGAGCCAGTCCAGGATAGTGGGAAGGGCCATTTTCCAAGCATATGCTTATAAAGTATTGTCTAACCGGTAATTAGCCTTAAGTGCTCTGTCAGACCTCAGTGCATCGACTCAAAGAGTTTCAGCCCTTTACAATTTTGATCCTAGCTCTCTCTGTCTTAGGAAAATGAAGTTAAACATGTAACTACTCTCAGAACATCAGTTTTATCTAAACTATGGGTTAGTCTACAGGTATTAGGGATCATGCAGTTTTATATTGTCATTGATCATCAATCAACAACCATTTTTTAAATGACTGTGGTGATCCAGACCCCAGCTAAGTGTTGGGAATATAAAGAGTCAAAAGATGGTCCCTGAGCTCAAAGAGCTAATGATAAATGATAAGTGATAAAGAGATTTAGAATTTCTAGCCAGTTTACCAGTATTAATTTAAGCAGACCCTAAGTATGTTTAAATACAATGGTCCTGGATAGGTGAAATAAGAATAAACACTGAATTTGATAACATTCACTTTATTTCCATAGCAAAATTTTCCTTCTCTTATGAGTGAGATTTCCCCAATTCATCCTATAATAATCATTTTGGGTTAAACATTTTTAGTCGATAGTAACCTAGATGTTTGTATACTTTATATGGGAGCTAGCAAAAAACATAATGTGTGCTCATTAATAATAACTAAGAATGACCCTGGGTAAGTCATTTAACCCCAATTGCCTCAGGAAAAAACATCATAATAACTACGATTTGGATAGTATTTTGAGGTTTACAAAGATATTACATGCCCCATCTCATTTGATCCTTAAAATAACACCATGATATTGGTATTATTAGCACCATAATTTTATAATCATAGAAAATTGAAATTGAGTGGTTAAGAAAATTGGAAAGCATCATATACTAGTAAATTTTTGAGGCAGAATTCATCCTCATGTCTTCTTGACCCCAAACATAGTTCTCTATTATGCTACATAGCTCCTTATAATAAGATAAAAAGGCAAGTTTTAAAGATAGTCACCCATTCTTTCCTTCATTCATTTACCAAGTATTAATAACCTCAGTGAATAATTCTTTCACTTTGTGGACAGACTTCAGATTCTTCTTTCCATATTCCCCTGCAAGAGTAAAAGTATAGGAAGGCCACTATCAGTATTCTTCTGAGTGTAAGCTGACAATAGTGGCTGAGATAGAGGTATGTGTGAAGGGTTAGATTTCTCAAGTAATTGAAAGGCACATATGGCCACAAGTCAAATCAAATCATGCAAAGAACATGTTTCCAGTTTTCATAGTACATAAGGTCTTTCAAACAACCTTCCCCAGGCGCCTCTGCACCATAGGATTCATGAGGGCCCAGACTGTCATCCTGATTTAGGTTAACTTCTTACTGCCTTTATAGGTGAGCTGTGCCTGAGTAGAGATTGTAAAGCTAGAAAGGTAATCAGTCAAGAGCATTAACTGAACATCTCCTCTAAGGGAGCAAAATAAAGCAAAGCACTGTTTGTCACTATGTTAGATACTGTGGGATAACCAAAAATAAGCAGAAATACCACTTTTGTTTTCAAGGAACATACTACATGCTACAAGGAACAAGGAAATAGCTGACATTATAAGGTATTTTGTACTGGCAAAGCACTATGCATTTATAGTCTCTTTTGAAGCTCCCATTCATCCTATAAGATAAGTGGGGGTCAAGTATTATGCCCATTTTATAGAAGAGGACATTGAGGTTAAGAGAAGAAGTTAAGTGATGTCCAAACTTATGTAACTGATAAATAGAGGCATTGTACTTTAAATTTAAGTCTGTCTATAAGGACTCTTTTTACTTTATGACAGTAATCTGACCTACATGTAGCATCAAAAAAGCAACCAAAAAAATAGGTAGATAGATAGATAGATAGATGGAAGGAAGGAAGGAAGGAAGGAAAAGAAGAAAGAAGCAAAGGAAGAAAGAAAGAAGGAAAGAAAGAGAGAAAAAAGAAAGAAAGGAAGGAAGGAAGGAAGGAAGAAAAGAAAGAAAAAGAAAGAAAAAAGAAAGAAAGAAAAAAAATAGGAGAGAACATAGATGCATTTAATGAGTTCAAATCACTTGAACCAGAAAGGAAGCAATGATCATAAGTGGGCAAGATGGCTTCATCAGGAAGATCATGCTAGACTAAGTTAACTTCTGTTTTAGATAAAATTATTAATGTAGGGTCAGAATATTGTAGATGTAGTTTTTAGTTTTTTTCTCTTGTTTTGAGAGAGAAAGATATCTATCTATCTATCTATCTATCTAGAGATACGTCACTGGTGGACTTTCTCCAGGATATGTGCTTGGTCTTATGCAATTTTTAATATTTTTTATCAATGATTAACAAATATGTGGGTACCATACTTAGAAGATCTACAGAGAAGTCAAAGTTAAGAGGAATAGGTTGCATTTTAAAAGATATAATCAAGGTCCATCAAGGCTTTGCCAAACTATTATGTTGAGATGAAGCTGATAAATTGAAATTTAATAGAGATAAATCTAATGTATCACACTGAGATTTTTTTAAAAAAATCAAATTTAGATGGAGGAAAGCATAGGTTGAAATGTTTTTCTAAAGAAAAGCTATGTAAAAAAAGAAAAGCTATGTATATTTAATATATTTCAAGCTCAATATGAATTAACAGCTATGGCAGATCACAAGATTTTCCCAGTGATATTAGCTTCCTTTCTATTTCTTGCACCAGATGCCCTAGACATATAATTTTGAAAGGACCCTGATATGCTAGAGAGCAACAAGAGGAAGCAGGCTAAATGGAAAAGATAGGTCAAATAAAAATCAGCTTAAAGACCCAGGAAGTTTCAGAGTCAAAAAGAGATTGCTTAGAGCTCTTTGAAGGACTAGCATGTGGAAAAAGTTTAGATTTATTAAACTTGGGGGCAAGACAACAACTTCAAACAATAAATGGAAGTTGTAGAGAAACATATTTTAGTTCAATTTGAGAAATAAATCAAAACTTTCTAATAATCAGAACTATCTAAAAATGAAATGAGCTGCCTGGGGAATGAGAAAGTTTCTTTACTCCCCATGTTCCAAAATTGTGGCACACAATACTAAACCTAATATTTTAGATAGTATCTGAGCACAGGTGAGTACAGCATGAGCATCATGTGACACATATACTATGTATGCCTGTCAATGTGAACAAAAACCATATTAGGGTTGTCAAGTCAACAAGCATATACTAAGTCCCTACTTGTGCCAAACACTCTGTTGTGATAGAGATAGAAGGAAATGCCTAAATAATCCCTACTCTCAAAAAATTCATAGTCTAATTGAGGACACATCACACAAACAACTATGTCCAAACAAAATAGAGCCAGGAGAATGGTCTCAGAGTGAATGGGCTAGAATTAAGGGAAACTAGAAAAGCTTTGTTTTGTCTTTATAAGAAATGAGATTTTACCTGAGATTTGAAAGAAGCCGGGGTATAAAGCTGATTTTACAAAGGGCATTAAGAAATACTGATCATGTAGGTAGGAAGATAACCCAGTTGTCTTTTTATAGAAGTCAAGGAAGGAGAAGTCCAGAAGAAATAAGTTAGTCACATTGGTAAACTAGTAGAGTTTAAAACAGTAGTAGGGTCAAAATCTAGATTACCAATGATTGAGCAAATATGAGAAGTGAATAAATGAAGATAAGGTTGCTAGGAATGTTTAATTGAAACTAAGAGGTAAGTAGAATGAAAATGTCTTGAAGACAGGGTATGTTTTTCATTTTTGTTTTTTTTTTATCTCTAGTACCTGGGACAGTTACTCACTCATATGTCAGATTTTTAAACAATGGTTTTGAATGTATGAATGAATGAACATCCATTGGATTAATGGAAATATATGACAAACTCCTTGCTCCCAAAGACACTCTAGTCTAGGAAAAGAAGAATATGCATTTTCAGGAGGTCAGCTAGATATTCTTAGCATTTTGACTTCCTTTGGTGTTGCTGAACATAGTGCTTTACTCATTAAAAAAAATTAATAAATGTTTTTGAAATGTAGTAGAATGGAATGGAGGAGCATCATATACTTCTTTCTAAGTTTGATTCTAAGTACATTGTACAGGCAAAAAGTGCCATCAAAATTTTGATGTACAATCTGGTCCATTTGTCCAGTTCCACCCAAATGTGGATATATTTAAGAGTCATTCAAAGCCATCTGAAAGTTCAGTATACTTTTAAAGAGGTTATTAGCAATGCAAATAGAAAGTCACCTACCCTAGTGGTAAGTACAACAAACACAATAATGCACCTCATTAGAAGTTACTTGTTAGACATTCTACCTTACAACATTTGGTTTTGCTGAGTTAGAAATGCAGAGACAGAAAAATCAAATGCAGAGACTAGACCCCTGCTCTAGTCTCTCATGCTTAGAGTCTGAGCGAGGCACATTTCAGTATTTGGGACAAACTACCCATAAACATTTTCTCTGACTTTATAAGTTACTCTGTTTGCTCTACAAGAGCAAATAAAAAGTAATATTATGAAAATTAAGAAACAGATATAACTAACAGTTTTTTTTTTTTTTTTTTTTTTTTTTTTTCCTGAAGCAAGGTGTTTGAGGCAAATAGCACAAATCACACTCAAAAAGTATCTGAGTGGGCTACTTTAATAGGGCTTATTGGGTCAGCTAGGAAATGATCTAGGATAAGGCTACTAGAAGAAAGAATGCTTTATGCTAGTTTCTACTAAAGAAAGAACTAAATATATTTGTTTCCATATTGGTAAAAAACACTACATATTGCCAGTGCTTTCTAGACAAAGCCACAGTCATATGGTTGTAGTTATGATTCTGTTCAAAGATCAAATAAGGGTGTTTGGTCAGGTTAAGCAAAAAACAAACAAACAAACAAACAAAAAAAAAAAAACACCTGCTCAGAAGAAGTAATGTTAAGCTTCATTTTGCTAGAAGGATGAACAAGATGATAATTTGGAGGGCAAAGGATGGCACAGGTAAATTTCCCCCAGGTGGAAATAAGCAGAAAGATTAGTTTGACTTGAAAAGAATGCCTGTATCATGGCAGTTTTATTCATAGGTTTTTCCTAAAAGGGACTGATGATTCTTTTCATGCTCTTTGTCAGTTCTTATAAGCCCCAATCCCCAAGTTCATTAGGAAAGGTAAACAAGGAAAATTATTTTATGAAAAGTAAATAAAGAATTGTGGGAACTAGAGACATTGTTTTTCTCAGGCCAGTGCTTTTCAGCAGAGGATAGAAAGCTTCCAAGTGTGACACTAGAGTGGCTCTGAAAATGAGGCACAATTTTAAAAAATTGATGATGGTTAGGTTTCTAAAGAAGCGTTGAGAATATGCTTGGCAGTATAGCAAGGTAAAAATAAAAAAGGAAATGAAATTTAGGTAAATAGGCTTCCGTAGCCAGTCATCTCCATTTCTACCTTTCCCATCTACCATCTCCGGGTCAATTCTGACTCCTGTGATGGAATCATATGGGGTGGATTCTATAGAATACTGATCTTCTTAAAGCAGAAATGACCAAGACATTTCTAGAATCCTATGCAGGGAGGAAGGAGAATGCTAATTCAGTAGAAAATGTTAACACATGAAATGATTATATTTTCAAACCTTCAACCAAAGAAACTAGAAGATAGGAAAATTTAAATCCTTTTAAACATAAATGGAGGTTTCAGATCATCTGCCATAAGATGCTTGAGACTTTTCTTAGCAGAGAAGTACCTTAACTTAGAGTACAAAAATGCTAAATTTTAGCTTAGTGCCTGATGACAACTCCATCTCTCCATCATTGTATGGCTTTTTGAAGTGAAACAACCTCTCTGAGTCTCAGTTTCCTCATCTGTAAAAGGGGGGGAATGTAATACACAACTCCAAGATTATCAGGAAAAAAAAATTTGTTCTATATAGATGTAACTAAGACAGTTATAATAATGATAATATTATATGTTGTAAAAGTGTCATATTAAATGCCATGAATTTCCATATGTGTGCTTACCACATGCCAAACATAATGTGTGGGTGTTGGAATAATGAATAAATAGGTCACATACGCTTAATGTAGATCATAGAATATTGATGATAGAATGGATTTCAGAGTATAGTTCAGCCTTCTTAACACATGGGGAAACTAAGGCCCAAAGACATAAAGTCATAAGATGTATAGCTGAAAGGGACATTAGTATGACCCTTTCTTCTTATAGAATGATGGAAATAAACCTCAATATAAGGAGGTGAGTAATCTGAGGTTGAACAAGGTTAGAAGCCAGGTGTGAGATTATGGAAACAATAAAGTAGGGTTCTGATTCATGGGTTGACATTGTTACCACTAGAAGGAATCCTTGAGATAGAAAGAAAGGAGCTTCTAATAAGATAAAATTTATCAGGTATGAAAGCAAAACCTTCCCCTTAAAGGAAAATAATTTAATTGCAGAAAATATAGAATGGAGGAGATGTAGTTACTTTCCAGTTAATGTAAACATGATTTAGCTGTTTTACTGGTATCCAGGTTTGATATAAACCAATAATGGGATCTAACAATCAAAAAGGTAATTTTCCCTTAGATAGAACAAAATTATAGCATCTTTAACCTTATTCAATGGGATGCCCAATCTACAAAATTAATCCACCAAATGGGAGATAGTAGATTATCCCTAATTAAAAGTCTTCCATCAGAATTTGAATCATGCCTTATTGGGACTACTTATAGAATAGATTCTTCTTGTTCAGCTTAGAATGGAATAAGATCCTTCCAATTCATTTTCTCTAGGTTAGTCATGGGACCATAGAGTTAGGGTTGAATGATAACTCACAGTTTTTTTCAAATAAGGAAAAAGAGTCCCTGAGAAATGAGGTTGACAGGATCACAAAGACAATATAATGTGGAATTTGAATCCAGATCCTCTGACTTCAAAGCCCATGATTTTGCCACTGTACCATTCTGCCTCATAAGGTAGAGTCACTTATCTAGTGGGACATGGTAAATTTGTGGCAGAGTCATGTTTTCAAATGGGAGATCGATGGCCCAGTGAATCGAACACTGGGCCTAGAGTAAAAAATACATGAGTTCAGTTGTGACCTCAGACATTTACTAGCTGTGTGATCTCAAGCAAATCACTTAACCCTATTTTCCTCAGTTTCCTCATCTATAAAATGAGCTAGAGAAGGAAATGGCAAATTATTTTAGTATCTTTGTAAATAAAATCCCAAATGGGATCAGAAAGAATCAGACATGAAAGGACAACATGTCTTTGAAAACACATCTTCAAGGTTTTAAAATACTTTGCTACACAAAAGATTTCCTACCCCTCAAATAGTACATTCTGTAGGATAGGGAGAACTTAAAATTTTGTTCTGTCTTGATGGAATGAAATCCTTGCCCTTATGACTTCTTCATCTTTTGATTTTTAAATGAAAAAACATAATCTTATTATTTTTTTTTTTTTACTACTTTTATTTTACTGGCAATTCCTCATCAAAAAAAAAAAAAAAAACTTGAAGCAATACAAATATAATAAGTCAAGGCTGCTAGGGATATGCTAGTATGTCATTGAAATGTCATCTCCGGTCATAGCTCTAAATCTTTCCATTAGTCACATGTTAAAACTTTTCTTCCACAAGCTTCATGTCATGTGACTGGGGGGTAGTAAAGGGGGTTAGTGTCAGTGAGTGATGGTTTGAGTAGGCATCAAATAGCCATGATGATTATTTGTGTGATCTTGTTTCCATACTGTATGACTCTTAAATGTCAGTGCTTCACTCAGTTGTTAGCCTTGCATGAAAACAGAATTCAACGTTATACTCTCCTTGGACCTTTGAAATGTCTTTCTTGTATCTGCACAAGAAGATGCAAATCAGGAGCCTTCTCTCCTAAGGGGAGAAAAATTCTTCTGACATTTTCACTCCTAGAGGCAGGATTCAGAATAGAACAAATTCTCCTGAGAGTAAGTTAAGCATTTCCATGACTCCCATGTATCTTAACATACTTATTTTAGCATTTCTTAGAAAAAAGATCTTTTTAAAAAAGACAATAATAATGATAACAACATTAACAATTATATAGTGTTTACTCTTTGCCAAATGTTTTATAATTATTATTTTATTTGAACCTTACTGCAATTCTGGAAGATAGGTACCATCATTATTATCCTCTTTTTTATAGATAAATAAAATTAGGGCAAGTTAGGTGACTGACTGAATTTGAATTTAGTTTTTCCTGACTCCAGGCCCATGGTTCTATCTACTATACCACCTAACTGCCCCTAAATGACTTAATAATAGTTTCCATTTGCATAATTTTTTAAAGTTTATAAAGCACCTGATATGTCATCTCATTTGACCCTCACAACAACATTTTGAGGTAAATGCTATCATTATTCTCATTTAATAAAAGAGGAAATGAAGTTAATAAAAACCAAGTAGCCTTCCTGGGCTCACACAGCTAAGGACAGAACCGAGAGAGAATATGAACACAGATCTTGATGACTCTGAATCCAACAATTTATCCACTATGCCCTTTAACTTTTGATTGTTTTGTACTAAAGGTTCTTCTCTCAAGTCTTATTAGGTTAGAGGAATACCTGGTTCATGAAGAGACTATTGGAATAGCACAAGTTCTGACTGATTTTCCATGCATTTTCATTGGCCATCTCCCCTTACTTAGAAAGTTTCCCTCTTCATGTCTCATTGCTCACTTCTTAAATTTCTTGCAACTTTCAGTAAAATTGTCTCACCTTCTTTAAGAAGCTTTCCCCAGGCAATCTTCCCTCTGCATTATCTCCAGTTTGTTCTACATGCATCCTATTTGTATATAGTTGTCATGTAGCCTCTGCCTTCAGAATGCCCTGAAGGCAGGGCCTGGTTTTGCCTTTCTCTGTATTTGACATTGCTTAGCACAGTACCTAGCTAGCAGTAGGTGCTTTGTAATGTTTGGTTTTTAGCTTAATGTATGGACAAGTTGAAGACAGCTAGGTTGTAGAGAAGAAAGAGCAATGGCTTTGGAATCAAGAAGATTCATTTTCATGAGTTCAAATCTGACCTCAGACACTTAGAAATTGTGTGACTCTGGAAAGTCACGTTACCCTGTTTGCTTCAGAGCCTTTTTTTATAAAATGAGCTTGAGAAGGAAGTGCAATCCATTCCAGTATCTTCAAGATAACCAAAAATAGGGTCCTGAAGAGCTAAGACAGGTGTGAAATGACTCCACAACAAGAACAACATGGACAAGTTACAATGTGATACAGTGATGGGAGCTGTCACACATATTAAATCATGAATATGTTAGTAAGATAGGGCAACAGATATATGAATTGATTTTGCTTGAGATTGACTCAGTGATATTGAGATCCCAATAAGTCTGGAATTCTTAACATAGATCTCACTACTGCTTGTATTTTTCTGGCTTCTATCTTGTCTTTTTTGGAAGTCTCTTACTTCCAGTTATGATTTAAATGACAAACCTTCCAGATAAAATAGAGAGCATAGGGGCAGGGAGCTCTACTTAATCAGAATCACTGACTCTGACATGATTAGAACCATATATAATGAAAACAATAGCTCACATTTATGTTGTTGTTGGTCAGTTCTTTCAATCATGTCTGATTCTTTGTGATCCCATTTGGGATTTTCTTGGCAAAAATTTTGGAATGGTTTGCCATTTCTTTCTCCAGTTCATTTTATGTATAAGCAACTGAGACCAATGGGGTTAAGTGACTTGCTCAGAATCGCACAGCTAATAAGTGATTGAAGTCAGAGGGGCACTCAGAAAAATGCCTTTGTGATTTCAGAGCTCTATCTACTATACCACCTATCCATCCTTCACCTTTATATACCCCATTTAATAAGAATCTTACTTACATTCATTTACTCAGGTTCTCACAGAAGCCTAGTCAATGTAAAGATTATAAGTATTTTCATTCCTATTTTAAGATGAACAAGATGAGGTTCAGAAAAGTTGAGCGATTTGTTCCCAGTCACTTAGCTTGTAAATGGAGGATTTAGACCTTAAATGCAGATATCATAGAATCATAGAATTAGAAGGAAGTTCAGTATATATTTAGTTCAATCCGTACCAGAAAAAAGATCTTTATTTTTATTTACCTGATGGCTTATCAGACTCTTTCAAAGTCTGTCAGTAATAGGAATCTATGACCTCCTGAGTCAGCCCAGTCCATTTATTGGCAGGTCTAATTGTTAGAGAATTTTTCTGCCTGTGAAGACATTTGTTGTTGTTCAGTCATTTTCCACCATGTCCTAGTCTTCATGATCCCATTTGGGGTTTTCTTGGCAAAGATACTGGAGTGCTTTGCTATTTTCTGCTATGGCTCATTTTACAGATGGTGAAACTGAGACAGAGAGAGCTAAGTGGTTTGCCTCAGGTCATATAGCTAATAAGTATTTGAGACTATACTTGAACACAGGACTTTCTTACTCCAGGCCTGGTTCTCTATCAGCTGTTGCTACCTAACCATCCCAAACTAAATTTATCTCTTTGTAATTTTCACCCAATTTTCACCCATTATTCTTGAATACGTCCTAGGGGATCAAGCAAAATAAATCTGATGATTCCATATCAGTGCTTCAACAAGACTTGAAACCAAGTACTAAAAGTCCAATCCCCATCCCAAGTCTTCCTTTCTCTAGACTAACCATACATAGATCCTTCAGCCCATCTTCATATAATAAGGAATCAAGCCTTTCATCAGACTGGTATTTTTGTTTCAGGGCCTAGTATCTCATATGCTTTCTTGTAGCCTCTATATAATAAATTTCTACAAGTCCAATTGATTAAGCATGCTTACTAGTAGCATCATTTTGGGCAAAAAGTTCTATATATAAATAGAAATTTAGAATGAAGAAAAAAATCTATTGAGTAAAATTAATGAACCTAAATCAAATCATTGTAGTGCTTTTCTGTTCATGTCTACCTTTACACACAGATTACTATGAAGAGCATTTGTACACATGTGTAAACAGATTAATTCCATTTTCACTTTCCAACCTGTTTCTCCCTCTTATTCATAGTATAGACTTCAAGAAGCTATCTATATTCATTAGGGATAAATAATGGTGTCTAACTTGGTGTTGTCTATATCATATCTTCTATTAAGTGGCCTCCAAAGTGAAGGCTGTATACTCCCAAGGGATCATGACATGGCCATGGCAATTAATTTTTAATTTGTCATGGAATAAGAGAAGGCTGGTTATATTCTAACCTACCTGTAGTAGCAAATTTTAGGGTTTTTTTCAGTATAATTAACTATACCACATCTATTAATCATTACTGCCAAAAATGTTCCACTACTCCTTTCATTCTTATCTTAACACCCATGGGTCTATGATCAGAGAATATTTAGCAACCCCTGTTCTAATTGTGCAACCTCTAAATAAGGTATTGATATTATATGACAGCCAAAAGATTCAATGAAATCATAAGTTCTATGAAGAGAAGTACAGTATCTAGTACTAGGGAAGTAGTAATCACTATACACTTTGTCCTCATTTGACCCATGGGACATATTGTTTTGCATCCTGGCTATCCCATTTCATAAGCTGCAGCTTGTTTGGATCAAAGTTGCTAATATGATGATGGTACTTGAAGCAATGCATTTTAAGGATCAGATGAGGAGAATAAGACTTGTTTATTTTATAGAAAGAAAGGTGAGGGGAAATTAAAGAAGTCACGAAATATTTGAAAAAAGGGATATCAATGAAAGGAAAAGGAGGTTGAATTTGTTTTGTTTGCTCTTGAAAGATAGAACCATAACTAACAAGTAAAAGTTATAGGGAGAGAGATTTCAGTACAGCATACAGCATGATATCAATTAGAGCAGTCTCAACATAGAGGGGTTTGTCTTGGGAGGAAATGGGTTTCCTGTCATTACAGATATTTAAACAGAAGCTAGTCAGTCAGATGTCAAAAATAGTGTTTTGGGGTTTTCTATCAGGTCTATCTCTGAGGCCTCTTAAATTTTGAGCTTTTATTCACTTGTGCTTTAATGACCCTTATAAAATGACTTTCTACTGGACAGATTGCTCTAAACTGGGTTTGAGGTCTGGATTCTAATTTTGATGCCATTCTTGGAATCTCTTGATACCTGACAAATTATTTTGTCTTTTTTGTTTTCTATATCTATTTCTATAGGGACAGTGATCTATATATTCCACCTAGCCTTACATGAAGGTTATCAGGCTTCATTTGCAAATGTCTGAAGAGTACTACATAAACTTGGGTATTGTTATTCCCTTCCTGTTTTACTTAGTCACATCCTAATTGAGAGGAATGATGGGCATAATGAATGACAGCAGGAGGCAAACATTTTTCATAACCTGTCAGTTTATTTTCCCCAAATCATCATGTTAAAAAGTGATATACCATCTTAGGTAATATAATTTTTTTTTTTTTTTTTTTTGCTTCTGGGTCTATCCATCATCTTTTTCTCTGACCTCTTTGTACCAAAATCATATACAGCTAAAGAAAAAGAATGCTGGATTTCTAGCCTAGAAGATTTGAATTCTCATTTTGTCTCTACCAAAGAATACTTGTAGCCTCTTTGAAAAGTCACTTTCCTTCTCTATGACTCGATTTCATCATCCATAAAATGGAAAGAACATTACCTATTCTGCCTATTTTAAGAGATATAACAAGAATGAGATGAGGACATTTAATAGAATACTGTATATATTATAGTCACCTTTTCTTTACTTGCATGTGAAATGTCTGCAGGAATGAGCAAATGCCAGATACATTGTCTGTTTTCTCTCTGTCACCAAGAGCTTCCCTGCTGCCCCCAGCTGCTGTTACTAAGCTTGTGCTCAGGAGGTGCAGACTCATTTTAATATTAGTCTGAAGAAAACAAAATTGGGGAAATAAATCCATTGGAGGAAAAAGAAAGAAAATTGAATTGTGTTAAAAAAGAAAATACTTTAAAGTGATATTTGAATTATCAACTCTTTGAGATAATCTAGACCATTATATTAGATAACTGATGGAAAATTACTCAGTATTATAGGTCTTTTTACTCTAGACCAGATTTTAAATGACTCTGTAAGACTAAAAGAAGGTATAAACATTCTCATCTTATCTTTTTTTCACATTGTCTTCCTTATCTAAAAGAACTTTTCAGAATTAACATGTTTTGGGTTTTACTTCTTGGCTACATTCTTTTTTTGTGGTATCCTTGTTCCAGATGCATTCCACCCCTTTTCAAGGTGTTCTCTTCTCTGATCTTGTATCACTCTATACATTAATGCAATGATAAGCTCCAAATACTTCCAGAATATACTGATGTTGATTAAGGCTTATCTTCACACCCATCTCTGTACCCCTTCATCTATTTACTCATTTACTCAACAGGGTGATGGTCCAATTAAGAAACATTTATTTATATCAGTCACTATTGTTAGTAGTAGAAATTATAAAAAAAAAGGCAAAAGACAATTCCTGTCCCCAAGGAGATTACAATCTAATAGGATAAGCAGGAAATAATTAACAGAGAGAAGATACTAAGGCTTTCTGTACAAGATGGGGTTTTAGCTGAGAATTAAAGAAGGAGGGGAGATCATTCCAGGTATGGGAGACACAAGAGAGAATGCTTAGAGATGAAAAACAGTATCTCATTCATCAACCATCCAGGAGGTGATGTCACTGGATCAAAGAGTATATGATAGGGAAAAAAACCAGAAAGGTAGGAGTTTTCACCTTAAAGAGGTGAATAAAATCCTTTAGGCTTTAAGTAAAAGAAGGCTTTGTTAAGCCTAGACAAGAGCAAGGGTTTCAAGTGTCTCTTAGGCTAAATGTAGTACTAGAATTACCATCTGGGAGCCTGTGCTTACTGTAAGCAAGTGTGTTACAGCTTAGTCATCTCCCATTAAGTGTCTAAGTAACAGGGCCCAAGTCCAGATTTCCATTCAAGAATTTTACAAAATTGCCTTCTAAGAAAACATTGGATGTTTTCACAAACAAGATTGTTTCTAAATGATTTTGTTTCAAGTTACTATATTGATTATTCTGTTCCTTAAACTACAGGAAGTTGATCATCATTGTTAGTTCTATTTTCATTCCTGTGCATATTTTAACATTGTTTATGTCACTTTTTACAAAATTTGTTCACTCAAGAAAACCAGTGTGTCATATTGTACCTAGAAAGTTGGCCTTAAAGACAGGGAGGCCTGAGATCAAATTCTACAAAGTCAAATAGAAATAGATTCCTGCAGGCTGCATAGGAACTTACAAAAATTTACATTATCCATGTTGGATTATGGGCAGCTAGGTGACACGGTGGATAGAGCACAGAGCCTTGAGTCAGGAAAAACAAGAAATGCATTTAAAAGGAAAAAAAAAAGGATTCTCTGGGTCAGGAGTGAGGAGAATGCCTTTTAGGGCTTGGAGTTAATAGCTAGTACAAAGGAACAGAAAGAAAAAAATGAAGACATGAGTGTGAGGAAATGATACAATTGGGGAAAAGACCATGACTGGATAATTTAAAAGAATTATCTGCACAGATATTATAATTAATTTCATGGGAGGTAATGAGTTTACCAAAAAAAATAAATGTAGTGAGAGTAGAGTAAGGGACCCAGGACAGAGCCTTTGGGAGAACACTCATATTTATAGCTATAATCTGGAGAATTAAAGAATGAATCAGAGAATGAAAAGTCCTCCTACTTGCATGACAACCAGGGAAGACTAGTATCATGGTAATCCAGAGAGGAGGGAATATCTAGGAGAAGACAAAGGTCTAAAATTTAAATAGAGTAGACACCTAGGGAAGATTAAGTTTGAGCTATCAAATGTAGTCATGGAGGGTTTATTGACAAGTTCAGAGCAATGTGAGTTGGTTGGAAATAAGATTATAAAGTGTTGAGGAATGGGTAAGAGAAAAGAAAGTAGAAACAAGATGAAGAAGGTTCCTCCTTCCCCTACACCTTCCCCCTTAATTTGATTGAGAAAAGAAGATGCAAAATAGGATGACTTAATAAGGAATGGTGGGACTATGAAGTTTTTTTGTCAGAATATGGGATGATGAGTGATGTTTTTGAAAGTGATGAGTATGTCATAAATAGGGACACATATAGATGAGTTAGACTTGAAAAATAGTAGATCTACCTCATTCTTAGAAAATGAGGGGAAAGAAAGAAAGAATAAAGGAAGTTGTTGAGATTTTGAGATGGAGAGAAGGGGTGAAAAATTCTCTAAAGTAAGAAGAGAGGATCTCACCTTAGACACAGAAGGGTATGGGACTTCTAGGAAGTTTGAGGAGAAAAGAAAAGGTTTGGAAAAGCTTTGAAAGGTACTGAAATATAAAATGAATTAGTGAAGAATAAAAATAATTGCCTTGCTGCAATGAGGACCCAGATGAAGCTGGATAGCAGGAATTTATAATGTATCTTAAAGTAGGATATAAATGTTAGTTAGTTAATTACTCCTACTATATTTGTTCTAACTTATCCCCAGTAGAATGTGTGGTCTTTGATGGCAGGACATAGGATATTTTTTGTCTTTGAATATCTAGCACTTACCAGAGTAACTGCCATATATTGTGATGATGATGATAATGATGATGATGTTGATAGTTTAACATTTATATAGCACTTACAACATGCCATGCAATATGCTTAATGCTTTACAATTATTATCTCATTTGATTTTTTCAATAATTCTGAAAGACAGGTGTTATTATTATTCCCATTTTAAAGATGGGGAAATTGAGATAAGTAAAAGTTAAATGACTCATTCAGGGTCACATATCTATTAACTGTTCACAGTCAATTTGACCTTAGATCTTCCTGTAAAAATGCTTGTTACATTGAAATGCTCATTGAACTACCAAACTAAAATTTAAGAACTGGATGATAGTTAAAAGATCAGAGTAGATTCTTTGTGTTCACAGAGTATGAATAATCACATTTATGTTCCTGACCCTATAGAAAGCAAGATATTTTAATGCATGCAGAAAGAACATTGGACAGGAAATAAGATCAGGTCACCATTATCATGCTAGAAATCTTTGAATATGAGAAGGAAACATAC